>NC_137791.1:124682776-125282776 GCF_963383645.1 Muscardinus avellanarius
TAATTTCTTGCCCTGCCATCCATATCACTTTGTTAACTTTCTGGTGACTTTGAGAAGACAAAAACTCATTTTTATTGCCTTACTTTCTCTTAAAAATTCTCAACAGAGAATTCCCTCAATGTTTTATTCTATTATCGGTCCAACAGTTGGAAGTCACACTGAGAATACTGTCATGTGTCAACAATGGGAATACATTCTGAAACATGTATCCCCATTGATTTTGGTGATTCATAATTGTACAGACCTTACAGTGTACTCATGCAGACTAAGATCTATGCTGTCAGTAGGTGATATAATCATAGGCCATCATTTATTTAGTCTAGCATTGACTAAGACATGGCTTTGCAACAATAATTACATTTATTTTGTCTAATTGAAAGGTAGTTTATCAATAGCAACAGCTTTAATTAGCTTGAAGTATCCTAATGGTAACAATGCTCATCACCTAGTTTGGCTTTTCTCTTTACAAAGATGTCTTATTGGGGCTTGGGTGTAGGTCAAGTGGCAAAGCGCCTGCTTTGCAGGTGTGGCACTCTGGGTTTGATCCCCGGTTCCAAAAAAGACAAAAACAAGAACCCCTTTTAAAAGATGTCTTATTTAGCCAGGCGTGGTGGCTCACGCTTGTAATCTCCGCTCTTGGGAGGCTGAGACAGGAGGATCGCGCAGGTTCCAAGCCAGCAGGTTCCAAGCCAGCCGTTCTGGGCTTAAGAGACCCTGTTTCCAAATAAAAATACACACAAAAAAAATAGGTCTGGGACTGTAGCCCGGAGGTAGAGGTGCTTCCAGGAACCCCACTACCACAACAATAAAATAAAATAAAATAAGTCTTATTTATAGTATTTTATCTCACTATTGAAGCTCAGGTCTCAACCAGTATTATTTCCCATCAGAAAGAAAAGCAGAGTTCTCCTCAAGGTACAGCAAAATGACTTTAAATATTCTATTTTTAAAGTATTTCCAAATATTTGAAAAGGAGATGTCTCTCTTTTTAAAGCCATATAAATAAGAGGCCAATCTCACTATATGAATTCTGGTACCATATGTTATTAAAATTATATATTTTGCCTTTTACCATTTTGCACTTTACAAATGTCTGTTTTTTTTCTCCCAGGCGGACTATCAGTTCTCAGAAAAAAAGGAATTGTGCATTAAATTTTTATCACTCTTTCACCTGTTACAAATACTAAATTTCAGAAGAATCTCAACACATGCTGTCTAGTTCCTCAAGGTTTAAGTTTGTAGAAGTCCTACTTAGCATTACCAACACTATTTTTTACTTTAAGTCAACTTGTTGCATAAAATAAAGCAAAAGACATACACAAAAAATAAAACTTATTTTGACAATATTTGTATATGTGGCATTGCAAAGAAAATAAAAACTTTCTGCAATAATCACAATCCAGATAAACCAGGGTCTGCTCATATGTTTACCTTCAGTAAAAAAATAAAAATAAAGATTTGAAATTGCTTAAATTAGCTGTGTATATTTAATTCATTCTTATTTCATAAAATATCTCCAATATCTTGACACTTATATACCTATCTGTATATCTGAGTCTACTCCCCATTCCATTTCCAATTATATACCTGATATATCAGTGTTACCATTCTTCCTTCCACATTCTTTTTGTATTTTCTACAAATTTATGGATGGCTTATACATATCCATATCCATGATTCCTGAGTTCTTTAGTTAGTTAGATACTTGTGTTTTACTAGTTAATGGAATAAATTATTACATTATAAAGAAAAAATTTCAGAGACAATATTCTATACCATCCTCTTTTTGCCTCGATTATAAACTTTCCTTAGTATCCACCTTATTTCCTCACACTTTATCATTAGTACATTTTTTTCCTTGGCTTGATATGGGAAGAGAAGAAACCTATTAATTATCTCCACCTATACAACACTCTTTCTGAAACAAAGGGATTTATTAAGCATCCATTCCTCTTCACTTCTATTTCCTCTGTCTCCTTTTATGATCTACTTCCCAGCCCTTCAATCACATTCACTGCTTTCTCTTGGGTATTTCCAAGTTATTTACATATTTTTTTATATAGAAAGCTATAGGGACCACAAAATGTAACTCATACAACAACTGCTTTGGAAAAACACAGCAAAAGTAAGACTGAGCTGAGGTTAACCATAGAGAGAACTGAAAAGTTTACTCACCTATCCTGGTTTCTGAAAAATAGATCATTAATCAAAGGTTCAAGACACACACCCAGAGTCCCAGTCTCCTGCCAATTTAGCACTGAAGCCACATCACAGAAATGCTAGCAGATTTTCCCAGGGCTCTTTCATTGAAGAGTATATGCAAGGTCTGGGCTTTGTTCTGAATGTATGACAATCAATATTTAAATAGCCTATGATATCCATTGGTTAAGTCACTAAATAAATATTTGCATTTGTACAAGCTAAGTGCATACATAGCACAGGAAAAATGGGGGTATATGTCATGTAACCCAGTGAAAAGATGATAAATGAGGAAAGTTGGTGAGAAAGCACTTTTATTGGACTGGGGTCAAAAGCAAAGCTTTAAACAATTGCTGAGAACTTTCTCTAGACATGTTCTGGGAAGCAAATTCAGCTAAATATAAATCAAAGGTGTTCTCTTTATTGTAATTCAAGGATGCTACAATACAAGAGACAAGAGAGATTGCCAAATTGGGGGGGGGCAAATATTTCCTCTCTAAAAGACAGATTTTTGCAAAGCATGGCTTTACCAGTTTTGCTCTTAGAATTATTCAAAGCCCCACAAAGGCCAATACCTTTAAGGGGTATTATGGAACCTGCCTGAGCACACTGGTGAGAACAGGGCAACACAGGAACTAACAGTTCTGCTTCACCATCACCAGTATGGCACTAATTATTGTGTTTGTGACTCAGTTTTCTCAAATCTAAGGGTACAGAAAGAGCAGCAATCCTAGAGGATTTAGTAGTTAGTGCAGTACTAAATATGGCCCAAAGTAAACAAGCCATAATCCGTATCTTTGTCATTAGCTTTATTATTAGATTTTTTTTCCAAAATCTATTTCCCCTAAGATACATGACTCTATGGCTGTCCCAAGCTTCTTAAAGTTGTGGCTCCACTAGTCTGGAAAGTCTGAGGCATTTTTCTGACCCTGGGGATGTTCCTATCATGTGTTTGCAAATATGTACTTTCCCCACATAGTTCATCTAATCAACTCCCACTCTACTTCAGAAGCATTTCTAAACTTAAAAGTTTTGCTTCTTGCCTAAAAAATTACTAGATATATTTAAGTTCTTCGTGTTCTCTGTGATAATAGGCCTTTATTTTATATATACATGCATACACACACACACACACACATCTATGATTTTCTCCTATCCAAAATGTAAATTCTTAAGCTAAGAACTATATACTATTTATTATGGGGTCTTCCATAACCTAACACTCTGCACACACAGAGAGAAGTAAGTATCTGATATATCAGTGAGTTGTATACAATACTTTTGGTAAAGCTAAAATATGAAAGGATAGAAAATAATTTATAAACAATAGAGTGATAATTTTGAATTAGAAAATAAAATTTAAAAATGTTAAGAAAAAAATCCAAGGCTAATTTCCTTTTCCTTTTCAGGTGCTCAGAGAGTTCTTTTTTTTTGTGTGTGTGTGTGTGGTACTGGGGTTCCTGGAAGCCCTACGCTCCCAGACCTATTTTATACTTGTTTTATTTGGAAACAGGGTCTCTTAAGCCAGCATGGCTGGCTTCGAACTGAGACAGTTCTTAAAGATGTTTAAAACAATGCTGAGCCGGGGTGGTGGTGCAGGTTTATAATCCTCACACTTGGGAGGCTGAGACAGGAGGATCACACAGGTTCGAACCCAGTCTCAGTTACTTAGTGAGGCTCTCAGCAACTTAGTAAGACCCTGTTTCCAAATAAAATATATATAAAAAATAGGTCTGGGAGTATAGCCCGGGGGTAGAAAGCCTCTGGGTTCAACCCCCAGTACCACCAAAAAAAAAAAAAAAAAAAAAAACACCAATGCTGATACACTGAAAATAATTATATTTTTGCTGAATATAATAGCCTTTTAAACATAATCCAGTATATACATAAATCACTATATTCAGAAATTGTCAATTTTTAAAAACAATTTCTGAATTAAAACATCAAATGTTATCTCATCTTTTCTTGCATTACAACATGTGCTGCAATCCAAGCTGCTCACCTTAGAAACCCATACATTTAGGGGTCAGAAGGTCTGAGGAAGCAGATATAGCACAAAGTCATCTTGCCATTAGGAAAACAATATAATATGGAAGCCTTCTTTTTTAGTAGTCATTAAAATGAATTTTCAACCCACAAGGGAAATTGCAAGTCATAGTCCTTTATATGTAGAAATATAAAGGTCTGAGCTGAGAGAGAAAGAAGATGCGTACAAAGTCACAAAACTAGTTGGTGACAGGATTAGCTTGACAACCCCAGGCATGGTTTTTTCCACTTATAAAATGCCATAGGATTACATAACTGAGAAAGAATTTTAGAAAGTTTTCCCTACAACTGCTTCATATTACAAAAGAATAATTGAAGACTTAAAGCTATCCAATATTTTCTCATAGATGGCATAGCTTGCTGAAATTTGACTCAAATTAGCAGACAGAATTTCTGTATTTCAGACGATTTTTTCTGCAAAAGCGAGATATTAATTTAGCTCTCATCTACATCACACTTATTACCAGAGGCATTAAAAAAATCTTGCTTTAGAACTTACATATTATTCAAATATCAAATTGAAGTCTAATTTTGCTCTAACCAGGGAAAAAGTATAACCATATGTCAATTATAACATCACATCAAGTCTTGAAATTTTTTTCAGAAATTCTCTTAGCCAGACTCATATTCACTTTACTTATCTTTCTATGAAGTAATAGTCTATGGCAAAGTCAATTAAAAACTTAAAAATTCTATATACATCATTGGATGGATAGATGCCTGTGCATCACATAAAATGTTTTCTCAAGATCCTCACAGCTACAAAAGTGACAAGGATTTTTGTCTGGATTCTTGATCAATAGTCATAAGCTAGGGTGGCTATTGAACTTACTTTTCACAACAATTCTAAAAGAAAAAGAAAGTACAAAAATATGATCAAAAACCTAAATTCAAGAGATATTCTTACCAGAATTTAGCTCAAGTATCAAAGCAAGTGGTTCCAGATATGAAAGGATTTCATGGGATTGTACTACTTTTTAACTCCTAATAATAACCCAGAACTCATATTCAGGCTCATTCTAATTGTACTCAAACTAAATTCTGTGAATCTAACCTGAGCATGGTGGTGCACACTTGTAATCCAAATACTTGGAAGACTGAGACAGGGGGGTCATATTCAAGACCAGCCTCAGCAACTTAGTGAAACCTTTTTTTTTCTTTCTTTTTTTTTCAAATAAAAGACAAAATAAAGCTGGGGGCATTCAGGTGCAACAGTACATGCCTGTACACTACTTGGGATACTGAGACACGAGAATTGCAGGTTCCATGGCAGACTTGCTATTTAGAGAGAGATTCTCAGCAACTTGGCAAGAACCCTGTTTCAAGATGAAGAAAGAAGAAAGATAGGGGTTGGGGGGACTAGAGGTATAGCTTGGAGGTGAAGTACTTTTGGGCTGAATCACCAGTAACCCCCCCAAATTTTGCATCTTAAAATCTTATGCAACTGATGAGAGACAGAGAGAGGGAGAGAGAGAGAGAGAGAGAGAGAGAGAGAGAGAGAGAGAGAGAGAGAGGGAGAGAATGAGAATCATGTTCTTTGAAGACTTAGGCAAAAAATTTTCTGGTCTTGGCCTTATTCTCTTAACTCCTTTGTTCTAAAATCTCTCAGTAAAAGACCAGAAAGCTTCCTTTTTTATTTTTAGAGACAAACTGCTTATGATAGATTATTATTGCAACATATGACTGGGTATCTGTACTTCTGGAGATATTCTTGAACCATCAATCATTTTCATAAGGAAAATAGTATTAGATAAATTACTCATTAATGCAGAGGCAACTTTTTCTTAAATGTTGAATATATTTTATTGAAAAAGCTACTCCCGTGTGTATCTTTAATGATACCTGCCATTATCTGTGTAAACATATTTTCCTTTAGAAAGTGTGCATTTCCGACACTATTTCACTGACCTGCTTAACATGCTACCAATCATTTTCTAGTATAATCTGAGTAGACCCTTCCTATGGCCTGCTTGGACCTTTCAGTGTCCTTGCCTCTCTGCAGCTCCAGTTCCATCACTCTCTGGCTCACTGTTTACTATAGTCTAAGCCTCATCATCTCTCTTACTTCCTCAAACACCCCAAATCCCTTTTTGCTTTAGAGTTTTCTGTTAACCCACTCTGCCCAGGAAGCCTTTGCTCGGATCTCTGCCTAGCTGGTTCTTTTTAGTCATTCTTGTTTGTGTGCAAACATTACATCCTTGGTGAATCTTCCTGGTTTATCTCATCTAAACTGCCATTCTCTTTCTGAAGACTTTTGACATTTTCTTTGCAATTATTTCCATCAAATTAGAGTTTCCTGAATGAAGTATGTATGCATTTATTTATCTGCTTGATATTCTCCTTACAACATATTATAGGTCACCTTGTCCTTCTTGATTTCTCTTCTCTCTCTCTCTCTCTCTCTCTCTCTCTCTCTCTCTCTCTCTCCCTTCTATGGTACTGGGGATTGAAAGCAGAGGTATTCTACTTCTAGCTCTTTTATTTCATTTTGGTTGTTGTTGCTGTTTTTGTTTTGAAACAGGGTCTTGCTTCCTGAGTCGCTGAGTTTCACTAAGTTGCTGACACTGGTCTTGAACCTGTGATAATCTCATTTTAGCCTCCCCAACATGGGGATTAGAGGCATGCACCACCAATTTGGGCTTTACCATCTACTAATATGCAGTGATTTCCAAGGTGCCTTTCACAAAGTAAGAACTCAGTAATTAAGGGTTTGTTAATTAGCAGTAGGTATATGAATGAGTTAATAAATGAATGAATGCTAATAATCTGAACTTGTTAGCTACAAATGCAAAGTAATAGGACATTCACTATTAGTACTATTAGTACTAATTTCTCTATTAATACTTTCACTTGAGTCTTTTAAAATGGATCAAAGTGATCAATTTTCAAGTGATCAAATGATTAAATGAATCACTGATAAAGCCCATGCTTTTAACACAGGGAACTAATGCATGTGACATCGTTCATGGTATTAGCGGTTAGAATATTACTGAGCCCTTGTTCCTCTGACTGAAAACAAATGACTACAAGTGGTAAATAATAGTGAAGGCAGAAAGAAAAACACAAAGTTCTCTCTGACCTGTTTCTAAGTCTTTTCTAGCTTCTTTCCTCTGTCAATGACCTTTCTCTTGAATTCATGCCGATAATGTCGTTATGTTTGTTTTTAGATTTCTTACTGGATTCTAACATCCTTTCTCTTTCCAGCACTATACCAAACAACTGATTTTGAAATTTTTTTTCACTCTGTAGCTGGCTATTTTGCATCATGTAGGGGAGGTTACTAGTACAAAGGACTACTTACATAATTAAAAAAGAAAATGAAAAAAATGCTTTCTTTATGAAAAAACAAATGAACGAAATCCTGTCATTCTTTGCGCTCACACATCTCTCATACGCCGATGTTCAGCAAAACTGAATTTTCAAATTTGTAACACTTCAGGTCTTTGAGTTTGATTAATAATAATTGTCAGTCCATTAAAATGGATTACGATGATTCCCAAGGAATTGGTTGTTAACATAATTAACAGCTGGCTTTACTTTCAAGACATTAATCAAAAGAGCAAGTTGCTGGAAATGACCAGGTTTTCACAAATGTTGCTAATTAGCAAAGGCATTGAAGTTGTATGACAGTGATTCCCAGCACTGTTATTTGCATGATCTTATCACAACTTTAAATACCCACAATGTGATGTGTTTTCTCAAGTGTTATTAAATCAATAAGCATTTGAATACATTTGTTTTAAAGGAAACAGACTCTGTATTTTGACTATTTACTTTAGGAGAGAATGAAGTGTTAAAAAAGTTGCAAAATAGCAACCATATACAATACATAATATTTTCCATTCCTAAATTATGAATGCATTTTACATATGCTAATTATCCCTTTTGTATTCCAGTAGAGTTTAACTAACTCTACCACAAAAAATATTACTTTCAGAAGCAGTATAAAAATTAACTATTATCTCTTTAGAGTATATCTTTATATTATGAAAGGAGTACATGAGAGAAACTAAGAATAAAGAATACAAAGAAGAAATTTTAAACAATCACTCCTACTTCCACCAAGAAAGATAAACCTCTCTTGGCATTTTGAAGTATTTGTTTCTATTACTTTTCTTGGCCTAAACTATTTTTGCTTATAATTATGTCCTGTATAAAAGTTTTATCCTGATTTTTCTTAACGTTGTGTCACATAAATTTTCTCTATCAAACCTAGCAACACATAAAATCATTGGCACATATTATTCACTCAGAAAGATATTTCTCATTTTGTTTAATAATTTCCATAGGGTTGGAGTCATAAATTTTCCCTTTTTATTTATACTTTGATTGGTCCATTATGATTATATATCGCAGTGAGGTTCACAGCAATAGAAACGCACATGTGCACTGAACTTGGTGTCTCTTCTGCATTTACCTTTGTGCCCCCTCCTCCCTCCGTCTATGTGTTAGTGATTCTAAAACCGTCATATATGGATTTAGCATTATTGAAACTGTTTCCCTCATGGGTTCTTTTTCTCTTGCCCACTTCCTCCCCTAAGCCCTTTACACTATTCTACTGGTGTTTGTCCTCATTTGTCTGGAGACCCTTTTGTTTCCTGTTTACTCTGTTGCTTCTACATATAAAAGAAAGTATATGAACCTCGATTTTCTGACATTAGCCAATCTCACTTAGCATGATATTCTCTAGCTCCATCCATTTTCTTGCAATTTACATAATTTTCTTCTTATTTATGGCTGAGATATTATCATAATGAAGTATCAAAAGCAGTGAAGTGTTTTAGGGTCTGTGGTGTTTTTCTGTCTTTATCAGACAAGATTACTTATATCCAATCCTGGTAGGATTGTCAGACTTAAATAAAAATGCAAAGCACTCAGTTAAGTTTGCATTTCAGATAAATACATATTTTTTGAGTATAAGCACGTCTCATATAATATTTAGGATATACTCATAATCCACAGGACATGGTTATACTTAAATTCTTTATCTTAAGTTCAACTTTATTTTAGCATCATATATTTTATCTGGTAGTTTTGAGCCAGGATATGTATTGTATTGGAAGTTAGGCAGAATATGGCCTCCTAAAAGTCCATCTCCTAACCTCCAGAACATGAGAGGTTACATCTCAAAGGAGACTAATGCTGAAGATGAGATTAGGTTTGCTAATTAGACAGTGCTGATATGGAGAGATTATCCTAGATTACCTGGGTAGGAGCAATGTGGTCTCCAGAGTCCTTTCTGGGAGACACTGAGGCAGAGGACTGGCAGCCTGAGAGGACTCATCTGACTCTTCTGGCTCTGACAATGGAGAAAAGTACAGAAAAGTGAAGGACATTTAGAAGGTAAAATGGCAAAATAAATAAAAATAAATTGCTTTTCCTTTAGAGCTTTCAGTAAGGAATGCAGTACTCCTCGTAGCTGCTTTCTAGCTCAGTGAGGCTTTGCTGGATTTTAGGCCTCTGGAACTGTAATATAACAAACGCATGATGTTGTTAAGATGCTCATTTGGTTGTAACTTTTTATAGTGGCTATAAGAAACATACATAAATGTTGATAAAGATATTGATGTCATTGAGCTGTCAAGGTAGGCTGGATCGCTTGGTTTTCTTAGTGTGATAGTTTTTCAGAATAGGTTCGAAAATCCAAGCCAATACCTACAGCCTTCGTTCACAGGAACTTTGGGAGGTTAAGCACCTTTCTTTGTCACTCTCTGTCATTTCTTAGTTAGCCTCTCCAGAAACACTGCACAGGGTGTTTTTGAATCTTGGAAAGCTAGCGTTGTTTTGTTCTTTTGCGAGTGATTGCATGGGAATGACTTGAACTGCAAAGAAGCTTTACTTCAAGTAATCAGCATCTTACAGCATTAGTCATGAAATAAACTCAAATCAGAAGATTCCACTTGGGAGTCATGCTATGGAATAAATCAAAGACAGCTGAGATAAGCAAATGTGCTTCACAGGAAACTTTCTGTAAATCTGAGAGGATGGTAGGGCAGATCCCAAGCACAGCTGCACAGGTATTCAATTTGTAGACCCTATTTTTGGATGCTGCACATTTGCATGTGTTTACTGTATGGAGAAAGACGAGTTGGGAAACTGTCGCTTTATGGTATGAAGTACAAGGGAGGCATCTCAGCGAGTAGTCATTCTCCTTTTCTGGAAGTGCCTTACGGTTCACAAGTTTGTAATTAGGAGAGGGAGGCTTTTATAGTCCATTTAAATGTGCATGTTTCACAAAGTATTCTCATCGGATGGAACTTGGAGACGTAGTACTGGTTAAAGCAGAGCCCTCCAACTTTAGAAGTTCAAAGTCTACAGGGGGAGAGGGGAGGAAGACTAATGATGCTGGGGGAGCCGTCAAAGGGGAGTGGCCAAGGCCCAGAGGCTTATCTGAGGAGGTAACATTTGGCTTAGGAATTGAAGGAAGGGCAGAGACTTTATAGCCACATCTACAGACAGTGTTTGTTAGGAAGTAGGAGGTAGGAAGGTCTTTGTAAGGGAAAAGTGAAGTGTTGTTGTCGCTGTTTTTTAATCTGTGAAAAACTAATGAGATTGAGCAGCATGATTCTATTTACCTGATTTGCAAGTTAAATGTTGTCCTTGTCACAGTTTCTTTAAATGGGCTTATTGATTTAGGTGTGATGGTGCAGGTTCATAATCCCAGTACTTGGGAGGCTGAGACAGCAGGATACAGGTTCACAGCCAACTTCAGCTTCTTAGTGAGGCCCTCTCTAACTTAGTGAGACCCTGTTTCCAAATAAAGAATGAAAAATTGGGCTGGGGGTCAGAGGTAGAATGTCCCATGGAATCAATTCCCAGAACCAGAAAAAAGAAAAATAAAAATGAATAAATGAGTTTATTGTTAAAATAGGTATTTATGTTAAGAGTGGTAGGGAGAAGGTGCCTTATTTGTTAAAATAAGTTTTTTAATGCTTGTATTAGTGCAATATAGTCTCACATCATGATGTACTTCTCAATGACGATGACATACAGGAACACAGGACTTACAGGACTTGGTAGGCTTTCTTCTGGCTTCTTCCCATCCCTGGCCCCCATACAGAGAATTGAAATGGAATTAGTATTGTTTTATATGCACATAATGTCAATGGAAATGATTCCTTAATTGGTCCTCCCTCTTTACCTAAACCTCCTCCCAGACTCTCCTGTATCCACCTTCCCTAATTTCTATATACTATTTCATACTCAGAACAGCCTTGGAAATTTAGTCCCCATGTGGAGGACAGCGGGTAGCCAGGTTGAAACACAGGTGGCTTATGGCACCCTTTACTGAGAGGGTAAAGTAAGTGAAGAGAGATTCAGGATGAGATCAGCTTTTATTTTCTTTTTTTAATATTTGTTACTGGGGATTGAATCCATGGGCATTCTACCTCTGATCTACAACCCTAGCCTGATTTTGTTTTTGAAAACAGCATCTCACTAAGTTGCTGAGGCTGGCCTCAAATCTGTGATCCTTTTATCTTAGCTTTCTAAGTACTACAATTATACGCATGCACCACCTTACCTGGCTTAGCTTAGCTTTGAGTTTAGCTTTAAATCAGCGGTTCTGTTGCACAATAGGAAGTTATGTACAAGGATAAAATAGACATATATGTATATAATTTACAAGATAATGTATATACATATAATTAAGCATAATATAATAATAATTTATACAATATATATATATGCATATATATATATATATATATATATATATATATATATATATATATACCGGAGGTTAGAATATATAAAGGGAGTTAACACAAACAATATCTAAGAGTGGGAGAAGGTCATTAAAGAGATAGAAGGAAATCCAATTCAAGAGTAATGAGTAATGGTTTAATGCTATGGATGTAGCTCAATGGTACATGCTTAGTATTCCTGGGCTGTGAGTTTAGTCCACAACATACATATATATATATATATATATATATATATATATATATATATATATATACACACATACACACACACGCACACACACATATATATAACATATATATGTGTGTATATGTGTATATATGTATATATACATATATGTATATATACATATATGTATGTATATATATATATATATATGTTTAATTTTTACAAGGAAATTTTGAACACATTGATGTAATGGAAAGAGAAAGCCAGTAGAATGACCACACATTCAGGACTCTTCTTGTGTAAGTGAAAGTAATAATACTAAAAAGCATTAAAATAGTAGTAAAAATAAATACTGACTCAGAAATCACTGATATCCTGGAATGGATATCAGTGATGATTTATTTCACATCCCACAGAACGCCATGGGGCCAGAAAGCAGGACTAGTACCTCTAGAAATTTAAAAAGAACATGAAGGATGCTGATGGAATTGTCCTCTATGGTGGCTGATGCTTCCAGAAAAGAGAATCAGGGAGACTGATTAGGAAAAAAATAACAGATGTCTAGTAGAGAGAATGAATTAAAGATACAACTCAGAGAATAATAAACCAACAGGGGAATTATCTCTGAAAAAGCTAGAAGAAATCCAGAAAACAGGTAGAGGGTAGGATATGATTCCCTTCCTTTGTAAGAGAGAGGCCCTCTACCCAGTCCCCACACACTCACAGTCCACAAGCAACTTTGTGTTCCTCTGAGCTTTCATTTCCTTCTTAATAATCATGGTTCTCTGAATGTATACTACCTATTGATTTATTTACTTGTTAACAGTTGAACTTCCCTGTCTTTCAAATATAGCTCTATTATACCATGGATCTTGCTTGTCTTGTTTACTATTCAAGCCCCATTGTATGAAATTGAAATATAACAGCACATACTTACAGCTCAATTTCTTGTTGAATAAAATGAGAGAAAGAGAGAGAAAGGAAGAGAGGTAAAGAGAGAATACAGAAAATAGGTAAGGCACTATTCAGCTGTAACAACAAACCAAACCCAACCCCCTTTTTTTCTTCTTTGTAATGGTAAGTTAGGCATCACATTCCCAGGACTGTATTTGTGGAATTTTTTAAATGAAAATATGTAAAGTTTTTGGATCAACAGATACAAAATGTGAAGGGTGAGTTAAGGTATAAAATGCTCTCTCACCCAGAAGGTAGCACATGTAATGAGATTTTATGCTGTTTATTGGCCCAGCTTTGTTGCCTTCGACTACACTGAAAGATGTAGTAATCTTTAAATTTTACTACGAAATGAAGATAAAAGAATATGCTCTAAAATTCCATCACAGGCACAGTCATGAAATATCTAGGTTTTATTAACAGGAAGATTGTCTAAAGCTAAACTACAGTTTGCATGAAGTAATTTTCAAGGGGTTCTTGAATAAAGATGTCCCCCAATTTCTCCCAGTGAAACTGAATAAGACCTCCTTTTTTTGACTGCTTTGGCAACTGAATATACTCTTGTTTCCAATTTAGCAGTGAGCTGTAAGTTTAACACATGTGGAAACAATACATTATGTGAACTTGCAAAAAGACCTTTGACAGCCACTCTCCTTGAGTATCTAATAAGAGGAAAGCTTCTCTAAAAAAGCAGGAAAAATTGTCTGTTTTCATTTAATTCTCTGTTTGATAATGTAGGTCATAAATAGATGTGCTACAAAAGCTTTTCATGATGAACACTGTTTATGTTTCTTTAACTTAGGAACCCGTGTGTGGTATGTGTGCGTTTCGCATACACATGCAGAAAAAGTCACTGATCTTTTTTATAACATAATCTGATTCTTGTTTTTGACAGATAATACAGTATTCCAGCCCTCATTTTAAAATGGATTCAAATAGAAAAAAAAAAATCTAGTAATCTTGTACTACATATCTGAGCAGGAACATAAAAAGTAAATACACTGTTTTCTCTAGAATACACAGATTTTCATACAATAGATAGATAATAGAGGTGAATGTTTAAATATCTATAAACTACAAATACAATGTGAATGATATGTTATCTTAAACCCTGTCAGTAGTGCATGAAGGTAGGGAAGAATTAAATTTCTGATTTCAAATGCCAGTGATGTCAATTGTAATAATTGGGAAATAAGAAGAGTAAGAGAAGGGAACATTAGAGATTTAAATCCTAAAATTTATCTTTTTAAACCTCTCTAGAAGTTAGAAGGAGCTTACCAGGATAGCATTACCTTATCCTTTTCATTATTCTTTCCTTTGTTAAAAAATTCACATTAGATGAGTTCTTGTACCAAGCACTGTGTTCATGGCTGCTAAAAATGATGAGAAATCTCCCTTTCTATCTCCGAAGAGCCCAGTTTCATTTGGGATTATGCGTCCAGGCAATTGATGATTTTTACAATATACACAGCAAAGCAGATGCACTTTTATTCCCAGATACAGGCAAGTAGAGCCTTTTCCTGGAGTCCCTCAATTTAGAGGACCCCACGTATCATCAACAGAAAGAAATTAATAAAGTTATTAAAGGATACTTGGCTGTCTCTGTGACTTGAAGACGAGGGTTCATTATTATTGCAGCACCATCCAGGAAATTTAACCATCTGTCAGGATCCAGTGAATACTTTACAACTCCTTTGCTCCTGTGTCCTTGAAACAAAAGGCAGGTACATCTGAATTCTGAATTCTACAAATGTCTGTGCCCACTCTGCTGCCGCTGTCTGAGATGCTGCTGCCCTAGAGCTCAGGGAGGATTTGACAATGTGGTGTTTAAACAAAAGCAAAGACAACTTGTTTAACTTGTCAAATTCTTTCTCTGAGATAGCATGAATACAAGGTGTTCCTGCATATCAAAAAATTTTCCATTCTTCTGAATAGCCCAAGTGTCTTAATACATGGCTCACGCATAGAGACATGTATAATATATACATTCGTTACAATATCATAATAGTATATAATATTAATATACCAATTATAACTATATTATAAATAACATACTGCAAACTAAACTTAAAAATTAAATAAAATATCAACTTTGTATAAGTTACTATTAATTTAGTAACCTTGATATTTAGTCTTCTAATTTTACAGATACTGGTATGTGAGAAGCATTTTGAAAAAAATAAAATAATCTTATTTTTCCATTTTAAGGCCAAGTTTTGTTTTTACTGAATGCATATTCAGATTATGCATATGTCTAATGCAATATATTTAATCCGTTAAATTATTAGCATAGTTGTACACACATCATGTGAAGATCTCAATTGCAGTAACATAATTAGCAATTCTGTAAAAATGAAGAACATGTGAACTATTCCACTGCTTTTTAAAATATCCTCTCAGATATCTCCGGACCATCAGTAGCACACCAGGACATTTGTAATGATTCATTAATTTTAATATTACATTAAACTTTAGTTATATAAAATCTAGAGCCTTAAGCATATACTAGTAAGAAAAAAAAAGAATTTTTCTTTAATATTTGTTAAAATGATCTATAGCTTGTATGGTTGGAATCTTAACTATGCTCCCAAGCTCAGGTGACTTGGTCCCCAGCTGAAGGCGCTACCGGAAGGAGTTCAAACTTTAGGAGGTGAAGCCTCATTGGAGAAAGTAGGTCATTCGCCTAGTTTTCATTGACAATGTGCCCAGGAAGGAAATATTGACCCTTGGTCATTTCCTCACCATCTCTGCTTCCCAGCTGCCATGAGATAAGCAGTTTTCCTCTTTCGTGTTTTACTTTTTGATGTCCAGCATCCACAAAGGCCCTAAATCTATGGAGCAAACTGGCCATGGATGGAAACCTGTGAAACTGTGGGCCAAAATATATTCTGCCTTCAGATACTTTGTCATAGTGCTGCAAAGCTAACAATAAATCAAAGGTTTTAACATTTGTTAGTGTGGGTCTCAATTCCATTTTGGCCCCAAGCAACATCAATGTTAATATATTAACTCTAGCAGATTTGTCTATTTGTTAACTTAACAAAAATAGATTAAGGCAAAATATTATGCCAGTTCAGGCAATGCATTCTGACACTGAGGATATCATGAGAAAGAAATCAGTAGGAATCCTACTTTCAAAGAGGCTAATATTTTACAAGACAGGGTGGTCGTTCAGCAAGAAATTGTAGGTCAACATGTGGTGTGATACAAGGAAGAAAATGGAAAACATCACAGTAGAATGGAGGAGCATACCCTTTGAGAAGACTCAGAGAACGCTTTCTTGTGCAAGTTGCTAAAATGGGGATTTGAAGGATGAATCCAAGAGCAAAGAGTAGAAGAGGGAATAAAAATGTAGCCTCTGGATGAAAAAGAATTTGTGGCAGCCCCTGGATGTTTTAAAAACTCCTCTCCCTTTCTATAAGAGAAAATAAAAAAGATGCGATGATATTTAGGTTTAGTATAATATCTGTTTGACTTCTTCACCCACTAATGCTGTACTTTGTAGCATCTCCACTTCAGTTTAATAGAAAAAATAGAAAATGTAAATAGCAATCTTGTTCCCTGTAAACAAGATCACTAGTAATATTTGATGGCTTTTAAGAGAACTGCTCTGTGTCCGGCCTTTATGTATAAACATTTTTCACACCTGAAGTCATTTTATTCTTATGGCAATTCTCAGACGTGGGTGATATTTTTATTCCCAGTTTGTATATATAGAAACTAGGTTGAAAAGTGATTATCATCTTGTTTAAAATGCAATGACATCTAAGTTGTAGAGTCACTATGATTTAGAACTAAGGTTTCTGACTCCAAACAACACAACGATAAAGCTAAGAGTAATATTATGATATTGTAATTATGCTATTATAATATAGTAAGTATAATTACATCATTGTAACTATCAGTATACAACACAATGATAACGCTAAGAGTAATATTATGATATTATAATTATGCTATTATAATATAGTAAGTATAATTACATCATTGTAACTATTTATCAGTATATAATTATATAATCAGCACACATTTCTTTATTAATATAATAATAATTAGTGTAAATTTGAAATTTATTATTGTTATTGATACTTCATGTAACAAGAACTGTATTAAGTAATTTACATTTCTTATTATATTTAATCTTCATAATTGTTATCACTTTTCTGCAGGTGAGAACATTGAGCCTTAGAGAGAGTGAGTAATTTATTCACAATCACACACTTAAAAGTTGGGATAGCTGGGAATCACACCCTTTTATCTGATCATAAAAACCTGATAGTTTGCCAGGCTAAACAGTTATCTAAGTGAGAACAATTTGTAAGTATTGTTCACAATTTTATTATGCAGACTTACAAAACTATCAGAAAATTCAGAAAGGCCTTCTAATTTGCTAATAAGAAAAAATATGGTATTTTTCTTGATTTCTATCCCTTAAAAAAAGAAAAAAAGCCCGGTGTAGTGGTGCATAATTGTAATCCCTGCGCTTGGAAGGCGGAGACAGGAGGATCGCACTGGTTTGAAGCCAGCCGCACTGGTTTAAGAGACCCTATTTCCAAAAATAAAAAAAGTATAAAACAGGTCTGGGAGTGTAGCCCGGAGGTAGAAGGGCTTCCAGAAACCCCAGTACCACCAAAAAAAGAAAAAAAAAAAATCAAAGCAAAGCAAAATAAATCTAAGTATAATGTTTTTTGGATTTTTTCATTTCATATTTCAGAGGTAAGAGGCGAAATCAAGCCCAATAACATGTTTAATTATAAAAAGGGAAATTGGCCAAGCACAGTGGTGCATACTTAAAATTCTAGCTCCTAGCTCTTCAGGAAGCTTTGGCAGAAGGTTTGCATGTTCAAGACCAGCCTCAGCATTTAGCTGAGGTTCTTTCTCAAAATAAAAAACAAAAGGTTTGGGCCTAGAGCTCAGTGATAGAGTATCCCAGGGCTCAATCTCCATTAAGAAAGACAAATAATAAGAATGAAGAAACTGTATTTTCTAACTTTTTTTTTTTTGGGTGGTACTGGGATTCCTAGAAGCCCTTCTACCTCCAGGCTACACTCCCAGACCTATATTTTTTTTATACATTTTTATTTGGAAACAGGGTCTCTAAAGCCTGCGCGGCTGGCTTCGAACCTGCACCATCCTCCTGTCTCCGCCTCCCAAGCACGGGGATTCCAAGCATGCGACACCATGCCCGGATATTTTCTAACTTTTAATATGACAGTATTATGATTTTTATTGGTGCATTGTATTTATACATCTTAATAGGATGCAAGATGGTGTAGACATACATGCACACATCACCTATGTAGCCCTTACCCAGTTCCCACCCCATTCCCTCCCATGTTTTAGTTTTAAATGGCAATGTTTATTTCAGTTACTGCAATAAAATCTCAATAATAACCCCAATCATTTAAATCTTGTTATTATAAAATGTATACCTACCCCAGTCAGTTTCAGTTCTAATCTTCTCATAATTCATCCTTTTTCTTGAACCATAATCTCTTTTTTATTTCCCACAAGCAACGGTGCAGACTGCTGTGAGTTCAGTAGAATAGAAATGACAGAAACTATTTTAATAAATTTCTGGTCCAGAGACAAGTGAATTAGTGCAGCTGGATGTCTTTGGGGCCAACTCTCAGAACATACACAACTGGTTCCTTAGATTTTATTCTTTATTACATAAAGAAGTTTTGCTCTTAAAAACCCCCTCTTGTTGTTATATAATTTATAAGGTCCTACAATACCTACTTTTTTCTGTTCTTCATCAAATCCAGATTGAAGTAAGCTGGGTGAGTTATTTATTTATTTATTTATTTATTTTATTTGTTCATTTATTTATTGTAGCACTAGGGATGGAACCCAGAGAAATTCTACCTCTGACCTACACCCCCAGCCCTATTTTTTATTCTTTATTTTGAAAGAAGGTCCCACTAAGTTGCAGAGGGCCTCACTAAATAGCTTAGTCTGTCTGCAAACCCATGATCCTCTTGACTCAGCCTCACAAGTTCTGCGATTACCAGTGTGTGCCACCTTCCCAGCTTGATCCAAATATTTTTAAGGAAGATATTGAGATATGTACATAGAAAAAAAGCATGTTATAGATTTCTGTTCTATTCGAGCTCATTTATAATTAATAAATAAATTGTTTGGATGCAAATTAATGAGCAGTGGCAGTTGTACTCATTAGGACAGCATTACGAAGTCAACATTTATTGAGATATCTGTGTGTTAAGCACTACACAAAGTGCTTGAAATCTACCACTCTTCTTAATCTCCCCAAATGTATTATATAAAAGATTATTATTCCATTATACTAATGGGAAAAAGGACAGACAAGCATAGGAAATGCATAACAGCTTACATATGTAACATGGTCAAAACAGAAGTCAAAATCCAAGGATGAGCCTCCAGAGTTAATCAAGGAAGTTTCTGATGTTTGTAATCATATTACTTGTCTGTAAGTGTTCTAGGAACGATATTGGAATTTTTATTTTTAGTTTTTTTTTGTTTCACCCACCAGTCTTTCAAAAATTGACTGTGTTTGCTAAGTCAATTACAATTATAAAATAATATTTGAAACACATAAATTAAATGTACAAGTGAAATTTTATATTATATCTTATCCTGCAATACTTACATTTCCAAAATATATACATATAATTTTTTTATTGATTCTAAGGATTGAACCCAGGAGTGTTCCGTCTCTAATCTACAGCCCAGTCCTATTTATTTATTTATTTATTTATTTATTTATTTATTTATTCTGAATCAGGTTCTGATCTCACTAAGTTGCTAAGTTGCTGAGGCTAGCTTCAAAGCTATGATCGTCCTGTCTCAGCCTTTCAAGTACTGGTACTACAGGCATGAGCCACCATGCCCCACTCCCCGAATATTTTTTGAACAAATAAATGCAGTTATTATTTGTAAGATCTATTAAAGCATGACTAGTTTTCTAGTACTTTGACAAAATCAGGACCTAATAAGTACTTATTATTAGAAATTCGATCTATATTTTCACTGAAAGAAAAGGTATACTCCATCAATCAGAAGTTTATAAAGCTGGTAAGGAGTGATAAAAGCTGATTTCATTTACATATTTTTGAAACTTCTAGATAAATGCTAACTGAATAAATGTTTAGGACTCAGAAATGATCATGTCATGGAAAGTCAAACAGATTTAATAAAAAATAAACCATGCCAGCCCAGCATGGTGACACTCTTGTAATCTCAGTACTTGGAAGGCTGAAACAGGAGGATCACAGGTTTAAGGCCAGCCTCAGCAACTTACTGAGTCCCTCTGCAAATTAGTGATGACTGGTTTCAAAATACAAAATAAAATAGGGCTGGAGACTTAGCCCTGGGGTAGAATTCTCCTCGGTTGAATCTTCAACACCACCAGCACACACACACACACACACACAAAAAAAAAAAAAAAATGGAAGGGAGAAATATTGATTAAATGAAACACTTATATTATCAAAATGAAAATGATTATTTGATACTTTTTGTCTGTGTATTGTGGCACTAGGGATTGAACTCAGGGGCATTCTACTTCTGAGTTATACGTCGAGTAATATTTTATTTTGTATTTTGAAACAGGGTCTCACTAAGTTGAGGAGGGACTCAGATCTTTCTGAGGCTGTCTTTGAACCTGTGATCCTCCAGTGTCATCGTCCCAAGTAGTGGATTTTCAGGTGTGTGTCACCATGCCCAGCTTCACTTCTTTCTTTTTCCCATTCTATCTCAAGACCCAGTCTGTCTTCATCCCAGAATTTACCAAAGGCCCTCACGGCATCCTTAGAAACAGAAACAGTCTTGTAGGAACAGTTAACAATAGTGAAAGACAGTATTAAATACATTTGATTTTGAGATACACATGGATCTGAGACAAGAGCAGTTGTTCCTTCAGGGCTCCGTGGTGGGTTTTATACAGAAACATCTTCATCAGTGCCTTGCGTGAAGACAGATATACTGCTTCCATAGATCTTGGAGAGATCGCTTCTGTTTTGGAAGATTCAGGACAATCTCGACAGGTTGGATTCTGATATCAGAAAATGTGAGATAAAATTTAACAAGAGTAAATAAAAATCAAATTACAAAATATCAATGGTAAAGTTCATTGGGGAGGAAATAGATGAGAAATTATGAGACATGATGAGAATTATTTGCCTAAAAATTAAATATGCAGCACTGACTTTGTGACATATTGCTCAAAAGAAAAAATAACGGTTGAATCACTAGGTTAAGAGAACATATAAAATCACTGTACCCTGTACTAGTTAGACTTTATTCAGAATCAGGAACTTGCTGTGGATGTTACAACTTCTAAACATCCAAAGGTCAAACATTGGTCTTTTGTATTTGCTACTGAGAAGGGACTGCTGGATTCAGGACTTGAGTGGAGTTCTCTGCTGATGATAAGAATGTAGATGTCTGTTCTTTTGCATCCCAGTGTCTGCATTTTTCTCTTTTGTGTCCTGGGCAACCACTGATAAGCAATGAGTAGATTCATGAATTTATTAGCGATGATAAACTGTTGATATTCTACATTTATCGTTTATTATTTTGACAAAGATAATTTTATAAGGAAAGTCATTTAATTTGTCCATTATTTGGTTGCTTAGTTGTACTTTTTATACAAGAAAGGAAAGATAAGTGCTTGACTTCTTCCTACTATTTACCCAACTATCAAGATGATGATTTGGTTCCCTGTCATCTCCAGATGTTAACCATTAGTATTTCTTTAAATTTGCCGGGCGTGGTGGCGCACGCTTGTAATCCCCGCACTTGTGAGGCAGAGACAGGAGGATCGCGCAGGTTCGAAGCCAGACGTGCGCGCTGGTTTAGGAGACCCTGTTTCCAAATAAATTTTAAAAATAGGTCTGGGAGTGTAGTCTGGAGGTAGAAGGGCTTCCAGGAACCCCAGTACCACCAAAAAATAAAAATAAAAAAAAATAAATTTCATTGTGAGTTTTCCCAAGAAACACTACAATCTTTTCATAAGAAAGAATATTCTAGGACCAAAGTATAAATGCTATTGGTAGTGGGTTACTCATTACTTATATATAGATGATACACACTAAGTTCATACTGATATCATCAGATTCAAATTCAGGAACATTGAATCTTTATTTAATCTATTTTGTATTACATCCTTATCTCTTTTCTTCCTCACTGGTATGCTAGTTCACAGGCTACAGAAATGTTATTATCAGCAATTAATGACCACAGTCATTACACACCTCAGTGTTTCCTGTCCTCTCCTAAATTAGTCTCAATTCTGTATAAGACCACATTTATTTAATTATCATGACTAGTTTTAATATAGAATATCTCCCTAATGATTTTGGCTTTTTATGCTCAATCACTAGTGTGTGTGTGTGTGTGTGTGTGTGTGTGTGTGTGTGTGTGGTGTATCTATATTATTATTATTATTATTATTATTATTATTATTATTATTATTTTGGTGGTACTGGGGATAGAACCCTTCTACCTCCGGGCTACACTCCCAGACCTATTTTTTTCTATTTTTTGGAAACAGCGTCTCTTAAGCCATCGAGGCTGGCTTCCAACCTACACGATCCTCCTATCACCCCTCCCAAGGGCAGGGATTAAAAGCGAGCGCCACCACACCCGGCCTTAGTGGATTTATTTTTAATTTTAATTTATTTGCAGTGCTAGGTTTCAAACCCATCACCAGTATATTTCCTTTTAAGAAAGACTCAGGATTTTTCTGGATCATTTCATTCTGACCACAATTTATTTATGCTCTTTATTCAGTTTTGCTGAATATAAACAATTGGGTTCCCATATATTTTTCTTAGACTTAAACATTTTACTCTATTACCATCTGCCATAATACATTACTGTCAAGAATTCATATTTAAATATAACATTTTCCCTTAAATCTGCTACTTTTCTTTCCTTTAAAGGACTTTTACTTCTTTAGTATGATTTTACCAGAATTTATCCTGGTGTTCATTTTTCTGAGGTGGTATACAGTGTATGCATTTCATAGATTGCATTTCTCTTTATGTCTTCAATTTTAGAAAAGTTTTCTTAAATTGTTACATTTAATATTTGTCTCTTGCTGTTTTTATTAACAAGCACAACAATTGTTTGGAATTTGTATCTAATTTTTTTAATTTAAATATTTTCTTTTCAAAATCTTTTAAGGCTTCTCTCCTTATTAAATTTTCTTATTTTAACCCATTTCTCTAGGTCATTATTTCTAGTATGTATTAGGTCTTAAGTTATTCTAGTTTTTTTCTCTTGTTTATTTCTGAAAAGAACTTTATTTTTGTCATTTTTAACTCATTTTGAGTTTATTTTTTTAAATTATGAGGACATTGTTTCATTCTTGTACCTACTTTTAACGTCTCCTAGGTGGTTTTGATATCATATCTTACACTGATAATTTCGAACATGTCTATGATGATTTTGAACATGTCTATCTTGTGTGAATTAATAATCCCCATAAGTACTCCCAGTTTCTATACTCATTTTCCCTGTGGTAGAAGCTTTGCATGAGACATTGGCATGATACATTTGCATTCCTCATTTTATGTGAATTTAAATAAAAAGAAAACTTTTAGAAGAAGTTATAGCTCAGCTAGCTCTTTCCTTTTCTATATAATTTCATGGCATCATCTAAAATATGTTGCTTTGATTTCCTGAGATTCCCTGGCTCTGTTCCCGTCTTCCATCTTTATCTGGGTCATTTCTATTTTTTACCCTATCCTGCTCAGTTTTCTTTCACTCACAGAACATTCCTCAGCAAGTACCCTTGCCCTAGAACAGCCCCCAGCCACTTAGTTTCTACAGGTCTTAAGATGAACATCCTGACCAACGTCCCCAGTTATCCCTCAACCATGCTTCTGGGAGAAAGGCGTTGCCCGGATTCAGCCATTGTCAGAATCCCTACCACACTGCCCTGCAATTGCGTAGTCTTGTGGCTGTTGGTTTCTTTGCATCTTCTCATATTTAAAATTTCATAAGAAGACTTTATCATGTTTTATTTTTCTTCTCGTTTTACAAATATTGCTAGGCATTTCTGGCATTTCCATCTAGTTGATCCCTTTGCTTTGTGTGGGTATTGTGTTAAAATCCAAAATCTATGCTACCACCATTGTGGGTATCCCCAAATTCACTAAGACCTATTTTTATGATTTAGATTGAAATTTGAGATCTCAGATTTAAAAAGAAAAGTACTTGTGGATTTACAATATCTTAATAATCAGTAGAGAGATATTCTGAGCTTTCTATTTCAGAACAACTGTTTCCTGTTGGAATACCAGATCTCCTTTCTATGTTATCAAGAGGACTGTGTACTATTGCTCACCAAAGAATGACTTTGACATTTAAAAAATGGCAAACTCTCTGTGTCTGCCATACAAAGGTCCCATTTAGTAAAGTCGTATTGGTTATTATCATCATACTGTATTCTAACTAAACAAAGGATCTTACTATGAGTTACCAGTCTCTACCATGTAAGAAAAACAAAATATGCCACGGTAAACAAATTATCACAATTAGAGGAACTTTTATCATATAAAAACATATATCTCCAAACTCTTTTAATCTGTAGTTCATGCTCTTTGGTCTAGAGGAATGCATGGTTCCATGTTGTCAGGACCTGTCCCACTATGTGAGCATCATATGCAGTTTGGGAATTAAATACTGAGTAGGTGAATATTTAGTGCATTAATTTTAGTTAGCACATCAGCTCTTTGCAGGGATAAAAACCAGCCAATGCCTAGACCATTTCCTGGCCCATAGCCAACATGGCCAGTTTCTTCCTAAGCATAAATTCCACATTTATTATGAGAGTAGCAAGCTTCAGTAGATCACACTTTCTATGTTGAAAGCCTTATAAAGATACCCTTCTAGATCAGAGAAGTAAAAGCAGAAGCTGGCACTCAAAAGGCCCGCAGATGCAAAATGCACAGGTAACGAAAACCAGTAAAGTGAACAAAGATTAAAAAAAAAAAAAGTTGAACCCAGACACATTTTGCATATTAAAGAAATCTAATAATTAAAAATTTTTAAATTGAAGAAATAAAAGAGAATCCTTGTCTTCTACGTGCAAGTCTGCTCTCCCACTTTGTTTTGAACCAGAAGTCCTCTCTATCATCTGCTCCCCACTTCTGACAGACACAGGTAACATTAATACCTGTTGTTTCTCCTACATTATTCCTATGGAAGTCATGAGCAAACAACAATGACACTTGACCCTTGAACTTATTATAACAAGAACAAGAAAGAGTCGGAGAAATATGTTTATACTGGTTCTATCCATAAAAAGTACTTCTGCTCAACTCCAGGTGAGTTTTGTCCTATACTAATACAGGTCCAATATTGTTAGATCTTCCTTTTTTTTTTCCAGAAGTAGCAGGAAATCCAGATGATTGTGTGAAGTATTCCAGGATTTAAATGTTGACAAGTAATTCAATTAATTTTTAAACATTGTGTAGGCAAATGTGGTCTCAGCCAAACAAAACACATCTGCAGGCTGTGGGACACTGCACATTACTTTTGCTTAAGAAGCCCAAACTGCTTTTTATTTTCTTTTGTATTTTTATTCCCCCGTTTCCAGAGAACTTTCCTGAACTCTTTTCAGAGGGCATATGATTTTCTCCTTTGTGTATCCACCATTCTCTGCAGAGATTGTTGCTATACCAACAACACAATGTCACTATACCCGTGTTCGCCTGCCCCTTTCTTATATTCAACTGCAAGCTCCTTCAGGTCAGAGACTGGCCTGACTTCTTGGTCTCCCAAGGCACACCAAGTTTGAAACCCCAAATCATGAGAATTGACCTTCTTTGAAAAAGGAGGATTGTCACAAATACAAATAAGTCAAGGATCTGAAGATAAGATCATCTTGGGTTATCTGAATGGGCTCTACATTTCTTGGCATATGTCTCTATAACAGAGGAGAAGACAAGGCCAGGCGAAAGCAGAGGCAGAGATTCAGGACACACTCACAGGCCAAGACACCACTGGAGCCTGAAGTTGAAAGAGACCAGCAGGGATCTTTTTCCTGTCACCTTCAGAATGAACAAGGTGCTGCTACTTGCACTTTTATTGTTGTTTTCTTGCCTGCCGAACTGGCATAAAATAACTTTCTGTTGTCCTAAGCCACCGCATTGATGGTGATCTGTTTCACCAGCTCTTTTCTTGGTTATTAATCATTTTATTACATTCTAACTAAATATGATTTTATGTAATTGTATACCCTCGAAACCTAGTATATACAAGGACATATTGGAAACAATCAGGAAATATATATTAATTCTTGGGAATCAAAAGTACATGTTCTCACTCTTCTGAGTTTATGACTTTCCTTGCCTACTTCATGCACTATATCCAAATGATATTATTTCAAGCCTCATAAATAAGGTTCTTGAATGAACTTATTAAGGCTCAGTAACCAAAACAGTAATAGTTTATTAGCATTAGGAATCATGGTGACCTGTCTCTTTCAGCAGAATGATAAGAAGTACGCCACTCTGTAGACAAGCAAAGAGAAACAGTGACTTCTTCCCCATCAGGTGCTACAACGCCCTATAAAAATGCAGTATGAAATGTGATCTCTTGCCTAAAAAGTGGTGCCTTCTCAGTGAAGGGCAACTAGCAGACCAGAGCGAGCGAGCTGGCTGTGATAACAAAAAGACTCAGATTTGAACCACCCTGATGCTGGCTACTAGGTTTAAGATCTTGGGTAAATGATAATTTCACTGAGCAGGGGTTGGTGGAGGAAAGAGGCAATAAACACTGTAAGTATTAAAAGAATTAGATAGGTTAAATGTTCTTTTTGAGTATCTGGACCTAGAAGAAGCTAAAAATTGTTACCTGCTTTCCACACATTTCCAGTCTGCTGTTTTCTCTTGTTTGAGGAATTAAAGTTTGGGAAAATGGATTCACTTCGACCACTGGCTTGAATTTGAGGGTATTAAATTGGATTTCCTACTCTTAAAATGTAATCCAGATTTTTCTATTTTCTATAAAGCCACATGGCAGATGGAACATTTAGTACCACAGATCCATTCAATCTAGGACTTATTTTTCTTTTTAACTTTTACTGAAAGTGAAAAAAAAAATCAAGTTCTACCTGGGATCTACATTAAACACCCTTCTTTTTTATTATTAATTGATGGTCATAATCAGATAATCAGCATTTTGATTCAAAATAAGAAGTTTGTAAAGGTGAGATTATTTACCCACAATTAGTGTTATATCAATGTCAAGGCTTTTTTGTAAGAAAGCAGGACTTTTCAAATATGTATAACCCTATCAACTCATTTTCCCAGTTAGCAAAATATATACTAGGGTTAATGGTTTTTTATGTCACCTTGCCTATTTATTTATTTATTTATTTATTTATTTATTTATGGTACTAGGGATTGAATCCAGTGTGTTCTACCACTAGCTATACCCTCATACATTTTCATTGTTTGTGTGTGTGTGATGCTGGGGATGGAACCCAGAGACTTTCTACCTTCAGGCTATACTCCTAGACCTATTTTGTATTTTTTATTTGGAAACAGGGTCTCACTAAGTTGCTGAGAGCCTCACTAAGTAGCTGAGGCTGGCTTCGAACCTGCACAATCCTCTTGTCTCAGCCTCCCTAGTATTGGGATTACAAGCATGAGCCACCACATCCGGCTAGACCTTTTAATTTTTAATTTTGAAACAGGATTTCACTAAATTACTGAGGCTGGCCTCTAACCTGAGATCCTACTGTCTCAGCTTCCCAAGTATGGGGATTACAGGTATGCACCACTATTTCAGTTGTCTATCATTCTTTCTAAAAAGCACTCACAACAAGACCTGCCCTAAGACAATCGCTTTTCTGTTCCATTTCTTGGGGGCCAGTCCTAAGGTTTATACAAGAACAAGCAACTGGCTAAAGACATCTTCAGGTTTGTTGGTTCCCCAAAATATGACAGCAATAAATTAGCTTATTTATGATTTTTTTGGATTGGTGTTTCTCAACTAGGAATGATTTTACTTCCCAGTTGATCTTTCACAATATCTGGAGACATTTTTCATTTCATGGCTGGGGAAGGAGTGAGGCTCCTGATCTCTAGCGTGTTGGAGCCAGGGATGCTGTTAAACATTCTTCAATGCATAGGATAGTCGCCAAAATAATAAATTACCCTGCCCTAAATATGAATTGTGATGATATTGAGTTTCTTACCAGTTTCTTGTCCTACAGAGTTGAAGAATGAAATGTTCGGAAACTAGGAAAGTGCAATTAAGAGGTTTATTTTAAAGGGGCAAGCAAGTGGAGGAGCGAGTTGTCTCTAGGGGCTTCGTCAGACTCCAGAGTGCAGCGGGGCCTTCTGGCACTCTCTGGAGGTAGCCTAGGCCACACAAGAACAATTGCACACTGCCTTCCCAAAATCCCACTTTATCCACCAAAGAGAAGCAGGGTTAAAGCTCCCACGCAGAAGAGGGGTCCCAAGAGGGCAGCCGATTTTGGTGCTGAGCATAGGGCTTACATACGTTTGGAGCCCCTTTGTTATAGACAGTAACTAAAGAAGAAAGGCCCATTTTTCATCTTGTTTTTTCTTGATTTAGTTAATCTGTCATCTCTTAGCCTTTAATTCCCAAAGTCATGAGATGGCTCTGCATATTTGTTCTCTGGTATATCTTAGCAACAGCCCATGAGTCTAAGATTGGTACACAAGATCTTTGGCTCCTGACATTTTGGTTCTTCAAATATGATTCAAGAACCACATTTAATTGTTTGGTTTAGATCTGATGAACAACATGGAAACATTTTCCTTCTTGAGGGATGTTCTAAATTTTGTTTTTCTTATCCTGTACCTCCTGGGAGTCCCGTTCCCATACGACCTTTCTAATACCTAACTCCTCAGTGCTATGGTTGAGAAAACATGTAATAGATAAACATGACAGTGTGTCTTACAAGAAAACCTTATTTAGCTGGCTCTTGTGGCAGCACTTAGGAATCCCAAGAGTTAGAAAGCTGATATTGGAGAATCGCAAGTTCAAAGACAGCCTCAGCAACTTGGTGAGACCCTGTTTCAAAATAAAAAAATAAAAATTCTGGTATAGCTTGGAAGCAAAATGTCTCTGGGTTCCAAAATAAAAGTAAAAAGGGGTCGTGCGTGGTGGCGCATGCTTGTAATCCCTGCGCTTGGTGGCAGAGACAGGAGGATCGTGAAGATTTGAACCCAGCCTCCCTGGCTTAAGAGACCCTGTTTCCAAATAAAATATAAAATAGGTCTGGGAGTGTAGCCCAGAGGTAGAAGGGCCCTGGGTTCCACCCCCACAAATCAATAATAAATAAATAAATAAATAAATAAATAAATAAATAAATAAGGAAATATTTAAATTTGGGGGCTGAAATAGTTGTTTGGGGATATATACATGTTAGAGCTAAAAGTGAATCTTAGAGTAAAAGAAGAGAAAGTTAAATATTTTGAAGAAAAATAGAAATAGCTCAGCTTTTTCTTTTTGGTTTTGATTTTTTGAGGAATACATTGGGTCTCAGAACCCAGAGATACAATTTCCTTCTAAACTGTTAACTGAAAGGAAGAAATGACCACTTTACCATAAATATATTTAAATACCTCAGTGAGTTTTCCTGGTACTGGAGAGACATAGACCGTCAATAAACAAAAGAAATTGGCAATTCAAAGATTTTTATGAAGAATATGTAGACATAGTCCTCATATGTGATCTACTAACTCTATAAAATATTCATAATAAATGAGCACTAATGAATAATGCTTGAGGATCTAAACTTTAACATCTGCCTTTCTTTAAATAAAATATGAAAATTAGTTTTCACTTGAGAGTATTTACAGTAGAGATATTGCCTGCTATGCAATTTCTTCAGTAACAGCCTTGTAATTTTTCTGGCAAACTTTGTAAAAGTTTCTGTGCATACCTAAAATGTAAAAGAAAAAGTATTTTAGAATGTAGAAAATGTGTGTTTCTAGGTGTTTCCTGGTCTAGCACAGAGTACGTAAAAGGGCTTTTACCAAATTAAACTAATCTTGAATGTTTGAAAATTTAATCTTAAATTAGAGTAAAAATGGAACAAGTACTATGTAGAGATCTATGTGCCAAGTGGAGCAATATGGGTTCTATGTTATAAAAGATGAACAGTTGGTTATATGGATATTTTATTATTTATTATTATTATTGCTATTGTTATTGTTATTTTGCGGGTCTGAGGATGGAACCCAGGGGCATTTGACCTCTGAGCCATACCCCCTGCCCCATTTTTATTCTTTATTCTGAAACCGGGTCTCACTGAGTTGCAGAGAACCTCACTAAGTAGCTGAGGCTATCTGCAAACCATGATCCTCCCGTCTCAGCTTCCCGAATGCTGGGATTACAAGCGTGCGCCACCACTCCCAGCTGGCATATGGGTATTTTAAATATGTTTTCTTTTCTCTTTTTATGTGATTATGCCTGCTCTTTTCATAGTTTCTGCTATCAATCATGTTGACTTACAAGCTATATCACTTTTAATGCCTGCTCTTCAGAATTATGGAATTCATACATAGATAAAAAATATATCACATAATCTTACTATCTAGTGGTTGGAATAAAAATTAACTTATGACTTGTTATAGAACAAAAGCTTATATCCTCCCCAAATTTGTATGTTGAATCTTTCTTCTCCAATGTGATAATTTTTGAAAGATGGGACCTTTTGGAGGTGATTAGGGTTAGGTGAGGTCCTGAGAGCATGTCCTACGTAATAGAGTCAAGGCTCTTATAAAGTTAACATGAGACAGCATGCTGCCTCTCTCTGTGATCTGAGTGCTCAGCAAGAAGGTAGCTGTCTGAGAGCCCTCACTAGACATCAACCTTGCTGACTCCTTTATCTCAAGCCTCCAGCCTCTGGAGCCATGAGAAGATAAATGTTTGTTGTTTAAGTCTCTGGTATTTTTTTATGGCATCCTGAGTAGACAAAGAGAAGTTCTTTCTAATCAAATTGAAAAATAGAGCCATTCAGAGAGTTTAGGAAAAATAAGAATGAAATATGCCATCTAGTGTAGGCCACCTGTCTAAAGATCAGTGAAATCAGTAGTCAAAACTACGGATTTCTGCACACAAAGTAGACCCAGCAAGAGTGTAGATCACCACATTGAAAGTAGGAGTGAATAGGATCCAATCTCTAACTACCAGACATAGGAAAATAACCTATGATTAACAAGAACTTCTAGGTAGTGTGTAGAAATACTCATCATCCACTGATTATTATTGCAAATAGATAATTAACTCTTTTTTAAATGTATATCATCTTATCTGTTCTGTCAGTGTCTTACTTGTCTTATTCAATGTCAAGAGTCCTTGGAGGAGGTAGATATGTGAATGACTAATGGACTAATAATTAACAATATCAGTTATAAACATGAATATCTTTATATATAGATAAATATATTTATTATTCACATGTATTTTATCACTATAAAACTATATGTATATTCATGCACATTTACAATTTTAAGGGGTTTTACGGTGTGTGTGTGTGTGTGTGTGTGTGTGTGTGTGTGTGTGTGTGATAAAAGGATTGAACCTGGAGTCCTCCTACCTCTGAGCTACACCCCCAACCCTTTTTTGTTTTTGTTTTGAAATAGAACCTTGCTACCTTGCTAGGTTGCTTAAAGTCTTGCCATGTTGCTGAGACTGTCCTGGAACCTGAAATCCTCCTGTCTCAGCTTCCCAAGTACTGGGGTTACAGACATATGCCATCATGCCAAGGGAAGATTCTATTTTTTTAAAATATGTATTTAATAGTTGTTCAGTGAAGTCCTTATAAGAGAGTAAAAGAGTATATACAAATAAACTCTAATAGAAAGAATCACAACCCCTGTGATCTCTATTTGGAGTGAAACTTCTGAAGGAAACCTCATGACTTTCAACTCTTCAGACAATGTACTCTAAATTTTCTAATTGGTAATGAGTGCTGTACTTTAGTGGGCTAGCTTGTATCCTAGTAACCTTTTCACTGAAAAGTACCCAGAGAGTTGGGGGAATACATTTTGACAGTATCAAGTAACTAACAAAGTAGGGAGTCTATGACACACCAAGATCTCAAAGAAAAGCCATATAAAGAAAGAAAAGCACAAAAAAGAACACAAGCTTGGATGAGGATTTTCTTCTTGAGACTTTCACTGATTCATGAACAGAAGCTGAAGGACTGAGAATCTTAGACCTTTTAAAAATCTTCCAACACTGTGGATAGAAAAACCAGAATTTAGGATTTCAAAGGGTGGAGATTTAACAAATACTTTAGGGTTTCAGCTGGGATGTGCTCAGGGTAAGGTGAAACTGGAAACAAGTCTTCACAAAGATTAATACAGCTTCAAACAATCTCAATTCCAAACTAGATGATCTGTCCCTCTCCCAACAGCTATCCAGAAGCAAAAGTGAATCTTAGCTTCCTTATTTTTTGAGCTTCATTATTTTTACATTTGTAAAAAGAAGAGAAGCTGTTAGAGTGAATAAATACATGATTCATGTGAAGACAATATGAAATACTTTGAACACACTGATACTCCAGTCATTTTTACCATTATTCATCTGAAAATAGCTACTTCAGCGTTTTCCTCAAACACACGCACTATGGTATGACATTCCTTACATGTTATTTTTATAAAATATATTTTAAATTACTTTGTAGTAAAAATAATGTATCCTGGTTCTATTCACTTACACAACTAAGCATATTAAAATATTCCTAAGGAATCAAAATATTATTTTTTGGTTGCAAATTTTTCTGAACATCAGGGTCGAGGTTACACTAATTATGTGAAAATGCTGGGGGAAATCTACATAATAATACAGTTTGAAGAATATAAGAGGTGATGAATAATGAGGGAAGATAATTCCTTGCAACTGCATAAGTTGCAAGGAATTTGAAAAATGCTTTCAAATCCACATAACTTATCTTCTCATTGTTACGTGTGGAAACCCTCTAGTTTGGAGATAATCATTTAAAAATATAAGATAAAATGAGCACAGATACGGCAAAGTCAGCTGATTCAAGACCCAAAGAGGACAGCCAAGGTGATTTAAAGATCAGAAATGGATTGTGTGTACTTTTCTATCTATATGCAGAGCAGAGACTATGAATTCTATCAATAATAACAGAATTTAAACTTTTGAAACCAGTAGGCAATACCTTTCCATATTTATAAGTGATCTTTTGCAGAAACTTAGCATTTTTTTGTAAGATCGATGCCAGGGACATCAAAGTTTGACAGTCCGAAGGAAAACCACATTGGAATAATTATCCAACGCCTTGACTTGGGAGAACTACTAGAGTTACTGGAACCAGGCATCTGGACCTTTTTAGGAATAGAACGCAGAAAAGTGAATGGCTTGGTACAGCTAATCTTTAAAAAATGTCCTGGCTGTTCATTTACACTTAGGGCAACTTCTAAATCTTGGCAATGTCTTTACTGACTATTTTCATGTGTCACAGACTAGATCCAGGCAGCTGTTTGATTTTTTTCCTCAACATTTCCTATATAGATTTTCTCTCTCTAAAAGTTCTCTCATATATATATTTTTAATTTTATTCGTGCATTGTAGTCATACATCTTAATGAAGTACAAGATGGTGGAGGTATACATGCACACATCACTCATTTAGATCTTCTCCAATTTCTCCCTCCTCCCTCCTTCCCATGTTTGGCTTTCGGATTGACTTTAAAATGTTTGTCAATGTACATGGTACAATTAGGGAATTTCCCTTGTCCCCCCTCCCATTCTCTCATTTAGGTCACCTTATTTGCTCATCTATATTTTCTCCTTCTTCATCTAGAGTTTCTTCTATGGTCTATTTTCTCACTAGACTCCACATATTAGAGAGAGCATCTGATTTCTTGTTTTTGGTGACTGACTAATCTCAGTTAGCATAATGCTCTCCAATTCTGTTCACTTCCTTGTAAATTATGCAATTTTGTTCATTTTCATGGCTGAGTAAAATTCCATTGTGTACATATCTCATAGTTTTGTAATCCATTCATCTCTTGAAGAACACCTGCTTTCATCGTTTGACAATTGTGAATTGTGCAGCTATGCATCCATTACTTTGGTAGTTTGGTTTTCATTCTTTTGGGTCATATGCTAGGTTCATTACAATTCTTCTGAGAATCCTCCATACTATTTTCCAAAGTGGTTTCACTAATTTGCAATCTCACCAACAATGTACTAGAGTTCCCACTTCTCCAAATTCTTGCCAGTATTTGTTATATGATTTCATGAACACTCATAGGCTAAGGGTGTTCTGTCTTATATTTTTCATCTGAGACTATGGCATGATTAAAAATGAATTCATGAAATCAAGATAAAGTAGTAGATGGTGATTATCTGTTTGCCTGAATCTTTGAATTCAATAGAAAAGAAGCCTGCTGTCTAGTCATAAATCACTGAGCAGATCACCTGCACTATTGACACATTTAGTTGTGGGTAATAAAATTAATTTTAATGATTTTGTAAGAAAGAATGGGGGAAGAGATTAGTATAATGAAACTCACAATCTGAGTAAGGGTTAAACATTAAAACTACAGAAAAAAGAGGCCATATCTGGTGATGCATGTCTATAATTTCAGTATTTGGGAGGTTGAGACAGGACTCTCAGGTTTTAGGCCAGCCTTGACAATTTAGTGAAAGCCTCAGCAAATTGGCAAGGCCCTGTTTCAAAAACAAATTAAAAAAAAAAAAAAAAGAAAGAAAAAGAAGACAGGCATGGTGGCACAGGCTTTGAAATCCTAGCATTCAGGAAGCAGAGACCAGAGGAGCCACGGGAGGCCCTTTGCAACTCAGTGAGACCCTGTTTCAAAAAATAAAAGACAAGCTGGGCGTGGTGTCATATGCTTGTAATCCCTGGTGGGGACAGGAAGATGGAGCAGGTTCAAAGCCAGCTGTGCTGGTTTATGAGACCCTGTTTCCAAATAAGAAAAGTATAAAATAGGTCTAGGAGTGTAGCCCGGAGGTAGAAGTCTTTTTAGGAACCCCAGTGCCACCAAAAAATAATAAGGAAATAAATTAATTAATTAAATAATTAATTTTTTAAAAACACTAAAAAATGGGGTTCAGGGTGTGGTTCAGAGGTAGAATGCCCCTGGGTTCATTCCCCAGCACCACCAAAAAAAAAAAAAAAAAGAGAGAGAGAGAAATAGAAAAATAGAATATAATGGGTTCAAATTTCAGTACTATTAAATAAAACACTTACAAAATTATCAAATAAATTTGGACATCAGGCACAACTAGAATCAGAGACATGAACTATATACATCAACCTTCCTGTTTCTCAGTACTACTTTATTCATGGAAAACTGCCATGTTTAAGTCCTTCATATTTTTTTTTTATTCTTTCTGTAGTAACATATGACTAGCAACAGCATATTCCATAGCTTCCCCAACCAGACTGCTGGTTCATAATATGTTTTAATTCATAGACTTTATAGAGTATTTTTTTTTTAAAAAGAAACAACTGAGGATTGAACCTAGTTCAATGTTACCCTTAAGCCACAACCTCTGCACTCTTTTAGTTTTGAAACAGGATTTCACTAGGTTGAGAGTCTCAGTATATTTCTGAGGATGGTCTTGAACCTATGATCCTCCTGTCTCAGTCTCCCAAGTACTGAGATTACATGCATGTACCAACATGCCTGATAAGAGAAGTTTTAAGTTCACATAAGCCTGAGTAGAAGTCTAATGAGTTCCATATATCCTCATAAAAGTGTAATAATTGATCAGCCAATATTGGTACATTGCTCTTAACTAATATTTTTAGTTTGTATTAGAATTTCCTCTTGATATCCTCTGGGTTATGACAAATGTTTATTGACATGTATTGACCATTATAATATACAAAGTAGTTTCACTGTCCTTAAAATCTACTAGATTCCATAGTCATCATTTCTTCCAAATCCTGGCAAAGCCTGGACATTCCCTGATCTTTTCCTGTCTCCATACACCTGTCTTTTCTAAAACGTCACTTAGGTAGAATGAGGCAGATGTAGTTTTACAGATTGGCTTCTTCCACTCAGCAATATGTATTCCATGCTGTTCTAGGTCTTTTCACAACCTGATAGCTCATTTCTTTTTATTGATAAATAATATCCCATTGTCTGGATATACTATAGTTTGTTTTCCTAGTCACATATTGAAGGACATAGGCAAATACATGCTTATTTGTGGTGTATTTGAGCTGTGAATCTAGACTTACTTGATAGCGAAACCATATTCTATATGTCCCCTTAAATATGCGTGTGTGTGAACATGCACACATACAAAGCAAGTTAAACACATGAGCATGTAGGCTTTGGCACCATCTCTCCCCAACTAAGATGCAGTCAGTATAATTCTCATTGACCTCCCACCTCAAATATCTATCTGCTATGGACATAAAAGTAAAAAATTCCAAGTAATCAGTGTCCTTCCAAGAAGGGCAAAATTAAAAATGCTGAGCTTGTGAGTCAGCTTTCTCACCCCCACACTTTCCACCTTAAAAATGAATACACAAAAGAATTATGAATTCTAAGAGGCATAAGTCCCTTCATCTTGTGAAGTTTTGAGTGCTCAGAACTTTATGACATCTTGGTGCCCCAATTCAATATTCAATTTACATATGCAACAGATGAAAAGGAAGCTTTAGACGAAATTAAATTCAGAGGGTTGGGGTACAGGGAGATGGAATAATTCATTAGAAAAACTAAAGGAAAGAATATAACTGCCCACACAGTCATAATCCAGACTTAATTTGAATTTAGTTTGAGGACTACTGTATCCTGTATCTCATCTCAATCTCAGTTTTTTCATTATATGGGCTGAAAAATTCTATCCACAAATAATCATCAAAATTTTTTTATCAGTGCCTTCTGTGTTAATAAGCTCTTTTCTCAGGGTGTACAAAATTCCTGACAAGCACTGCTAAGAGGAGAAAAGGTTTATTAGGCTTATGGTATTCACGGTGCAGTCCATGGTCAGCTGGCTGTAAGGCAGAAACCACAGTGTCAGAACAAATGATGGAGAAAAATGAGTCACAGTGCAGAATGAGAGAGAGAGAGAGAGAGAGAGAGAGAGAGAGAGAGAGAGAGAGGAGAGAAGTGAAAAGGGAGAAGGGAAAAGGAAGAGGGGAGAGGGGAGAGGGAGACAGGGAAGAGGGGAGAGGGGAGAGGGGAGAGAGGAGAGAGAGAACGCAACAGGAGTAGCCAGGGATAGATATAATTCTCAAGGCCATACTCTCCATGACTCATGTCCTCCAGTCATGTTCCACCTTTGAATCTTAATGCAATGGGGACTATACTTGCAACACATGAGCTTTAAGGGACAGTCTACATCCAAATCATATCATCATCTATGCAGTTTTAATGACTACTACTCTGTCACAATTATTTATATACTATGTACCAGAAATTCATATTTTACCATCCATTTTCTGTCCATGGAAACTGCCTCCATGCCTCATACATAAAATTGTGAATAGTATGTCTAATAAAGTTTAAGTAGTTCATTCATTATAATTTAGCAGACACTAAAGATCTGTAAAAACAGTCCTTTTTTAATCTACTTGCTACAAGTCCCACTATTTGTTTAATTTAAATTCCTGATTCCTATTATTTACAGAATGTCTTGATCATTTCTATGAAAGCCACTCTGCTGCCCAGATAGTATGAAAACAGCAAAAAGAAGGGGTACCAATTGCTAAACAACAAAGTAGCATGTTTTCTGATATTATATTGTTCTGTTAAGCTAGTAGGTATTAATCATGATTATGTTTATACTATTACCACCCCATAAAGACATATTATTTCACCTTTTACTATTAATATAGTAATATTTACTATTACTGTTACTTTTAGTATTACTATATCTATCTTTAAGAATAACAATTATATTTAGTAAATTATTTAAAATTTCTTGAAATAATGGTTTATGGGTTTATATATTTCCACAATTTTAAGTACAGAATGTTATATAGAAGTTATTGTTAGTTTATTTGACTTTCTTTATATTAATATGTAAAAATAACACACACAAATTTGTGTGCAATAACTTTGTGATTTATAGTTCACAAGTTAAAGCTGTGAACTTGTGAAAAAAAAAAAGAACAGCTTCATGAATAAAGAGATTTTAGGCAAAGAATAGTAGCATCTCCCAAAAACATGGTTACAGGAGCAATTTCAATCCAATCAATAACACTGATTGGAAGCCTCAAGGAAAGCCAGATACTGTGGTGAGTAATGTCTCCTGTGGCCAGTGGTTGGTACTGTGAATACTTTCTACCAAAGGTGAGTTTTAAGAGCAAAAGGAAGTTGCTCCCATACCAAATAAATTCACTGGTGAATTTCCAAATATTTAAGGAAGACATTATACTAATTTTTCATTATATCTTTCAGAAGAAAGAAACAGAAGGAATACTTCCTATCATCCTATGAGGCCATCTTTACCCTGATACCAAAATCAGACAAAAAATTGAATGAAAATAAGACTATAGGCTCAATTTTCTCACAAATATAGATGCAAACATTTTCAACAAAAATGCCAGCAAATGGAATCTAACAATGTAAAAGAAAAATTATATACCACAACTAAGTAAGATATATTAAAATGTATAAGCCTGGTTCAATATTTTAAAATCAATTAATGTAATACCTAACCTCTACAAACTCAAGAAAAAAATTACATAATCATATCAATGGAGAAAGAGAAAATAATAAAACTAACTCCAGTTTGGTAATTTCTCACAATACCTAACACATTTTGGCCATAAGATCTAGCAATTGAAATCTTGGGGTTTCACCCAAATTACTGAAAACTTCTGTCTACATAAAAAGCCACATACAGATGTTTATAGCAGTTTTATTAATAAATGACAAAACTTGGAAGCAACCAAGATGTCCTGCAGAGGTGAATGGATAAATAATAGACATGGTACATCCAGACAATGGATTATTCAGCAATAGAACTAAGTGAGCTATCAAGCTATAGAAAGACAAGGAGGAAGCTTACACACATATTACTAAATCAAAGAAGCCAATCCCAGAGCGTTCTGCAGAAGATTAAACTGCACACATGGTAAAAAAGATTAGTAGTTGCCAGGGAGGGATAAATGAATAGACAGAATGCAGAGAGGCCTTTCAAGTAGTGAAATTATTCTGAATAATACTATAAAGGCAGATTCAGGTCATTAAACATTTGTCCAGAAACAAAAAAACTACACTATCAAGAGTGAGTCCTAGCTGGGCGTGGTGGAGCATGCTCATAATCCCAGCATCTGTGAGGCTGAGACAGGAGTATTGCAGTTCACCTCCAGAGACTCGCCTCCATCCATACCCTACTGGTGTCCCAGGTGCCACCTAGGTAAATCCACTGCAATGTATTTATTTGTACTTATGGGCTTAGAATCCTCATGACTCAATGACATCATCTCCAAACACCAATTTAGGAGCTCTTTAAGGGTCCACTTTATATCTAACTCTGATACCCTCATAATACCCACCTTTTAAAAGTCCACACTACCTCCTGATTCCACCATGCTGGGACCAAGCTTTTACATACGGACTTTTGGTGAACACTGGCCACAAACTGTAACAAAATTTTCTTGGTTTTGTGATTCATTAATACAGAGGTACCCATATTTTAAGGGGGATGCCTCTTGTTATTTTTGATTGAAAGGATTGGTGGGAATCTAAATAGTGTAGTATAATGTATTCTTTTTACTTTGCCTTGGGGACACTGAGCTGGGGAGAATGGATGCTCTCAGTCATCCTGCAACAGAATTACCTCTAGAAGGGAAAGTACTAGCATCAGACAGTGCCATGATCTGAATGCTGTGTTTACCCCAAATTTGTTTGAAACTCTAGCTCCCTTGGTGATGATAGTAGGAAAAACAGCCCTTAGTGATTAGGTGGTGATGGATCCTCCATCATAACTAAATCTGTTTAGTGCCCTTATAAAAGAGACACCAAAAAGTTAGCTAGACCTTTATGAGCATGAAAAGATGCACCAGGAAAGAACCATCTCTGAAACAGTAAATGAGCCTATCAAAAACAGAATCTTATCATTGTTATCTTGATGTGGGATTTCCCATCCTCCAAAACTATGAGAAATAAATTCCTATTGTTTATGAGCTACCCCTTCAATGGTGCTTTGTAATTTCAGCCAAAACAAAGTAAGACTAGGGCTTTAAATATAACTGGAAAACTTAGCTTCAGATTCAACTGCTATCAAGTAGGTAGAATATACCTTCTCTGTAGGATTGAGCCAATTATTCAGTAATGACAGTAGGACTTTATTTGCTTCTCTTAATAGAGTGTGTATAGCTGGTATGTCTTGATTTTTAGTTTTTGTGGGTTATGGGACAAACAGAGTGTATTATTTAAGGTAAATTCATGAAAAATATTACTGGGAAGGCAATAAACTTTAAACAACTTCTTACATTGTTAACACAAGGTTTATGATAGTCTAACTAGCAATATATCAGGATTAGATGTGTCAAAAAGTAGGAAGTTGAAGGACACCTCGCATGATACTTTGTTTCTGGTATTTAATCAGTACTTAACTGTTGATTGGATTCCATGTGACCCACTATTGTAGACTGAGTTTGTCCTCCTTCTCTCAAGCCTTTAGTGTGACTGTATTTAGAAACAGCAGAGGGACTTCCAGGAAGATGGCGACCGAGAAAAGCGGGGCTTAAGATCCCCACTAACAACCAATCTCCATTACCACAAAATCAGTACCCTTCATAGCCAGAAAACACCATCACCAGAGAAACAAAAAAATCACCAGGCTCCAGAGAGAAAGCTGTCTGAGAACAAAGCTCAGAGCCACAGAGGAGGTACACTGGCTTCACGCCCTAGGACGCAGCAGCAGCGCCATACTGCAAGCAGCAGCGGCAACTTCCCCTGACGGCTACAGCAAGCCGAGGTGAGCCGCTGAGGAACAGCCAGGCGGGATTTCTCAGGGAAGGAACATTTAAAGCTTCCAGTGGCTGAGCTCAGCACACGCTGCAGGGATTCAGAGTGGAAATCAAAACCAAGAAGAAATACGCCAGCCTCACGGCCAAGGGTGTAGCAGCGGCGCCATATTGCCACCGGCGGAGGCAGCAGAGAATTCACCGAATCCAGTACAGCTACATCTGCGTACTCAAGAACAGTGAGTCAAATTGTGGGCCACAGAGGAGAAATCCCAGTACTGTACTCCCTGGGACTTGACCCAGTGGGGGAGGGGCGGTGGCAGAGATATCACACCATAGGAGAACGTGCAACCTGGCACCCCCCACAGTCTAAAGCAGCCTCTATCAACTCTCTGTGTCGGAGACTCTGTGATACAACCCAGTAAAGTAGTAGTGGGGTCTGAGATACTACTGACTCAAGATCCAGAACACCTTAAGTGAAGTCATAGTGACCCAAGGGAAGAACCCAGAGAAGGCACACACATCCAAAATCATGGGAAAGAGGAATAATACTGGAGCAATGAATGCCCACAACCCCACAACATCAGAACCCGATAAAACAGAAAATCAGAGATTTCTAGAAGATCAAATCAGGAAAATAACTGTAGAAATAATAGAGGTGCTTCGAAAAGAACTCAGAGAGAGCCAAAAAGAGATAAAGGATGCAATTAATGAAGTAAAGGCCTCAATTCAAAGTACAAACAACCGATTAGACCACATGGAGAACAGAATCTCGCTCTTAGAAGATGATCATTCCAAAAATGAACGCATAGTTTCTAATCTAGGAAAAAATATCCGACAGCAGGAATCTGATATTGAAGAAATATGGGCCCATTTTAAGAGAGCTAACCTAAGAATAATTGGAATAGAGGAGGGAAAAGAAAGTGAAACCAAAGGGATCAACAATCTCTTCAAGGAAGTAATAGCAGAAAATTTTCCAAACATGGAGCAAGAGGTTGATACACAGATCCAGGAAACTTACAGAACTCCCTTTAGACAGGATCGGAGAAGAGGATCCCCACGCCACATAATTGTCAAAATGACCAATGTGGAAGCCAAGCAGAGAATCTTAAAGGCAACAAAAACAAAGGGCCAAGTGTCATTCAGAGGCAAACCAATTAGAATCACTCCAGACTTCCCAAACCAAGTCATGAGAGCCAGAAGGGCTTGGAGTAACATATTCCAAACTCTGAAAGAAAACAACTTCCAGCCAAAAATTTCCTACCCAGCAAAACTTTCTATCAAATTAGATGGAGAAATAAGAAGCTTCCATGACAAACAGAAACTGAAGGAATTTATGTCTTCAAAACCAGCACTAGAGAAAATACTCAAAGAGATTAACTACAAAGAAGAAAAAGGTAACACACACCAGAACCAGAGAAACAAGATTTTCCATCCAACAGACAACTAAGATTGGTTATCTGTGGAGATTCATTACTTATGTTAGTCTTTTACCTATCTCTAAATGGTATTGTTTGCCTTTATTGTTAATTTTTAGGATTTCTAATTGGAATATTAATATACCTTCAGATATAGCATTTGGAAATATTTTATCCCATTCTATTAGTAACTGTTAACTCTGTTTACATTGTCTTTGGATATACAATTTTTTTTTATTTTTTAGGGAGTTTTTATACTCTTCTGTTGCCTGTGCCATTGAAATCATATCCAAGAAATTACTGCCAATTTCAATGTTATGAGGTTTTATGACCCAGATTTTCTCCTAAAAGTTTATAGTCTTAAGATTTATATTTAGGTCTTTTATCTATTTTGAATTAATATTTGTATATGGGATTAGGTAAGGTTCCAACTTTATTCTTTTCCATGTAATTATTATGTTTCAACAATATTTAGTTAAAAGATTATTATTTCCACCACCAAATGTTCGTGGAAACCTTGTTAAAAATAACTTGACAATACAGGGAAGAGTTTAGCTCTAGGCTTTTATTTAACTCCAATGGTTTATATATCTGCCTTTAGAATAGTACTACACTGTTTTAATTATTGTAGCTTTATATGGTTTGAAATCAGAAAATATATATCTTCTAGCTTTGTTCTTTTTCAAGATCGTTTTGGGTATCTAGAGTCCATATTCCATATTAGGATAGATTTTTTTTTCTGAAAAATAAATATATAAATATATGATAGTTTCACCAAAAAAAATAGAAAAAAAATATTCTCTGGTAAGAAAGAAAGTAAAAAGAAATATTGAAATGTTATCTTTAAGTCATCAAAAGCTTGGTATCATACAAATGAAACTGTTATGTGAGATTATCATTTTTAATTTTGGATAAATTGCTATAATACTAGATGTCATCCACTAAGCCAAGCATGGGAGGGAGGGATGGGGAGAGAATGGTGTGGGGATCGGGTGCGGGCTGACTGGGCGATGTGTGCATGTATGTCTACAAAAGTTTGTATCCCACTATGATGTATGAATACAGTGCACCAATAAAAAATAAAATAAAAAAATAGAAGCAGCAGCTTTAAAGAAGAAATTACGTTTAAATGAAATCATAAGAATGAGAACCTAATAAAATTATACTGGTGTCCTCACAATAAGAAGAAGATTAAAGCTTCAATGTGAGGGCATAACAAGAATTTATAATCCAAGAAGACAAGTAGCAGGAGAAACAACTTTGCCAGGACCTTAATCTTGGACTTCAAACCTTTAGAACTGTGAAAAAAATAAGTGGTTTAAGTCACCAGTTTGTGCTTTGCTATAGTGACATGAAGCAGACTTATACAGCGACCCAGATGTATCTCTTGCTATGGATGTTCAAAATCCAGACTCCCTTGGTTTGCTTTCAGAAATTTATTTTTCTTCTGAAAACTGGATTTAAGGAGTTCCAGTGCCAAGCAACATCTGATTAGGTTGAGGTACTTAGATCAACAGAATTCCCCTCAACTCTAACAAGATTAAAAACCTCCTTCTCTCTAGAAACTTCTGTACAAGCCCTACTTTGACTCTTCTCAACCTATTACCCTTCATGGGGTAAAGAGTTGGAAAGAATAAGAATATATGTTTATTTCTAGTCAAAACTCTCCTATAACATCTTTTTAAGTTTTTCTTCTTTCTTTCTTTCTTTCTTTCTTTCTTTCTTTCTTTCTTTCTTTCTCTTTTATTTCTTTTTTTGGCACATTGTAGTCATCCATCTTAGTAGAGTGCAAGATGATTGAGGCACACATGCACACATCACTAATTTAGCTCTTCCCCAATTCCCACCCCATTCCTTATCCCTCCCTCCTCATGTTTGGATTAGTGATTGATATGTTTGAAAATATACATCATGCACATTAGGGAATTTCTCTCTTCCCACCCCCATCAGTTCTTCAGATTATTTCCTCATTAAAGTTTCTCCTTCTTTGCTTTATTTTTTTTTTTTTTTCGGTGATGGAACCCAGGGGCATTGTACCTTTGAGATACACCCCCAACCCTCTTTTTAAGTCTTTATGTGTTAGAAACAGGTTCTTACTGACTTGCCAAGGGCCTCACTAAGGAGCTGAGGCTGTCTGAAAACTGTGATCCTCTGGTCTCAGCCTCCTGAATGCTGGGATTAAAAGCAAGCACCACCACTCCCGGCTCCTCCTATTACTTTTTTTCTCCCTAGTTTTTACATATTAGGGAGAACTTTCTTTGGCTAATTAATCTCACTTACCATAATGTTTTCCAGTTCCATTTCTTTTTCTCTGCAAATGATGTAAAGAACCTGGAGGTTAGGGTAGCACATGCTTGTAATCCTAGTACTTGGGTGGTTGAGACTGGAGGATCACAAGTTCGTAGCTAGCCTCAGCTACTTAGTAAGGTCCCCCAAAACTGCAACGTAGTGATACCCTTTTACAAAATGAAGAATAAAAAAATAGGGCTGGAGATATAGTACTAATATGTACATTTCTAGTACTGCAAAAAAGAAAAAAAATAACCTGGAAGCCATGGACTATGGATTCTATACTTCCAAGCTGTGTATACTCTATTATAGTCCATCTTATTTCCCTTCCAAGATTGTTCCCAAGGAAAATCACTCTGCCAACTAATACATCTCTAGACCACAGACAAGGCCCATAGTGGAGTGTGCTCTTCTGCTGTGAGGAAGAAATGAATGTTTAGCATGCTGGCTGAAATGTCCACTTGTGTACACCCATGACTTATCATGACCCTACAGACATGGAGATGGGAAGAGAAAGAGGACAGCCTGAGAGCCAAGGGCCAGAGTCCAGATATTTAAGAAGTTTAAAAAATCTCAGTTTGAATCTGGCTTCTAGGTCATTTGAAAGCATGTGTGTCAATCTGGGAAGGAAGATATATTTTATTTAACAGAACATTAATTTCTATTGGAAGGGATACATGGAGTTCTAGTTTTACTGTGCCTCTGGCTGGAGGAGATGCCCAGTCAAATCTATATGATATACAGAGAGAAAGAGGAACTGAAACTGTTGTCTTCAGAAATAGATGGTGTGGTATGGTACTTATGGTACTTGGGTTTACTTTCCCAAGTATCAGATACCTATGAGGGTGCCCAGATGTAAAAGTTGGACAACAAAAATGAATGAAATGTGAAATACATCTTAGATGTCCAACCTCAGAAATGGTTTTATAAGCCTTAGGATTGAGGCTTCTATGCATGTGAAGAACTCTCCTTAATAAAAGATTATTATGTATAAGCAGTTGTGCATAACCTATTCTATTTAAACCAGCACAACAGTCCTATGAAGTAGGAATCAATAATCTCTTTTTTTAATAGATAGGAAGCTAGGCATGGTGGTGCACACTTGTAATCCCAGAATTTGGGAGGCAGAGACAGGAGGATTGCAGTTCACAGACAGCTTCAGCTACTTAGTAAGGGCCTTTTGCAACTCAGTGAGACCTAGTTTCAAAATAAAGCATAAAAAAATAGGGCTGAGGGTGACCCTGGGAGGTGAAATGCCCCTGGGTCCCATCCCCAGTACTGCAAAGTAAATAAATAAATAAATAAATAAATAAATAAATAAATAAATGGAAACTGAGTTTAAAAGTGGTCAGCAAAGTTGCCCGAGAGCCCACATCCAGATATACATAAAGAGCACTGATCCTGCATGACGCACTGCATTCCCACGGCTTCTAGCTGTCACTCAGATTCCGATGCACTTTCAAGTTTTCTCTAAATTGCATTCAAATATGTATATGCACACACAGAGACAGACAGACACACAGACACACAGACACACACACACACACACACACACACACTCATGAAATTCATACCCCTTAACATTTTGAAAAACCTAACACGCAACTGTATTCTTTAAATATATGCAAATTATTATTCAGTTGATTATGCAATCTACCCAGAAAGTGGTAGTTATACCATACTGTATAATTAATATCAGACTGCCTACACAGAATCAAATTAACTGAGTTTGTACTCTGAGTAATTTCCATCGCAGCACTGTCAGTAAAGAATTTAAATAACTGCAACACTGGGATCTTTGTAATACTCCTCTATTGTGAGTGGACGATGCAATTATCCAGTTTAGAGGTGGTTTCACTGGACCCGAGGAAAATCAATTTCAGAATACCCCTAAGTAATATGTTTCAACTTTACCAAAATATATATTAATAATTACAATATATGTGTTAAATTGTCTTAAAATACTTTGAATAATGGAAAATACTCGAAACAGAAAAATTTCTTTGAGAAAGCCTGATTTTTTCTGCTTATTTATTTATTTGTTTATAATCTTAGTAACCAGGCTACTATCCCATTAAGTGAAATTCAACTGTTCACTCTTTGAAGACATTCCTCCTTTCTCTAAGGAAAAAGCAAATACTTATAAAATTAATCATAAAATTTTTGGACTAATTAGGACAACACTAATATCTCTATACTTATGTGATTTCTATAATGGTTTCATTTATGAAACCTAAGTAATGTTGTAAATATTTCAACAAAAGTAACTTCTTTGACATCAATTTATCTGATTCATTGCATTATTTGATAAATAAATTAGCTTGTAAGCTTTCCCCCATTGTATCATAAGATGTACCATAAATTACAAAAAATTCCTAAATTGCATGAAGTATTTATTCATAAACTGAATAAGAAAGATAGAATTAAATTCTATAAATAGAATTCATTCTGAGAGAAATTAAAATGTGCTTCTGAGATAAAGAGTAAAATTTTGTACTACATCCTGATGACTTTTTCTTACTCTGTTGTGGTGTCATAGGAGGATTCAAGGATGGATTAGTGAACATGAGAGTCATGTGGCAATGCTTGGCCCTATAGACCATTAATTGGGGCTGATTTTCTGCATAAACAGTAATGGCTAAATACTTTTAGTATAACCCTTGAAATAAAGTTTTAAAAATAGAATGAAAAACAAATTTTTCTAAAATAAAGGTGGGTTTTGAAGGATACCAAACTCTAATGAAGTAGATAAAGCTGAAGTTTACTTCATTATAAAACTAAAGCATTCCATCCCTTTGAAAAAAAAGTTTATTCTGAGAACATCCTAAAAATTGATGAATGGCAGTTGATCAGTAATAAAAAAAATTGATTTATAGAATTCACTTACTGTGTGTCTGAGAAGCTCTATAAAATAAAAGCTGGGTGACTTTTTCATAGTTCATTGTTGAAGGATCAATACAATTCTAATCTAATGTTGAAGGGTCAATAAAATTTCTAAAACTGGTAACTAAAAAGGAAAAAATGGAGTCTTTCAAATGTGGTCAAATTGCAGTGGCACATGCTTAAGATCATGGTACTTAAGAGGCTGAAACAGGAGGATTACAGGTTGGCCATTCCATGATAACTTTGTGAGACTATTTAAAAATAAAAAGTAAAAAATCTGGGAGTGTAGCTCAGTGGTAGAGTGTCCACCAGTTTAATCTTCAGTACCACATTAATAATAATAATAATAATAATAATAATAATAATAATAAACAACGCACAATTTACCATAGCCAACCTATGGAACGAGCCAAGATGTCCATCAACAGATGAATGGATTACAAAACTGTGGGATATTTACTCAGCCATTAAAAAAAACTCAATTACATCATTTTCAGGGAAATGGATGGAACTGGAGGACATTATGCTAAGTGAGATTAGTCAGTCACAAAAAATAAGAAATCAGATGCTTTCCCTAATATGTGAGAGCTAAGGAGAAATGGGTCATAGGAGGAACTCTTGATGAAAAAGGAAATCCTACAGAGGAGCAAACAAGACAACCTAAAGGAGGAGAAAGGAGAGGGGAAGAAGGAAAATCTCTAAAACACACAATGTACTTAAACATATCAAAGTCAACCACTAAGCCAAGCAAGGGAGGGAGGGAAGGGGAGGGAATGGGGTGGGAATTGGGTAGGGGTTAAATCAGTGATGTGTACATGTATGTACACACAAGTTTTTGACCCCAATATGATGTATGAACATAATGCACCAATAAAAATTAAAATAATAATAATAATAACAATAATAAAGATCAGGGAATTTCACCTGAAGTATCCATCTTGAGTAAGTTCAATAATCTCATCAGAGAAAGTATCCTCATCAGAGAATAAAGAAGCCTGGTACAGACAGGAAGAGGCCTGGTACAGAAAGAGGCCTGGTACAGACAGGAGAGGACATTTACACAAAGGAGAAGCAGTGTGAAGATGGAGATGGAGAAAGGGACTGGGGCCAGGCAGCCACAAGTCAAGGGATGCTGGCCTGGCACGGCCACCTGAAGCTGGACAAGGCAAAGCACCATGTGAGCCAAGAACCAGAAAAAGCACACAACTCCAATGACACCTGGGTCTGTCCTCATGATCTTGATGTTGAACTTCTGTCCTCCAGAACTGGGAGAGAATGTATTTAAGCACAGTGTAAATGTTAGTAAGATTTTTCTTTTCTTCTATCTTCATCCCTAAATCTTTTTATTCATTTTTATTGGTGCATTGTAGTCATACATCTTAATGGGATACAAGATGGTTGAGACATACATGCACACATCACCCAATTAGCCCTTAATCTTACACTCACAGAATTCCTAAGAATGTTAAAGATACACTTGCACATCTACCTGTAAATATGCATATAACACACACACACACACACACACACACAAATACACTTTTTTCTTTTTTTGATAGAATGAAACTTAATTTTTAAATAGCAATATAATCCTTATATTTCCTCTAAATTCTAGCTGAGAATTTTACTTACTTTAGAATTTTATACTTTCCAAAAGAAAAGTTTTTCTACTTTGTCATTAATATATTTAGAATTGTCTTACACAAAGGAGCTGCTGAGATGAATTAGCATATTTCAGAGATAAATATTGGCATTTTGCAAAAAGAAAATATCAAATTGTTGAGAGTATTCAGGCTAAATGTATTGACTCTTTTTCTTTAGAAATTGCATTAAAACTGATTAGCTGAATATTCAGAGGCGCTTAGAATATGGCCAGTTGAATCTAAAGAGACTAAAAAATCTTAACTTCTCAGGTTCTGTTATGCAGTGGCTTAGAAAATCCAACCTTGTTCTTCAAAACTACTTCTCTTTTGTTAAAACCTACATTATTTCTATTTGTAGCAGACTAATCTTTCGAGTCACATGTCTGTAACCATACTACAATCATCTGTTTACTTGACTGTCACCTCTAAGATTCTGTCAATTTATTGACAATAACCATTGGTCTTTCTTCTTCTAGAGTCTAGAAAGACCCTCAAAAATGAATAGGCAAATAAGAATATTTCAGGAAGTATAAATGAATATGAAACGGATTGCAATCTAATATTAAAGATAGTTTCTTCTAGAAAAATTATGAAGGGGGAGGGGTGCAAGAGTTACAGCCACACTGAGCACTTTATTACTAACATGCTTTGTGGCCCTTGGTTGCAAAGACTGCATTATTACACTTCCTGTATGAAGGAATCTCCCCAATATCTATAGCAACCCCTGAGGACTTCAGAAGCACCGATACCAATGTAACATAAGTTTTTACAAAAGAGTATGGAAGATAATATTATCCTTGCATAGAGATAAAATCCCATCTCAAATGCTATAATGCACATTTCACTTCAAATTTGAATCTTCTGTGTTAAATATCCACTGAGGGGTTGTATTCAGATTGTCCCCAATAAAGACTAGAGAGATAATCTGAGATAAAGCTATTAAAGCAAGTTTCAGGATGGCTCAGAATATAAATTTCAGCAAGAGAAAGCTCCACAAAGTAAGGCTGAATTTTTGTAGCTAAGTATGAACATGGAATTTTTTTGTACTCCAAATCAGATTAAATTACATGACAGATAATAAATTAGCTAGGAGAAAATAAAAATGCATCAAAATTGAGTATCAAAATATTAAGGAAGTAAAAGCACTTTCATACATAATTGGAAATAGAAATCTAAAAGCTTACATCTACAATAAATAAAATAATTAAAAATAACTAACAAAATTAAAATGATAAAGGAGATAAAGTACATATAATTCTGATATAAAATCAGACACTATCATGAGAATGTGATTTAAGAGTGGAAAGTATGTTAAATTCCTATAGAAAAGGTTTATTTGTTTATCTAGTTAGGTAAACTTGGATATATTGCTCTACTTAATATTGACCTTTTTCTCTATTTCTAAGTCTATACATATGTCTATATATCTGCACTGTATTAAGAATTATGTAAAATAAGAAGAATTATAATATGGTATAAGCAAAAGGCTTTGGTAAATACTGATATGCAGTTCATCATAGCTTTTGCTATCTGCTATGCTTTTACCTCATACCTCTACGCCATTAGCAATTGCAATCACAATGCACTTATCTCTTCAATTTCCCTATATTGTGATTTATTTTTCCTTGAAAAGTTCATAGTATGCATTTACTTTTTAACCTGCTACAGCAAGTTGTTTGTGAATATTTCAGATACTCTTTCTCTAGTTACTATAAACTCCTAATGGGCATGTAGGCGTCCTGAAGCAGATCTTTAGGAGAGATTGCTTGAGTATGGGACACTAAGCCTTGAAGAGGAAGAATTCTTGGTTATTTCCATCTGCACTTGATGAGGAAGTTGTGGCCTGTGTTTTCACTGATGTGGATTTTACCATCATTACCCATGCCTCTAACCTGCAGTCTTGATTACTATAATACTGGATTTGGGGCTACTTTTGAGCTTCGGCTGGGAAGGAATGCAGCAATCTGTTTGCTTGTGGGTAGCCACTGCAGGAAGCATATTGTACCAGTGTTCCATCATAAAATGCATTAGAGTTGCACTTTAATGAAGCCACAGCAAGGCTGGATATATTTGAGGAATCACTTGAATATTTAATAAGCCTAAATGGAAAGGAGATATGCTCTTTTTTTTTTGCCTTTGTACTATTTTGCTTTCAGTGGTTGAACACAAAACATTTAATGAAAACATTTTAGCTGAATGTTATTTCTAACACCATAGGCATTATACAGCAGAAAAGTTAGATTCACAGTAGGGCTTAAAGGTCCCTGTTTTCAAACTCAGTGCAAATGGTTATTAAGAAGCCAAGGGCTCTATAAATGAACATGCATGCCTGGCTTCAGCTGATGAAACCATTTTCATGGAGCCTGAAGAAACAAAACACAAGTTTCTATCCATGAAGGAGGGGCCACTGATCTGTTATATAATTAGGCAAAGAAAAATAAGAGGGGAAAAACTATGTTGTGCATTATCAAATACATCTAATATGTCTGGTATCAGAAGAGAGGTTTGTGGGAATGTCCTAGGAAGAGAATTAATAAATGACTATCTCACTTCAAGGTCTCTTTGAAAATATCTATACATATAGGCAATGCATACATCTATAGAACATGTACTGTACACAGTTTACCAGATATTATGTTTTTTTGGGGGTGGTACTGGGGGTGTAACCCAGACCTATTTTATATTTTTTATTTGGAAACAGGGTCTCACTAAGTTGCTGAGAGCCTCACTAAGTAGCTGAGGCTGACTTCGAACCTCTGTTATCCTCCTGCCTCTGCCTCCCAAGCCCGGGGATCCTGCCTCGGCCTCCCAAGCCCGGGGATTACAAGCGTGCACCACCACGCCCGGCTCAGATATTATCTTATACAACTACACCAACAAATATATGAGTAAATATACATATATACATATGCACATATATATACATATACATATATATACACATATGTGTATATACGTGTATGTATGCTTGCTCAATCCAAATATTGTTTTTCCTATTTAGATGTATCCTTAACCAGGATTATATCATCCAAGTGTCTTTCTTTGCAACTTTGTGTGTGTGTGTGTGTGTGTGTGTGTGTGTGTGTGTTGTTGTTATTTTGTTACTACAATGGAAACAATCATGATTCCATCAACCACTGAGTTTCTGTGCTTTTTGGTGTGCAGTGCCTACTGTTATTTGGGCCTAAAAATTGACAAGGAAGACATTTGTAGATTTAGTGCCTGTGCCAGTTCATTAACTCACAAGTAACAAGAACAAGTTTTACTGAGTTAACTTTAGCCCACTTTCAAACACCTGTGGGCAAATAATCCCAATTATAGCTGGAAGTGAACAGCTCCTGCTTTCATGAGGACTGACAAAAAGTTCTGGAAGGAGAGAAGGAGATGAAAGAATGAGGTCCTGCCTCTATGCTTATTGGCAGCAGAGCTTAGGGCCTGGAGGCACAATGACATAGTGGGTAAGCAGTAGTTTGGGTGTCAGATTGGCCACAAATCTGACTTCTCTGCTCCATAGTTGTGAGACTTGGAACAAGTTGCACATTCTGAAATTTAGTTTTCATGTCTGTAAAGTGATGAAGATAGTTACACTGATATCAGAGGTTACTGTGCACACTTTCATGGTGTCTGTGCTAAACACTCAACCACTATAGTTCTTAGTGTTTTCATCCTTCTGTGTGAAGTAAGAGGAAAATGGTCACTTTGCAGACGCTTCTAATATCAATATCGGAGTCAGAATATGAGGGAAAAAGGTAGGTCCACTGTGCTTGGAGCTATTGTTTTATGATTGATATCATTAAGTCCTTTATTTTTGCATTCTTTAACATTTTGACCAAGGATTACTAAGTTCCTCCCGTGGGCTGGATGTCAACAAAGAACTCATGTTATAATAAGAAATAAGGCAGAGTATCTGTGGAAAAAGTCTAGCTAGGTGTGGTGGAACATGCTTGTATTCTCAGCACTTTGGAGGCTGAGAAAGGTGGATCACAGGTTCATGGTCAACTCAGCAACTTAGACTCTGTTTTAAAATAAAACATAGAATAGGTCTGGGGGTATAACTCAGAAGTAGAATGCCCCCCAGGTTAAATCACGAGTACAAAAATAATAATAAATAAATTAATAAATAATAAATAAATGAGAGAATCTAAACCCCTAGAAATATTCATAGATAAACAGAAATTACAATAATGTGTCTTGTACAATAGTAATATGCCTAATTATGTCTTTGGATCAAGGGATATACTTTAAAAGGTTAAAGCATATATAAATTTAAAATTAAAACAGTAAGTTATAGCTAAGAGAATAAGTTATAACTAAGAGAATTATTACATAACAACTAGTCATGAAGGTTTTTATCTTTTTCTTCTTTTTAAGGTTTAAGTTGAGAGAGATTAGATGACATAGCCAGCCGGGCGTGTTGACGCACACTTGTAATACCAGCATTCGGGAGGCTGAGACCAGAGGATCGCAGCTCACGGACAGCCTCAGCTACTTAGTGAGGCCCTCTGCAACTTAATGAGACCCTGTTTCAAAATAAAGAATAAAAAATAGGGCAGGGGGTGAAGCTTGGAGGTTGAATGCCCCTGGGTTCCATCCCCAGACCCGCAAAAAAAAAAAAAAAAAAAAAAGACAGCCCAAGACCTGGACAGCCAGCACTCCCTGTCCTACTCCAGAGATAGCTTTTGCACACAGTCATCTTTTTCAAGACACACACTATTGTTTTCCATATACCTCAGGGTTACAAACTGGGCCATGACCTTGAAACTTAGATTCTGGAAAACACAGTCCCTACGTCAGGCAGCCCATCCAAGAGAATGCTGAAACCCTATAATTTCCACCCACCCCTACAGCAATATTTCCCTTTCATTTGACAGTAAGGTGGCAATTAAAATAAAATGTAATGCAGAGCACAAAAGGAGGGCAGAGGAAGAGCATATGAGGCTCCCAGTGAACAGGGAAGGAAAAGCATGGTGAGAGTAATTAGCTTCTTTCTGGAACAGGCAGGCTCATAATTGAAAGTTGCATATAGCAATTTCTATATTTCTGAATTTGAAAGAAACTCAACTTACAACCAGCACTAACTTTCAACATAGGTGTCATAAATAGTATAGCTCCTTTTTCCACTCTACTTTAACCTGAGCAGTATCTTCAGCTTGGCTTCAGAGCAAACTCAATAACTTTACATATGTGCCCGGGCATTATGGTAAGGCGAAATTTAATTTCCCCTTTAATGGTGAAGAACTCTTTTTTTTAATTGTTATTGAATATCCAAGTTCTAACCTAAGCTAATTTCTAGTTCATAAAACTCAAATGAATCGTGTCTTTTATTTGTTGGTTTGTTGGTTTGGTCTTTCTTTTTGTTGTTGTTTTTAGAGTTACAAACAGAATGAGTGAGGGGCAGGTCAAAATACCACTTTATTCTAAGAAGTCCCAACTTTTTGATGAATTGCCTCAATCAAATTGAGGTCCAAAATATAGGAGAAAAAAAGCCCAAGTTATTACTCTTCTAGGTCGGTAAAAGTTAGGATGCAATTATACAGGCTCAGGACTGCACAAACTCCTGTGAATTATGAGTTGCCCCAATGTAATAAAAATTTAGTGAGGCTTTGTCTTATGTTGTCAATTAAATAAACTTCTGGCCTACTGACTAAAATTTGATTTATGTTGCCTTCCTCTTACTTTTTACAAAAGTGAGAAATTACAGAGGTATCTTAATGTTTCAAAAGATTAATTGTCCGTAACTCCAATTTGGTTTGCATGAAGTCAGAACAGCTGTAATTATGCTCACCTTCCCCAGTGAATGTAGTTAAGAAAATATTTCTAGGTTACAAGTTCCATCATGTTACATTTAAGAGGCCAAACTAAATATGATGAAACCTGCTTATTTCACTATTTTTCCTTCTGAAGTTTCTCCTAGAGTTTACGTTCAGATTTCAAAGCCTTTGCAAAGTTTTCAAATTCCTGGTTTGCCAACATCGTTAAAAATGATAAAATTTTCTCTGTCGAGACAATTATATTTTGATTGATATCGTCATTTTCACATGCATAGAGTTAGCTATTGAAAAGACAAGAAAAAATAAAATAAATCTGAATTTCAAGTTCTTCTTTCAGTTCTAGCCTTTGAAGTGACCTCAGCGATATGTTATCTGTGGTTCCCCATTCTGTCACAAAATGTATAATATTTTAATCATTCTAAAGTAGCACAGTTGAACTTCCAAGTTCAAAGTCAAGGGTAGGGAACAGAGATTTCATCCCAATCATCGGCAAGTATTTTTATGTTTCATTTTAAAGTTTTCTTTTCTTTATTTCTTTTTTTTTTTTTTTTTTTTTTTTTTTTTTTTTGGTGGTATTGGGGATGGAACCCAGGGCCTTTCTACCCCCGGGCTATACTCCCAGACCTATTTTATATTTTATTTGGAAACAGGGTCTCACTAAGTTGCTGAGAGCCTCACTAAGTAGCTGAGGCTGGCTTCAAATCTGTGCAGTACTCTTGTCTTAGCCTCCCAAGTACTTGGATTACAAGCATCTGCCACCATGCCCAGCAAAAAAAAAAAAAAAATGTTTTTAATAAACAAATAATAATTGTACTTTGTTAAGAGCTACAATGTGATGTTCTGATATATGATTATAATGTGGTTCTTTAAAAGTATTACTCTTAACAAAATTATTTTAAATAAATACTTTTTAAAAAATTTTTAATTGGTGCACTGTATTCATACATCATAGTGGGATATAAACTTTTGTAGACATACATGCACACATTGCTCAGTCAGCCCCCACCCGATCCCCACCCCATTCCCTCCCCATCCCTCCTTCCCATGCTTGGCTTAGTGGTTGACATCTAGTATTATAGCATTTTATCCAAAATTAAAAATGATAATCTCACATAACAGTTTCATTTGTATGATACCAAGCTTTTGATGACTTAAAGATAACATTTCAATATTCTTTTTACTTTCTTTCTTACCAGAGAATATTTTTTTTCTATTTTTTTTTGGTGAAACTATCATATATTTATATATTTATTTTTCAGAAAAAAAATCTATCCTAATATGGAATATGGACTCTAGATACCCAAAACGATCTTGAAAAAGAACAAAGCTAGAAGATATATATTTTCTGATTTCAAACCATATAAAGCTACAATAATTAAAACAGTGTAGTACTATTCTAAAGGCAGATATATAAACCATTGGAGTTAAATAAAAGCCTAGAGGTAAACTCTTCCCTGTATTGTCAAGTTATTTTTAACAAGGTTTCCACAAACATTTGGTGGTGGAAATAATAATCTTTTAACTAAATATTGTTGAAACATAATAATTACATGGAAAAGAATAAAATTGGACCCTTACCTAATCCCATATACAAATATTAATTCAAAATAGATAAAAGACCTAAATATAAATCTTAAGACTATAAACTTTTAGGAGAAAATCTGGGTCATAAAACCTCACAACATTGAAATTGGCAGTGATTTCTTGGATATGATTTCAATGGCACAGGCAACAGAAGAGTATACAAACTCCCTAAAAAAAAAAAAATTGTATATCCAAAGACAATGTAAACAGAGTTAACAGTTACTAATAGAATGGGATAAAATATTTCCAAATGCTATATCTGAAGGTATATTAATATTCCAATTAGAAATCCTAAAAATTAACAACAATAAAGGCAAACAATACCATTTAGAGATAGGTAAAAGACTAACATAAGTAATGAATCTCCACAGATAACCAATCTTAGTTGTCTGTTGGATGGAAAATCTTGTTTCTCTGGTTCTGGTGTGTGTTACCTATTTCTTCTTTGTAGTTAATCTCTTTGAGTATTTTCTCTAGCGCTGGTTTTGAAGACATAAATTCCTTCAGTTTCTGTTTGTCATGGAAGCTTCTTATTTCTCCATCTAATTTGATAGAAAGTTTTGCTGGGTAGGAAATTTTTGGCTGGAAGTTGTTTTCTTTCAGAGTTTGGAATATGTTACTCCAAGCCCTTCTGGCTCTCATGACTTGGTTTGGGAAGTCTGGAGTGATTCTAATTGGTTTGCCTCTGAATGACACTTGGCCCTTTGTTTTTGTTGCCTTTAAGATTCTCTGCTTGGCTTCCACATTGGTCATTTTGACAATTATGTGGCGTGGGGATCCTCTTCTCCGATCCTGTCTAAAGGGAGTTCTGTAAGTTTCCTGGATCTGTGTATCAACCTCTTGCTCTATGTTTGGAAAATTTTCTGCTATTACTTCCTTGAAGAGATTGTTGATCCCTTTGGTTTCAATTTCTTTTCCCTCCTCTATTCCAATTATTCTTAGGTTAGCTCTCTTAAAATGGGCCCATATTTCTTCAATATCAGATTCCTGCTGTCGGATATTTTTTCCTAGATTAGAAACTATGCGTTCATTTTTGGAATGATCATCTTCTAAGAGCGAGATTCTGTTCTCCATGTGGTCTAATCGGTTGTTTGTACTTTGAATTGAGGCCTTTACTTCATTAATTGCATCCTTTATCTCTTTTTGGCTCTCTCTGAGTTCTTTTCGAAGCACCTCTATTATTTCTACAGTTATTTTCCTGATTTGATCTTCTAGAAATCTCTGATTTTCTGTTTTATCGGGTTCTGATGTTGTGGGGTTGTGGGCATTCATTGCTCCAGTATTATTCCTCTTTCCCATGATTTTGGATGTGTGTGCCTTCTCTGGGTTCTTCCCTTGGGTCACTATGACTTCACTTAAGGTGTTCTGGATCTCGAGTCAGTAGTATCTCAGACCCCACTACTCCTTTACTGGGTTGTATCACAGAGTCTCCGACACAGAGAGTCGATAGAGGCTGCTTTAGACTGTGGGGGGTGCCAGGTTGCACGTTCTCCTATGGTGTGATATCTCTGCCACCGCCACTTCCCCACTGGGTCAAGTCCCAGAGAGTACAGTACTGGGATTCCTCCTCTGTGGCCCGCAATTTGACTCACTGTTCTTGAGTACGCAGATGTAGCCGTACTGGACTTGGTGAATTCGCTGCTGCTGCCTCCAGTGGCAATATGGCGCCGCTGCCACGCCCTCGGCCGTGAGGCTGGCATATTTCTTCTTGGTTTTGATTTCCACTCTGAATCCCTGCAGCGTGTGCTGAGCTCAGCCACTGGGAGCTTTAGATGCTCCCTGCGCTGAAAAATCCTGCCTGGCTGTACCACAGCAGCTCACCTCAGCTTGCTGTAGCTGTCCGGTGAATTCATCGCTGCCACCAGCAGTATGGCGCTGCTGCCGTGTCCTCGGGCGTGAGGCCGGTTTATCTCCTCTATGGCTCTGAGCTCTGTTCTCAGTCCACTTTCTCTCTGGAGCCTGGTGATTTTTTTTGTTTCTCTGGTGATGGTGTTTTCTGGCTATGAAAGGTGCTGATTTTGTGGTAATGGAGATTGGTTGTTAGCGGGGCTCTTAAGCCCTGCTTTTCTCGGTCACCATCTTCCTTAAATAAATACTTTAATCATTAGAGAAGGGGCTTATGGGTCCATATATATTTATATAACTTTATTCTAAACTCTTTAGTATTTTGTAATAAAAGAACAAAACATTAATAATTCAGCTCCAGGGGCAGCTGCACACATAGCATAATTCAAAAATTTGAAGAGATTTTCTTTATACTGTTGTTTTGCTACCTAATATTTCAAAAACTGCTTTCCTCTTGAGGCCTGTTTTTGGCTCTATAGATGCAATAGGAAGAAAATTTTTGAAAAGAACAATAAAACAAAAACATCAACTTCAGAATGTATGTATCTTAATAGATACCAGAATTAGGCATCAGTCAGAGAAAGATAAAAAACTTAAGCGTATCTTAGGTATTCATTCGGAAAGGTTAAGAAAACAGAGATCTTAACCAGCATTACTTAGTGTTAGACAAACTCAGAGAATAAAGCACATGTCAGAATGAGAGAGACTGCACTGGATTCCGGTGTCTACTTATTTTGTGACTTTCAGCAAGTGGCTTAAACTCCCTAACCTTGTTCGTCTAATTTTAAGGCCACCTAACTGAGGGGGATGGGAGGAGAGAAGAGGGAAATTCCCTAATGTGCATGACGTACATTCATAAACATATCAATCAGTGAGCCAAACATGAGGAGAGATGGGTGAAGGATGGGGTGGGAATTGGGAAGGGGCTAAAGTGATGTTTGCATGTATGAGGCCATTTCGTATGCCACTAAGATGTATGACTACAATGTACCAATATAGATAGTGGATGATATAATAATGTAATAAATTACGATGGGATAACTGCCAACCCACAATGACATAATTTCTCCTAGAAGTACCCATGCTCTTACCCTCAACATTCAGTCCAGAACTTGGTGTTTGTGTTTGTACGATTTGATCTTGCCCTCCCCTGGAGGATAGGTAAGAACAATTTGCTTTTATTCCTGAGAGGTTGGAATTTAGTCTATAGAACTAAACTCAGTTTGATGGATTGTTGCTAGGACAATATAAGGCGGACATCTTTTGTCCTATGTGGGCATAGAAATATCTAGCAGCTGAGAGAAAATTAGCAAGTGGTAACTGTGAGAATGGTTTGAGAAACTGAAGAGTCTTAGAATCCAGGCTTCTGGGGTTCTGGATTCTTTTCTGTGCCCCAGTTGCAGTCCTGTGTTGCTGCCTTGGCCAGACCTGTCATGATTTATTGCTGGGTTCATGTAACACAGTCTCCCTTTATCTCTAGGTCAGCCTGAATCGATTCTATTGCCCAGCAAACAAAAGAGTTTGAAATAAAATACCAACAGTTTACATAATGACATGAAACTATAATGCACCAATAAAGTACATAAAAATAACAAAAGAAATACAAAAAGAATATCAATCTTATGTCATGATTATGAAACAAATTAAACAATCATCAAGTATTATGATGCCCACTGTCTAACGTGGAGTTTCAGGAAGTTACTCAGTTTTTTATTCCTTAAAAATCCAGGTGATTACGCAACTTTTTCATCATTTGCTGAGTAGGCTGTCTTCAGAATGGAAGAAGATTTTTGCAAGCTGCTCCTCTGATAGAGGACCAATATCTAGAATATACAGAAAGCTCAAGAAACTGCTAAAAAAAAAACAATGAAAAATTAGACAAGTGAACGAAATAGACACTTCACAAAAGAAGAAATTCTAATGGCCAATAAATGTATGAAAAATTGTTCAACATATTTAGCAATTAGAGAGATCCAAATCAAATCTACCTTGATATTTTACCTACCCCCAATTATCAAGGCAATTATTAAAAATACAAACAACAACAAATGCTGGCAAGAGTGTGGAGAACTGGGAGTTCTAATCTATTGCCAGTAGAATTTTAAGTTATAGCAATCACTTTGGAAAACAGTATAGAGGTTCCTCAGAAGAATGGAAACAAACCTACCATATGATACAGTCATACAACTTCTGAATATTTACCCAAAAGAATGGAAACCAAACTACCAGATTAATGCATGGGTGTCTATATTTATAGCTGCACAATTCACAATTGCTAAACTATGGAACCAGCCAAAATGTCCATCAACAGATGAATGGATTACAAAACTATGAGATATGTACACAGTGGAATTTTACTCAGCCATAAAGAAGAACACAATTATGTCATTTTCAGGAAAATGAAGGGAACTGGGGAACATTATGCTAAGTGAGATTAGCCAGTCACCAAAAGTGAAAAGTTGGATGTTCTCCCTGATATAATGTGGAAGCTAGGGAGAAAATGAAATATAGGAGGTACTCCTGACAAAGAAGGAGAAACCATAGATGAGTAAAAAAGGTGATCTAACTTGAGAAAATGAGAGGGGGAAAGAGGAAACACCCTAATATACACGATGTGCATTCACTAAGCCAAACATGAGAAGGAGGGAGGGGCGAGGGATTGGAGTGGGAATTGGGGAAGGGCTAAAACTCTGATGTGTGCTCATATGCTTTTACCATTCTGTGTCTCATAATGATGTATGATTACAATGCACTGATAAATTTTTTAGAAAAATCTAAAAAAGGCTGTCTCCAACATTTGTTTTTGGTACCTTTTCTCAAAATTAACTTACTATAAATAGGAGGATTTGTTTCTGAATATGAGTGTGTGTGTGTGTGTGTGTGTGTGTGTGTGTGTGTGTGTGTATTTCAAAATGAGTACTGGCTTATATATTTGAAAATTTCCTAAGACCCATGAAATCTTGGGACAAATGAAAGGGACGGGCAGTGCAATTGTCTTTCTCATGCAGTCGTTTAGTGACTTGGACTATGGTACCTTATTGAGATTCTGACTGGGTTTGAAAAGTGATGTGGAGCATCACCACCTGGGAAGTTTTTATGAGCCAACCCTGAAGTGAGTATCCATCACTTACTTCCTATGGTTTAAGTTTCATTTCACATGGCAAATCTAACTAAAAGGAAGGAATACTGGGCTCATTGCTTCTCTGTGCCCACAGAAATAAATTGAAAATATAGACTTTGGTGATCAGCTGTGGGTCTCTCACAATATCGAAGAAACATTCCAATTTTAATCATATCCTTGGTTCATTTATTAAATGCTGTTTTATCATATCAGGTTATAGATTCAAGTCTAAGCTCTTCTTGCTTAGTCTCAGGATTCTTTTATCTCTTAAGTGCCCAGTTGTTTACTCAGTTCTTTAACATTAGACATTGATGAGCCATAGATAAATGTTTTCACATTGGTAGGAAGTGGTTGGTTTTGTTCTAGTGGAGTCACTTTCTAACTTCACTGGGATATAATCTTCAGAGAACAGGAACCTCATCTGTCTTGTATTCAGTATATACTCACAACTTTAGCAATGGCTAACTCAGAGAAGGTACTCAAGTACTTATTGAATGGAAGCACAGTAGATCATCTAACTGGTGTTACATGGAGTGACTTCATAGAGCATTTTCTTTAAAACTCTTACCTATGATGTGCTGAACAGATATATCAACAAGCTAGAAAATTTATAAGCCCTCACATTTCCATTACTCCACTTCAGAATTCCACTGATGTGTCTATGAAGCAATTTAATGCAAAAAAATAATAATAAAAACCACTGAGGGCTCACAGTGGGACTGATGACAAGCTGCAAGAAGGTGAACATACATTCCAGAGTGCTTGTCACAGTCATGGATTCTGGGAGCTCATAATTTCATCTTCATCTTGTCTTATTCACTCACAAGTATGCAGTTTGGGTGATTACCTTTGTGATTACTTTAGTGATAAGGTTTTGGTTTTGTCTTATAATTGAAGTATGATATGCTTGACTTTTTCCTGATTTCTCAAGCAAGGTTTCAATTTCACTGAATCATGAATCTAATTAAAATTTCAATGACTGTCTTAAATAACAAATTCCTATAATATGGCCCTATTTTATAAGGCATTGTGCTATTTTAAAACATTGTTAATAGGTTAAATTAACTATTCTCATTAAGAAGTGAAGTAAAATACATTAAAATATATATATATATATATATATATATATATATATATATATATTAACAGTACAGATTTCCTCAGAATAATTGTATCTGGTAGCAGCTGTAGCTGCGTGTCAGCTAATATTTCAAACACAAATCATAACAGCCAGTGAACTAGTAATAGATTCCCCAAGCATAATTAGGAGTAACCAGTAATAATTAATTAATTGCCAATAAATTTCCCAAGAATAATTGAAAATAATGAGTAATAGCTAATGAATTGACAAGAGATTCCCTAAGGCACAAGTGTAACTAATACCAGCTACAGCTGACTGTTACAGTAGAAATTTCAAACAATTTATAACTACAATGTTTTAGATCAGATGAACATAATTCTCAACTGAATATTTTGTTTTTAATACATTTTGGAAAACTTTATAATACAATCAACTCTATTTTAATTGTATTATTGATTCAAGAAATATGTTTTTATTTGTTAGGATTATTTCTAGTTTAGAAACTAGTCTTTTGGCTAACAAAAAACCCTTTGCTTACTCTTATTCTTTGTATAGGAACCATTGTTTATTCTTATTGTCATGCCTACTCTTTCTCCAACTACTCAAATGATTCCAGTATTTAAAATCTTACCCACAATATCAATACTTTTGTCCAGGTAAAATTCATGTGAGTTTTACTCTGTCTATAATAATGATATCTCTACAGCTGTCAGCCGTCTATCCTCACTCAATCTTTTGTCTAAAGAACAAATAGCACAACATTTAATTTTAAACAAAACTTTAGCGTGTGTGTGAAACTGGGCATTGAACCCAGGTACGGTCTACCACTGAGATATACCCTTCTCTCTCCTTTTTTTTTTTTTTATTTTGAAAGAGTATCTTGCTAATTTACTGTACACTGTCATCTAACGTACAATCCTCCTGTCTCATCCTCCTGGGTACTGAGATTACAGGTGTGCACAGCCATGCCTGGCAAAATATTCTTTAAATACATTAACAACTATTATATATCAGGCATATTGCTGAATGTTTTCATATATAATATCTCATTTGTGAAATAGATATTGTGCTTTGCTCTTTGAATTACACATATTTGTTCTTTCCCAAATACACAGCGAGGTCAGTAACCATATGATGTTTTCTCTAAGTTGAATCTCATCAGATGGTTGCTGTTCAGTATAACACACACACACACACACACACACACACACACAATCTATTGTTGCATCAAAATATTAACATAACCTGTGTGACTTAAAACAGTGCACATTTACTATATCATTGTTTCTGTGGGTTAGAACAAGGTCAGTTGTTTGTATCTTTGGGTTCAGCATCTGTAGATTCATCCAAACTTGGATCTAATTTTTTCTTAAAAGCCTGTATCTATATATGTTACAGGAAAACACTATGCCTTTTCATGTAAGTGACTTGAGCATCTTTGTATTTGAGTATCTGCAAGAGTCTAGCAGTGAGTCACGGGTTGTGCATATACTCAAGGCTGAGCTAATGTGCAGGATTATGACTATGGGAAGCTGGGAATCATACAGGACACCCCACGAACTTTTCTCCATGAAATTTATCTAGCAAGTTTTTTTAAAAATTATTTCATAACAACATAGTATTTATCAGAAAGAATCAAATTCCAAATATGACTAAGCAGTTTTGAAATCTGGCTCAAATAATTGAATATACAGTTAATTTACATAGTTGGTAAGGGGCTCTTGAGGTTGTAACTGCTACAGAAATTGGCTACTTTCTCCCCATACCCCGTAAGGTATGTGTACACGCTATTAAAATATTTATACAACGTGCATAACTGAATCTAGAAATTATATATTTGAAGTAATCTGTTCAACCACATTTTATTTTTACCTTTTCTTTTAAAAGCATTTTTGGCAACTCAAGTTCACCTGCCCATCAAGCTCCAAAGCTTACCGGCACTGTGAGCTTGTCTATATGCCAAGTTCATTTTAAATTGTAGCAGGGTAAGTTCAGGGGAGCATATGTCATTGAGGGGAATTAAAATTATTATGTCTTAATCTTTATGTGAACTCTCAATTGGCTTCATGTTTTAAATTCTAGCCAATGAAATTTCTCGTGGAGTAAAATTAAAAATCATAAAATAACACATGCAGATGCATATAAATTCTCATTCATGACCTTTTATTCTCCTAAATATGGCATTTCCACATTGAGTAAAATAGCATTGCATGTTTAGGCACAGCTTTACTGAAGCAGAAAATGCATTTGAAGTTCCAATAAATTTTTTTGTCTTCATGTCTTCTTTTCAATATTGCTAACAGCAAGATATTTATAGTTAAATAAATCTGAATGCCAACTGCCAATTCCAGATCCTTCATTTACTAGTTGTCAGATCTTGAAAATTCACATCATCGTTTGAGTGTGTACTTCCTCATCTGTTAAGGAAAAGAAAGAAAGAAAACAATATTTATACTTGTCTCACAGGGCGGGGGTAAGGATTAATTAAGATTGAATAACTAGAGTGCTTGATGCAGTTCCCAAAAAAGGTTGGAATATAGTCCATGTCAATTTCTTCCATTTTACATTTACATGTTACATCTACAGTTTAAAAATGATGATTCTATTAAAATTTTTTCTTTATTTAAAGTCCAAGCATTCATAAAGGAAGAAGCCTTCCTCAAATGAGTTGCTTATAATAACTCTGGTAGGTGTATTGGCTATAAATTCATTAAATATTTTCCAATGTGTTTTTATCAAAGGTGTTCAAGATTAATTTTTTGTATATTTTTGTGCTTTTGTTGGTGTATTATAATCTCATATCATGATGTAAATCATATTGACAATGACATACATGCACACACTCTTGGTGCCCCCCCCACCCTGTTTACCTTCCTCCCAATACAGAGTACCTAAATGGACATTGGTATATTTCATTCCCAGGGAGTAGGGCCTGAGGAAGACTTAGGTTTATTCATAAAAATTCTACCAATGTGTTTTTGATAAATCATTTCTAAGGTTTCAAAAGACCCTTTGCAGGGTTTTATTTTCCTTTTTATTTACTAATTTCCTTTCTACCTAAATAAAATTTCAGTTACTGGTTGCCTATATTTATGAAGGCTTGTCTGGTTTTAGTTTTTTTTTCCATTAAACTTTTATAAGAGGAAGCATGTAAATCATAATATCGAAGAGTTTGGTAAAATATTTTGGCTCATGTCTCCATCAAACATTTTTGAAAAATCAGCTATGTGAAAGTCACTATGGAGGCTACAAAGGACAAAGCAATTTTAAAAACAGTATTTTTAAAAAAATTTTTAATGGTGCATTGTAGTCATACATCTTAATGGAGTACAAGATGGTAGAGGCATACATGAGCACATCACCCAGTTAGCCCTTCCCCAATTCCCACCCCATTCCTCTCCCCTCCCTCCTTCTCATGCTTGGCTTAGAGATTGACTTTGATATATTTGTGAATGCACATCATGTACATTAGGGAATTTCCCTCTTCCCCCCTCAGTTATGTCTCCTTATTTGCTCAGCTATAGTTTCTCCTTCTTTGTCTAGAGTTCCACCTATGACCCATTTTATAATAATAACATTGACTACTTATTGTGCGCAAGACACTCCTCTTACTAATGTTATGCATTTATTCAGTTACATCTTATGCTCTCTTTGTAATTTTATTTTTTATTTTTTGTGATACCGGGGATGGAACCCAGGGGCACTGTGCCTTCAAGTACCCTCAGCCCATTTTTTAGTCTTTTTTATTTTTGAAACAGTGTCTCACTGAGTTGTGAAGGACCTGTAGCTGAGGCTGTCCCTGAACCGATATACTCCCTTCTCAGCCTTCCAAATGCTGGGATTACAAGCATGCGCCACCACACCTGGTTTATGCTATCTTTTAAGGTGTTTCAATCATCAGCGTTTATTGTGTGAGGAAGCATAGCAAAGATTGGAACTCTGATGTGGTCTTCAGATATGTTTGGGTAATCTGATACTAGGCTAAATGTTTTCATTCTTTCTTCACCTACGTTTTGATACAATGCAAAACTATGAAACTGGTGTGTTTGGGAAATAACTATTTATGTAATTTGATTTTATTGAAAAACTTCCTGGAAACAGAGATTCTTGATGCAGTTAAACAGCCCCTCCATGTCTAGGCTGCTGGAGTTCTGTGAGAGGCTTCTTGTTTGCCAGCCAAGAAGGCTTTAGTTGCCAATTCCTTGGGAGAATCCCAGGATTACAGTGCCAGACTCACTGGTAATAAAGTTCCTTCTGAGGTGAAAAAAAAAAAAAAAGAACTTCTAGTCAGAGAGACAATTCAGAAACATCTGAACATACCGTGAGAATAAACCATGGTGAATGGGGGATGTAATCTGTGTTGTGTTAACAGCTCTCCAAACTGGGCTGCTTCTGATGTCTTACTGAGAAAAAGTGTAATCTCAAATTTGCTCATAAGAGGTAGACAGCCATATCCAATATATTTTGTGAGTGCCCAAGAAGCAATATTGATTTTAAAAAGTCTACTTGTCAAGAATAATAGGCCTCTCATTTTGCAAAATTATAAAATCTTTTTTACATTCAATATTTTCTAAAAGTTCTACATTATTGAGTTGTCAGAAAGATGTTTTCCTAATATTTAAGTATTTTTGAAAGGGTGGCTTAATTCTACATAGTGGTTATTTTCTTAATAATCTGTATTCCTAGACCTCCTCTATATAGAACAGTTTAATTATCCGGGCATGGTGGCATATGCCTATAAGCCTAAATACTTGAGAGGCTGAGACAGGAGGATCTTGGTTCAAGATCAGCCTCAGTATCTTAGTGAGTCTGTGAGGAATCTAGAAAGACCCTGTTCTGAAACAAAACTTTTTTTTAAAAAAAAAGGGCTTGGGGTGTAACTTGAAGGTTTCTGTCTTGGTTAAATCTCCAGTTTCCTCCCCACCAAAAAATGAAAAATATCCCTGGGTTAAATCCCCAGTTGACTTCCCACCAACAAAAGAAAAGAATAGTTTAATTGGTTGGTGGATACTATTTGTTTTTAATTTCAGATTAGATTTTAAATACATTGACTGAGAACTGATCTAGGCTCTTCTTTCAAAATGTAAAGATTAATATATTTTAGTGTCTATTCAGAAGGTGTTTGAAATTTCATTGGTAGGATAATAAGTCAAAAACATAAATAATTGAGATTTATTGAGGGTTTACTTCATATTATCCAATGTTTAAATACCTTATATTTATTAAATCATTTGGTTATAAAAACTAGATTGTGTTGTCTTTCTCATTTTAGAGATAAAGACACTGAGTCCCGGAGAATTATAATATTTTGATCTAGATCACATGACAAAATCTTTTCAAATTAAATTGCAAATCCAGGTATATTAGTTTGCTAAGGTCACTAGAAAAAAAATCACTATAAACTGCATTACCTAAAATAACAGAAATGTATCCGCTCACTGTTCTGGGAGACAGAAGTCTCAAGTCAAGGTGTTAGCAGAGCTACACTTCCTCTGGAGCCTCTAGAGAAAATCTTTTCTTGCCTATTCTCGCTTCTGATTTAATTGTGACCATTCTGGTTTTATTTTTGGCTGTAGCACTCCAGACTCTGCCAAGGCCTTCACAAGGCCTTCTCCTTCCTCTGTCTGTTCTCCTTTTTCTTATAAAAATGTGTGTCATTGGATTTCAGGCTTACTAGATAGTATAGGATGATTGCATGTTAAGATCCCAAATGTGGTTATACTTAAAGAGCCTTTTCAAATACAGTTCCATCCGTAAGTCCTTGGACATACCTTTCTAGGGGCCACCATTAAACCTACACCAAGCATTTTGGTTACAGTGTTGTTCTTTGGACTCAATATAGAAATAATAAATATTTTGAAGGGTATAGTACGATGGCTTTCCCTGGGATGAAGCATTAGAAAAGGCATAAGCATTGGCATCAGGCAGTAAAGAGTTCAAATTTTGAATTTACCATCATTACAGTCAAGTTTTCCTTGAGCCAAAGGGAAGCAAACTGCAAGACCAGACTTCCAATTTTTCATGTGTAAAATGTGCTTTATTCTACTTTCTACCATACTATTTTGTGGAGATTAGAAAAATTTAATAAAATAATCAAGCCTAACATTTCAGTGGATAAATACAAACTATTAGTATATTCTTTTACTCCCCAGGACCAACAACAGAAAAAGGTGAGGAAAATAAAGAATGCATCACTAGATGATAATCAAAAAGAAATTAGTGATAGTCTGTATGTTTCTAGAAGAACTGCTTGACTTTATACAGATGACTTAGCAAAGTACCCCTTAGAAGTAGTGAAAAATATCATTTTGAAAAATGGAATATTTTTATAGGAACATCGTGGATAATAGTTTTGTTCTGGAAATACAGATTTTTCAATACAAAGGGAGGGCCTTTAAGGTTAAGAAGAAAAACTTGTATAGATCTGAGTAACTTGTAGAGTTTTGAGGCAAATAGTTTATGTATATTTATGTTATATATACATAAGTTATGCATATGTAATATATATCTATCTTAGTGTTTTGCCTCAAAATATGTATATATACATTTTTATCTCTCTCTATCTATAGATAGATAGATAGATAGATAGATAGATAGAGATACATCCTAAGATATACACACATACACAAACACATGGCAATAGCAATTTATATAATAGAATTAATATTTTCATTATGGAAAGAGATCATGTATTATATACTGAAAACAAACAAGCCTATTGAAAAAATTAAAGATGCACTTCACAGATGTAAAAGTTCTCCTAGTCCTTGAATCCATAATGGTTGTTGATATATGATAATGTTATCATTGAAAAAAGAATGCGAAACTATTACCAATCAGGGTATGCAATTATAATCATATAACCAAACTGCCAAGAACTGAAAATATGAAGTCTCAGAAAATATGAACAATAAAACCCTCACACTCTTGCTAGAAAAATGCAAATTAAAATATGTTGGACTGCTTTGAAAATATCTTGGCATTCTCCAGGATTCAGTGATTCTTCTCTTAGAAAATAAAATGACATTATGGACTTCCGGGAAGATGGCGACCGAGAAAAGCGGGGCTTAAGAGGCCCGCTAACAACCAATCTCCATTACCACAAAAAGAGCGCCTTTCATAGCCAGAAAACACCATCACCAGAAAAACAAAAAAAACCACCAGGCTCCAGAGAGAAAGCGGACTGAGAACAGAGCTCAGGGCCACAGAGGAGACACACGAGCCCAAGGACGCGGCAGCAGCGCCATACTGCCGGCGGCAGCGGCGAACTCAATGGACGGCTACAGCAAGCCAGGTGAGCCGCTGCGGAACAGCCAGGCGGGATCTTTCGGCGCAGACAGCATTTAAAGCTCCCAGTGGCTGAGCTCAGCACACGCTGCAGGGATTCAGAGTGGAAATCAAAACCAGAGAAGAAAAAATACGCCAGCCTCATGGCCAAGGCGTGGCTGCGGCGCCATATTGCCACCGGCGGCGGCAGCAGCAGTGAATTCACCGAGTCCAGTACAGCTACATCTGCGTACTCAAGAACAGTGAGTCAAATTGCGGGCCACAGAGGAGAAATCACAGTATTGGGCCTCCTGGGACTTGACCCAGTGAGGGAGTGGTGGTGGCAGAGATATCACACCATAGGAGAACGTGCAACCTGGCACTCCCCATAGTTTAAAGCAGCCTCTATTGACTCCCTGGGTCAGAGACTCTGTGATACAACCCAGTAAAGGAGTAGTGGGGTCTGAGATAATACAGACTCGAGATCCAGAGCACCTTAAGTGAAGCCATAGTGACCCAAGGGAAGAACCCAGAGAAGGCACAAACCTCCGAAATCATGGGAAAGAGGAATAACACTGGAGTAATGAATGTGCACAACCCCACAACATCAGAACCTGATAAAACAGAAAATCAGAGATTTCTAGAAGATCAAATCAGGAAAATAACTGTAGAAATAATAGAGGTGCTTCGAAAAGAACTCAGAGAGAGCCAAAAAGAGATAAAGGATGCAATTAATGAAGTAAAGGCCTCAATTCAAAGCACAAACAACCGATTAGACCACATGGAGAACAGAATCTCGCTCTTAGAAGATGAGCAATCCAAAAATGAATGCATAGTTTCTAATCTAGAAAAAAATATCCAACAGCAGGAATCTGACATTGAAGAAATATGGGCCCATCTTAAGAGAGCTAACCTAAGAATAATTGGAATAGAGGAGGGAAAAGAAAGTGATACCAAAGGGATCAACAATCTCTTCAAGGAAGTAATAGCAGAAAATTTTCCAAATATAGAGCAAGAGGTCGATACACAGATCCAGGAAACTTATAGAACTCCCTTTAGACAGGATCGGAGAAGAGGATCCCCACGCCACATAATTGTCAAAATGACCAATGTGGAAGCCAAGCAGAGAATCTTAAAGGCAACAAAAACAAAGGGCCAAGTGACATTCAGAGGCAAACCAATTAGAATCACTCCAGACTTCCCAAACCAAGTCATGAGAGCCAGAAGGGCTTGGAGTAACATATTCCAAACTCTGAAAGAAAACAACTTCCAGCCAAAAATTTCCTACCCAGCAAAACTTTCTATCAAATTAGATGGAGAAATAAGAAGCTTCCATGACAAACAGAAACTGAAGGAATTTATGTCTTCAAAACCAGCGCTAGAGAAAATACTCAAAGAGATTAACTACAAAGAAGAAATAGGTAACACTCACCAGAACCAGAGAAACAAGATTTTCCATCCAACAGACAACTAAGATTGGTTATCTGTGGAGATTCATTATTTATGTTAGTCTTTTACCTATCTCTAAGTTGTATTGTTTGCCTTTATTGTTGTTAATTTTTAGGATTTCTAATTGGAATATTAATATACCTTCAGATATAGCATTTGGAAATATTTTATCCAATACTATTAGTAACTTTTAACTCTGTTTACATTGTCTTTGGATATACAATATTTTCTTTTATTTTTTAGGGAGTTTGTATATTCTTCTGTTGCCTGTGCCATTGAAATCATATCCAAGAAATCACTGCCAATTTCAATGTTGTGAGGTTTTATGACCCAGATTTTCTCCTAAAAGTTTATAGTCTTAAGATTTATATTTAGGTCTTTTATCTATTTTGAGTTAATACTTGTATATGGGATTAGGTAAAGGTCCAATTTTATTCTTTTCCATGTAATTATTTTTTCAACAATATTTAGTTAAAAGATTATTATTTCCACCACCAAATGTTCGTGGAAACCTTGTCAAAAATAACTTGACAATATAGGGAAGAATTTAGCTCTAGGCTTGTATTTAACTCCAATGGTCTATATATCTGCCTTTAGAACAGTACTACACTGTTTCAATTATTGTAGCTTTATATGGTTTGAAATCAGAAAATATATATCTGCTGGCTTTGTTCTTTTTCAAGATCGTTTTGGGTATCTAGAATTCATATTCCATATTAGGATAGATTTTTTTCTGAAAAATAAATATATAAATATATGATAGTTTCACCTAAAAAAACAGAAAAAAATATGCTCTAGTAAGAAAGAAACCAAAAAGAAATATTGAAATGCTATCTTTAAATCATCAAACACTTGGTATCAGACAAATGAAACTGTTATGTGAGATTATCATTTTTAATTTTGGATAAATTGCTATAATACTAGATGTCAACCACTAAGCCAAGCATGGGAAGGAGGGATGGGGAGAGAATGGGGTGGGGATAGGGTGGGGGCTGACTGGGCGATGTGTGCACGTATGTCTACAAAAGTTTGTATCCCACTATGATGTATGAATACAGTGCACCAATAAAATAAAATTAAAAAAAAAAAAGAAAATAAAATGAGTGTCCTTTTACATCAGAACACATAAATGAGATCAGTGTAATGATATCCCCAAATTGGAAACACTTCAAACGATCATTAAAAACAGAATGGTAAAATTAGCCATATTGAATTAACAATGTGCTACTGTATTATAATGACCAGGTCATATATCAACATAGACGTATCTCAAAAACATTCAAGAGAAAGGAACAAGTCACAAAATACACAAAACATGATCCTCTTTATATAAATAACAACTGCGGAAAACTAAACTATGTCCTTTTTGTATGGATACATAAAATAATTACAAAGAAAATCAATACATTTAGAAAATTTTGTAACAAAATAATAGCCACATATAGGAGAGAGGAAGAGGAGAACAACAGGATTGATGAGTCTGTGACGTCCAAGGTACAAGATACAATTGTTTTTCTTTTATAAAAGTTTAGTTTACTATTGGAGCAATCCTTAATATCTCTCTCTCTCTCTCTCTCTCTCTCTCTCTCTCTCTCTCTCTCTCTCTCTCTCATTGGTTCTACAAACTCTCTTATACATATGATGCATCTCACAGTTTTTCTTTTTTTAATTAGAAAACATTGTAGTCCTTTTGACACTTTAGGATACTGTAAGTTTAGAGTTTATAGCCCTTTATTTACAGTTGTGCTTAAGTTTAATAAGAAACTCAGTGACTTACCTAATGTCAATTTAGAAGGATTCTAGTTTTTTGCCAGATTTGACATCTGTATTTTCAGAGGTGGAACATTTTGTCAATTTGTTATACTACAAATGAGGTTGATTCATTTGGATACATGTTTCTTTTCCTGATAAAATATACTAAAACCATTTTCATGTGTGTGGTGTATATTTTTATGTATATATTTCTTCTCCTCTTCTTATTTGACAGATTGTATACTATTGATGTTTGTCTTCTTGTGCTATATAGAAAGAGAGAAAAAGGAAGAGAGAAAAAAGAAAGAAAGAAAAGAAAAGAAACCCTCTCCTTTTTTCCTCTAGGTCTTAAAAGAAATCAAATCAAATCAACTTGTACTATAACCAGCAGGGCATTTGTTCAGGAGGGTGTATATTCAAGGAAATGAATGAAAGTTCCTGGAATTTTATAAGGTGTGATTCAGATTCAGGAAAATTATTTAAATAACTCTTAAACTACTTAAGTCTTGCTAAGCATGGAATATTTCACAAAGACCTTTCAATATTACAATTCTAACATCATACCTGTTAGCATGATTAGATTTTACTTCATCATTCTAGAATTTGCTTTCTGTGGTATGTCTGGTTATGTGTTTGACAAGATTTTTTTGGCAGCATGTAGGAAGTTTAATAGCCAAGCATGTGGGAGAGAGATTTTCCATCTGTTAATTGAGGAAAGCCAAAGGGAGGGAGAGCCATTGCACAATCCCAGAACAGTGTGGGTTATGCAGAATGTTCCACAAGGTGAATCCCTTCAAGTTTGATATCCAAAAAGCTGAGTGCATGCATATCTACTAAAAAGATACCTAATATTTCTTTTCTTTCTTTAAAAAACATTCTCATTTCCTGTGGTTTTCTTCAGATGAGGTTATTTAGTATTACAATGGTAATCTAAGAAGTGCATAGTCAATGTTTACATAATGGACATTGACCTGGTCATGAGATACACTAGTTGGGGAACATGGGATGCGAATGAGCTGTGGGGACTGTGATGGCTGAAGGAAACAATGGGATGGATGTGTTATTCTTCAGCTGAACACTAAGAAGTCAAAATCTACATTAAAAAAATAATAATAAAAGGGAAAGAGCCAGGTATGGGGTATACACTTGTAATCCCAGTACTTGGGAGACTGAGACAGGAAGATCTCACAAGTTTACAGCCAGCCTCAGCTACCTAGTGAGGTGCTCTGCAACTTAGTGAGACTTTGTCTCAAAATAAAGAATAAAAATTAGGGCTGGGGGGTGTGACTCAGAGAAAGAATGTCCCTGAATTGAATCCCCAGTACTGCAAAATGGAAAAAAAGGAAAGAATATGTTGCATAAATATTGTTGTCTTAAAAAAGCTATGAACTTGATTGTAAAAAACTATAGCAAGGTGACTTTGGTTTCTTATTTATAACCCAAACCATTTTATTTATGACACCAATTTATACCCCTCAAGGTGTAAATCATTATTTTATTCTCTGTGTGATTTCACATCTAACACTTCTTACTTTCCCAATAAATATTGCTATCAATTATAAGTAGTCCCATAGCACAAAATAAAGAGAAATTGACATTAGCCTAAGGTCTATATGGAGAGTTTGTTGGAAGAAGTGAATCTCAACTGCAACTTTCAAAAAGTAAGACTCAAATGACATTCCTCCCCAAAAGACACAAAGTCAATATTACTGAGATGACATTACTCGAGAATGAATTCCCTGATTACTGGCAGATGAGATAAGGAGGTTTAGAAAGACAAGAATTTATGAAAAAATACATTCAAGGCAATATTTATAGAACAAGAGACCATGCAGAATACTTATTTGATAAATGCAATACTTCTAGCATAAGAAAACAGAATCTGAAATGAATGCTAGAAGTTATGAAAAGTAGAAAAAATAGAAATACTCATAGAAGAATGTCAAGCCCAAAGGATATAAGTCTTAGAGAAAAATATTCAGTGTTGCAGAAGGAGGCATAGAAATAGTCAAAATGTAAATGTAAGAAGACAGAATCTTAATTTTTCAAATCTTAATTTTGCCTTATTGTGGACAATTGTGGCCTGCCTGCCTGCCTTCATTCTTTTCTTCCTTCCTTCCTTTCTTCCTTCCCAGAATTCCGTCCTTTTATTCTCACTTAAATCTAACTATCTTTTGTGGAAGTATTGTTTCCTATCTTTTGTATTTAAGCATAAGGATAATTTTAAATGGACATTCTCTACCAGAGTTGGGAAGGAATCAGAACACCTTTCTTCCTGATCTATCATAGAGTTAGGTGAAATCTCAGGGTAGTTTTGATTTGCATCTCTCTCATGGCCAATGATGTTGAGCATTTTTTCTTGCATTTATTGGCCATTTGAATTTCTTCTTTCGTGAAGTGTCAATTTAGTTCGCTTGCCCATTTTTTGATTGGATGATTTTTTTAAATGTTGAGTTTCTTGAGTTCTCTGTATATTCTAGATATTAGTCCTCTATCAGAGGGGTAGGTGGCAAAAATCTTCTCCCATTCTGTTGGCTCTTGAAAAAAGCAGTCCAATAATCCAAGAAACAATAAGGAAGGCTCTCCAAGGATTTTGAAATTTGATAAAGTAAACTTAAGAAAGATCTGAAATAGGGAAATATACCATAGATATAAAAAGATATGATGTACATGAATTTGACATTAAATGACATTAAACTTATTATTCATAAATGTATGACTTGCAGGGCATTATCTTTTTTTAACCAGTGAATTATAGTGAAAAGTCCTAGATTCAAAGTGATACCAACATATTTGTACACAGCACTTGGTGTATTTCCTTCCTCATTCCTTCCTCGTTTCCTTCCTCCTCCTTCCCATACATGTTAGGGAGATTGGTAGCAATACTGTCATGGGAAAACACAATAACTTTTGTGGGTTCTTGGCTTCTGTGGTGAAAAGAATTTCAACACTCACCAATCAGAGAGAAAGGCAAAGATTTTACTTAAGGAACACGAGAGTTTTGAGGCTGAAGGCAGGCTATCTTAAGTGGTGGAAAGCAAGATCAAGAGGGTCTTTGTTGCTTTTTAAAATATCTCTTATAGAACTTTCATGAGCTGGCAGGTAGGGTCCACAGTGGAGGTCTGGACTTTTTCTTAATCTTCAGTTCCACTGGCAATGGGAAGGGTGGTGGGTGACTGGTGTTCCTACCTTTGTCCTCCTCCTCTTGGGTCCTTTGTTTGCTAAGCATCCTAGGAAATCCAGATGGGGAAAGAGGCCATTGTGTTTAAGAGGATAGGTCCCATTGAGGTTCTGCCTAATACACACCGTGTAGGAGTTAGAGATTATGACCTTTCCAGATTTCAAAACTGTATTTTCCTTCCTTTCCAATTTATCTCCTTTTCTACCTAAAATTTTATTTATTCTATTCTACCTTATCAATACCCTCATATATGGACATGGTATCTTAAACTGTTCCCTTTTTCAATACTCTTTTCCCTTCCAAACACCCTCTCCTAATCCCTTTGCACTATTCTCCTATTCTTCCTACTCCTTTATCTGAAATCTCTTATGTTTCCTATTCTTTTTCAAGGATAACATTGCTATACACTTCATGGCAAATAAAATACAGGTGGTCCCAATGTCAGAGCAGGTAGAAAAATTTGAAGATACTGGCTCAATTTCACCAGTGTTAGGTTATATTGTTGCATAGCTATTTATGTTCCACCCCCCAAAATAAGTATAAAAATAAATCAATGCTGGGACTAAGAAAGCTGTGACACCCTGGAAGATCACCAGCTCCTTTGACAACTATCATTTAGAGTATTCACTGATATTTTCAGGAAGGTTATCAGAAATATCCTTCTCATAATGATCAGTTATCAGAGACAGTGTGTGTGTGTGTGTGTGTGTGTGTGTGTGTGTGTGTTGCTGTGGATTGAACTCATTGACATTCTACCTCTATATTCTCAGTCCAATTTTTTTTTTTTATTTTGAAACAGGGCCTCACTGAGTTGCAGTGGGCCTCACTAAATAGCTGAGGCTATCCATGAGCCAAGATCCTCCTGTTTCAGCCTCCCAAATGCTGGGATTACAAGCATGCACCACCACACTCAGCTTGAGACAGAGTTTTAATTCAGTTCTAATTCACTATGAAAATGTGCTCTTTTATAATTTACTGTTAAATTCCTCATTTCTCTGAATGACTTTTCTTTAAAGTGTGAACTTTGAGATTTTAATATAAACTGACCTAAGTGTAACTTTAATACGCTCTCATGATTCTACTAGAATTTATAACACTTTTTGTGACACATCAAAAACTTTTAAGCAATCTCATCTGAAAGTAAGAGTAATAAACTGATCATTGTAACTAAAAGCACTGTCCTTAAAGTGGTGAATTTGTTCAGTTGGTTTTGATCAATATATTAAGCCTTTCTTTCCTGTCATCACTCATAGGCCTCATAAATATCAACACATTCTCTCATATTTAGGTCATTAGCCATCTAACATTGTTTCAGTTTATTTCTCATAACAAAATTGATGAACACTCTCTGCTTTTAAATTTTACATATTGCACCTTTCAAGGGCCTGAAACAATCTCCCAGTGAGGTCAGGCAGAACCACAGCTGGAGGTAGGCAGACTGATCTTTCCTCTCTCAGGCTTTGATTACCATACAAATAGGCAGATTCACATGTTCCCTCTTCACCTTTAAGAAGACAAAGTTGGAAGCAGTCCACAGCAGGGAGCAGAATTGTAGGCAGTGGAGCATGCCATCTGGTAGGAATATGCTGGAAAGTCTTCAGTCTTCTCATTTCCACAAAAGTAAAAGTAAAAGTCTATTAATTCAGCTTCTAGCTTGGCTGAGAAATAAATTCCACTAGTCTCAAGTTGCATCTGGTTTACTACATGTCTGGCTCTAATATGTACAATGAAAGCCAGACAATTTGGATGAAAATATTGTTCCTCTCTGAGCTTATAGCTATTGGAGGGAATAAGAGTGTTAAGCGTTTCTTAAATCCAGAGTCCCTCCCTCTTATGGCTTCATGATATTTATCTGAAATGCATAGCGTGTTTGTTGGGGCTTTCCTTGACTGGTGGAATAGGGATGAACCATTTATTCAGACAGAGGAGAGGATAATGATTGAAAGATAGTTCCCAAATCAAGCACCTGTCAATGAGACCCTATGGAAAAATCACCAGGAGGCCCCCACTCCATGTATCATGCTGGCGAGATCTCTGGATTTTCTCCTTTGGTTATATGATTGCCTTTGTAAGTGATCATGATGCCCAATTCTTGTGTAATTTTGACCAAATTCTCCTTTATATTCTCTTTTTTATTATCTCTACAAATAAAGTATATATATTTTAGTTCAAGAGTCATGGCAAGCTCGACATAGTTACACCTATCAGGTACCTATGAAAAAGAAGTATTGTAAGTTTGTGGCCAGTCTCAGCAATTTAGTGAGACCCTCTACAACATAGTGGGACCCTGTTTCAAAATAAAAAATAAGGTCTGGCTGTGTATCTCAGAGGTAGAATTCCCCTGAGTTCTATCTCCAGCATGACAAAAACAAAAACAAGCCAAAAAAAGAAGTCATGCTCCCATTTTACCTTCCCTATAATGCCTTATACTTTCTTAATTGTTCGAGCAGCATTTTTTAGCTATTCTATTGATCAGCACAAATGGATGCTCTTTATCTTTCCCTGATGGTCATAAGATGACTGCCTTATATCTATGCATCCAACATATATCCAAAACAACAAAAAGTGGCAATCGTGGCATGGCAACCTCATCCATCCTTTTCATAAGGAATAACTAAAGCCTTTCTGGAACTTCCCCGCTGATAACTATTCACTTAGGTGTCATTGGCCAAGACTATGTCACATCAAAGTTTGTTAAGGTGGATGAGAATGTGTTTATATTTCTAGACTCTGTGCTGGAGGTATAAAAATTAGTCTAGGGGTAAGCGTTAGGTGTTTGTTAATCCATTCTAAGTCTTGCCATATCAATGAAAAATATTTAACACATACTAAAGACTCAATAAATTGAGGTGCTGCCAGATACTAATTTGTGGTAAGAGACTTACTTGGTTCATGGAAATTAAAAATATAACTTCATCTATGAAGATATAAAATGTGCATAATTTAACTATCAAACCATACTTAGAGACCTTAAATTCCACAGTTCCTACTTATTATTTCCAGAGGATTAAAAAAAATACTGTATGTGTGGATTCATAATGTTGCACTCATTAGGGTTTCTAAAAATTATATCTTGACAGTTTTAAGTTAGTACACACTAAATTAATATAATTCATGTCTTAAGTTAAAATTTAGAGAAATGCCTAAAGAGAGATATTTAAAAACTGTTTATAATCTTTATAGGAACAGATCTGATGCTTACCAGATTAAAAACTGTAAACCATGCATCACAGATTCTTATTCAAGACTATCACTTGTAAAGGTGAGCTTGGCCTTAAACCCTAAGTAAATAGTAGGTCTCTTAGGATCTATACTACGTCAGTGGGAGGGTAGTTCTTTGGGAGCACGTATCATCATATTTTTGGTTAGAAATATCCTGGCAAAGAATAGATCAAGAGAAGATATCAGAGATAAAAGTACGAGCCAGGCCAGGGAAGAAAACTTTTTGCTGAAATGCCTGGCCCAAAAGTGAACTACATATATCTTGGTATATCTTGTACCTACATCAAAGCATATACCAAAAACCATATTCTGTTGTGGATAGTTACATGTAGTTGGAATTGTGACATCCCTGCTTACTAGATATGGGATTTGGGATATCTTATTTATGTTCTCCAAATCCTGAACCTATAATGGGAAAAGTAACAAATAACATTTAGATGTCCGTGAGAATTAGAGGAAGAAAGATAAAATATTTTATGGGTTATTTATGATGGAGAGTTAAATCATTTTACTTTACAAGTGTCCTCAGGCAATGATTTCTATTTAGCTAGTTCATTTGAGAGATGGATCAAAGGGAGGTAGGAGAGGAATAAGGGTAAATGAGAAGAGGAATGAGAAGGAAGAAAACCCAATACAAAGGTAAATTGTACCACTCACCATTGTAGACAACAGGGACTCACCATGGCTGGCACTGCCCAGAATGGGGGCTTATGGGCAAAAAGTAGAAATATTCTCAAACCGTGTGCCTTCTGCATTGGCTGGAGTGAGGACTTGTTTTTTGCAATTCTAGATATCCCTGGACTCCATGAGCTGATCAGAAGTAGAGAAATAGAGGAGGTTCCTTTTAAGTAGAAACTTCAAGGTTTGCCTTAGATGCTAAATGCTGTTAGGGACCCGTTAGGAAATGTTGTTTCTTAAAAACGCCATGGGCTGCTCCTGCGTCTGGACTCAGGCTGGCCAGAGCAAGGTGAGTGGTGCAGGAGGTGTCTACGGTGGTTTCTGGTAAAAGTAAGCTACAGTTTTCAATAAAGTTAGTGTTATTCTTAGGAAATGAAAGGACCTAAGCAAGTTTTACATATTCATATAATAAGGATATAATTCATAACTTATAAGGAATTGCAGCAGATAGCAAATTTGGAGATGCTCAGGAAATAGTAACTTTGGACATCATGTTGAATACAGCCCACCATTTTTAAGTGGTACAGTCAGCCTCCTCACAGCATTACTGAGAATTCAGTTGTTTCAGTGACCTACTTTTGGTAGTATACATTGAAAATTACTATTCTGCCTATCTTCCAATCCCTTTGTATATGGAAATGATAATGGCTTGACTTTTTTTCTATTCACCTATTCTCTCTTCCTCAAACGTTCTCTATGTAGATTTACCCCTAATCACATCTCCATTTTGTTTCATTGTCAATATCCCCATCATCCCAGCCTTCCCTTGTATGGACTGCATTCTCTTGTAATCATTACAATGATGATGATTGATGATGATGAAGATGATGATGATTATACTATAGTGTGTTCTACCACTGAGCTACACCCCCAGACCTACTTTTTTTATTTTTTGAAACAGGCACTAGCTATATTTCTTAGGGTCTTGCTAATTTGCTGAAGCTGGCCTTGAACTTGTGATTTTCTCAGCCCCCAAAGTACTAGGATTATACGTGTGTACCACCATTCTTAGCTTAAACTAATATTTTGAAAGCATCTGATAGCTCAAACCCTCTAAATTTTTTGATTGAAAATTAAATAAAATAGTTTCTTTTTACTGGTATAGAAAATGCTGTATTATTTTCCCACAGATTACTTGTATGACTTTCTTTTGTACCATTCTCCTTTTCATGTGCAATGATTCAACCATGAAAGCCTTTCTGCTCCTCTAACTCCCTTGATTACAGGCTGAAGATTTAGTGTCCAAATTTCTGGAGACTGCACATTCTTTCAGAGTTTTGTTGAGTGTTGTTGTTGTTTGTCTTTTATCTTTTTTTCTTTTTAAATATTTGTATAAACTACATAATGAGATAACTTAAGGATGGAACCCAAGTCTAAGCATGAAGTTCTTTAACATTTCATGTATATCTTATACCCACAGATCTGAAGGGAATTTTATATAATATTTTTAGTTCACTTGCATTTTGACTGAGATATGTTAAGTGACGCCACCTATGCACAAATGGAACTTTCAACATATGGAGCCATGTTGTCACTCAAAAAGTTTAAGACTTTGGGGAATTTTAGATTTTATATTTTCAGATGAGGTATATTCACCCTGTACCACATTGGGAACTTTCCACTGCCTGTTTTTGTTGTTGTTTGTTTGTTTTGTTTTCTTTTTATCTGGGTTGTTTTTTTTTTTTTAATTAATTTATTTTTTAAATTGGTGCATTGTAGTCATATATCAATCACATTGGAGTACAAGACTTGAGAGGATATACAAGCACACATCATCCAATTAGCCCTCCTCCAGCCACCGTCCCATTCCCTCCCCCTCCCTCCATCCCACACTTCTTTGGTGATTTACTTTGATATATTTGTTTATGTACCTCCTGCATTTTAAAGAGGCTCCGTCCTCCAGTATTACATACCCTCTGATTGATCACATTAGTTGCTTCACTATAGGGCCCTTTCTATAGCTCAACCTCTTCCTGTTGCCCTTTTCCTCCTAGTTATTGCTGATTAAGAGAAGCGTCTGATTTATATTTTCTGCGATATTTCTCTGTGCATGCTGCGTTGCAAGTACCAATCCCACTCTTGATGGTCCCAGTAGTGGCCTGGCTACTCAGTGGACTGATCCAGACCTCGCTGGCTCACGCAGCGGCCTTGCCTCATGGGAGGACCAAGTTCTGGTCTCGCTGGCCCCTGAACCGGTCAAACCCCTAAGCTGGCTTTGGTCCCAACCTTGGAGGCCGCAGGAGTGAACTTGCCTCACGCCAGGCTCCGATGCTGGCCATTGGCCCCTGCACCGGTCTAACCCCTTGGCAGGATTCCAATCCCGGCCTCGGAGGCCCCAACACTGGTAATGCCTCACGGCAGGCTCCGATGCCGGCCTCACTGGCCCCAGCACCGGCCTAACCCCTTGACAGGCTCTTAAACTGGCCTCAGAGGCCCCAGTACCGGCCTTGCCTCACGGCAGGCTCCGATGCCGGCCTCGCTGGCCCCAGCAGCGGCCTAACCCCTCGGCAGGCTCCGATCCCGGCCTCAGAGGCCCCAGTACCGGCCTTGCCTCATGGCAGGCTCCGATGCCGGCCTCGCTGGCCCCAGCAGCGGCCTAACCCCTCGGCAGGCTCCGATCCCGGCCTCGGAGGCCCCAGCACTGGTCATGCCTCAAGGCAGGCTCCGATGCCGGCCTCGCTGGCCCCAGCACCGGCCTAACCCCTCAGCAGGCTCTTATCCTGGCCTCGGAGGCCCCAGCACCGGCCTAACCCCTCGGCAGGCTCTTATCCTGGCCTCGGAGGCCCAAGTACCGGCCTTGCCTCATGGCAGGCTCTGATGCCAGCCTCGCTGGCCCCAGCACCGGCCTAACCCCTCAGCAGGCTCCGGTCCCATCCTCGGGGGCCCCAACACTGGCCTTGCCTCACGGCAAGCTCCGATGCCGGCCTCGCTGACCCCAGCATCGGCCTAACCCCTCAGCATGTTCCGGACCCGACCTCGGAGGCCCTAGCACAAGCCTTGCATCATGGCAGGCTCCAATGCCGGCCTCGCTGGCCCCAGCATCGGTCTAACCCCTCTGCAGGTTACAATCCCGCCACGGAGGCCTCAGTAGTGGCCCTGCCTCACAGCAAGCTCCGATGTCGGCCACTGGCCCCGTCGCCCGCCTAACCCCTCAGCAGGTTCCGATCACTGTCTCTGTGGTTAGTATTTCAAAGGTTCCAGTTGTAATGTATCAGATCTCTGCCTCCCCCGAATATTGGCCACTGGCATTGCCACTGCCTCCACCGTTTCAAATCCTTCCCAGGCTCTTTTTCCACTCTGAATGTTGTCCAGTGTTCCTAAGCATGCGTGATGGTAGCATTCGACATTTGGTGTAATTTCTCCAAAAAAATAAAGTTGGTAAGATCCGGTTTCTGCTTCTCCTGAATACAAGTCTCTACCACCATTGCGAAGAACTCTTTCAACACCGCATTTCTCCTTGGTCTCCGCTAAACTCTCTCCTTATATGTGATGTCTGAGATTCTTAACAATATAGAGAAATAGCAGTCCTCTTTCACGGCGAATTTTTCCATAAGTTCCAGTGCATTTAGATAAGTTTTGTCTGCATCTCCAGTGTCCTGGCATCCATAACGGCTTTCTTACCACCTCTCCGATATTTTTCTTTATCTTTTTCTGTTCTGGGCCCGGTTTCTCCAGGGGTCTGGCGTGCTACTCGCAGTTCGGCCGGGACCCAGAGTCCCGCGATCCGGGCCCCAGCTGGCGTGCCCTGTGCTAGACCCCCGCCCAGAACCCAGCGTCTTACTGGGCCTTTTTTCTCCAGGGGTCTGGCGTGCTACTCGCAGTTCGGCCTGGGGCCCAGAGTCCCGCGACCCGGGCCCCATCTGGCGTGCCCAGCCCGCGACCCCTGCCCAGAACCCAGCGTCTTACTAGGTCTGGTTTCTCCAGGGGTCTGGCGTGCTACGCGCAGTTCGGCAGGGGCCCAGAGTCCCGCGACCCGGGCCCCATCTGGCGTGCCCAGCCCGCGACCCCCGCCCAGAACCCAGCGTCTTACTGGGTCCGGTTTCTCCAGGGGTCTGGCGTGCTACGCGCAGTTCGGCAGGGGCCCAGAGTCCCGCGACCCGGGCCCCATTAGGCGTGCCCCGCCCGCGACCCCAGCCCAGAACCCAGCGTCTTACTTGGCCTGGTTTCTCCAGGGGTCTGGCGTGCTATGCGCAGTTCGGTCTGGGGCCCAGGGTCCCGCGACCCAGGCCCCGGCTTTTGTGCGCCGCGCGCGACCCCTGCCCAGAACCCAGCGTCTTACTGGGCCTGGTTTCTCCAGGGATCTGGCGTGCTACGCGCAGTTCGGCAGGGGCCCAGAGTCCCGCGACCCGGGCCCCATCTGGCGTGCCCAGCCCGCGACCCCTGCCCAGAACCCAGCGTCTTACTGGGTCTGGTTTCTCCAGGGGTCTGGTGTGCTACGCGCAGTTCGGCAGGGGCCCAGAGTCCCGCGACCCGGGCCCCATCTGGCGTGCCCAGCCCGCGACCCCCGCCCAGAACCCAGCGTCTTACTGGGTCCGGTTTCTCCAGGGGTCTGGCGTGCTACGCGCAGTTCGGCAGGGGCCCAGAGTCCCGCGACCCGGGCCCCATTTATCTGGGTTGTTTTATCTTAATTTTAACAGATACTTTTTATCATTTATATTTCAGCTTAAAAAACAACTTCTCATTGAGGACTTCTTTGATTACCCAAACAAAAACTACCACCACTCTGTTACTATTTCTAATTCACACCATTTTAATTATCTGCATAACACTAATCACTGTTCTAAATTTTTCTTGCCTATTTATTTGTGTATTTATCTTTCAGTTTATATTACTATAATGTAAACTATATGAGAACAAGAATTATTTTTATCTCATTTGAGGGTCTATTCTCAGTAAATAGGAAAGTTTCTGAGACTGCTAAATTAATAAATGAGTAAATGCATACAATGGTCAATGACTACATTTAGAAAAGTTGCTAAAAAGGTTTGGCTCTCAGTGTCTCCAAAGTCTATGCAACATAGATATAAGAGTATTGCAGATTTTCTCTAAGGAGTGGGGAGATTTATTAATTTCTGGTTCACTGTAAGAATCCAGATGATCCTTAAAGAGTCTTTCCAACTTTTCTTTTAAGGGACCCCCCCTGTTCCCCATCCTTCAGTGTAGCTGTGATGTGGTCTATCAACTAGCCTGGCTGCACTTCTAGTTTCTACAGGTCTTACTTGAGAGAACTATAGAAATGGTGAATACATATTTAGAGACATCTAATACAATTTGACATCACTGAAACATCCATGTATGTGACTGTTTTTCTAAGAATTATTTTATTCATTTATGTTAAAGATAAGCAGTTTGATGTATTAGAGAAAGGGAAAAAAGGAGATTTTCATCTCAAATAGTCAGAGTGCCTGATACAGAGATAGAATAGAAATGGAGTCTTGAAAAGCCTCATGAAGCCAACTGCCAGGTTACAGCCATGAGGGCCAGCGTCTTTAGATAGTTATGTCATATAGGTTTCTCAAATTTAAGAGCTTAGAACTCTGTTAAAGAAAACAAATGCCCTATACCTCTAATATTTCCTTATTTATAGTACTTGAATTTTTAAACAAAGGCACATAAATTTCTTAAGTGTGTATTTCTTTTTTTTTCAGAGAAATTCTTTTTTTTTATTGGTGCAATGTATTCATACATCATAATGGTATAAAAAAATACTTTTGTAGACATACATGCACACATCGCCCAGTTAGCCCCTACCCGATCCCCACCCCGTTCCCTCTCCATCCCTGCTTCCCATGCTTGGCTTAGTGATTGACATCTAGTTTTATAGCAATTTACCCAATATTAACGATGATAATCTCACAAAACAGTTTCATTTGTCTGATACCAAGCTTTTGATGACTAAAAGATAACAGTTCAATATTTCTTTTTGCTTTCTTTCTTACCAGAGAATGTTTTTTTATTTTCATTATTTTAGGTGAAGCTATCATACATTTATTTATTTATTTTTCAGAAAAAATCTATCCTGATATGGAATATGGACTCTAGATACCCAAAACAATCTCAAAGAACAAAGCTAGAAAATGTATATTTTCTGATTTCAAACCATATAAAGCTACAATAATTGAAACAGTGTAGTACTGTTCCAGAGGCTGATATATAAACCATTGGAGTTAAATGAAAGCCTAGAGCTAAATTCTTCCCTATATTGTCAAGTTATTTTTGACAAGGTTTCCACGAACATTTGGTGGAGGAAATACTAATCTTTTAACTAAATATCATTGAAAAATAATAATTACATGAAAAAGAATAAAATTGGACCCTTACCTAACACATATACAAATATTAACTCAAATAGATAAAAGACCTAAATATAAATCTTAATACTATAAACTTTTAGAAGAAAATATGGGTCATAAAACCTCACAGCATTGAAATTGGCAGTGATTTCTTGGGTATGATTTCAATGGCGCAGGCAAAAAAGGGTAAATAAACTCCCTAAAAAAAAAAAAAATAATGTATATCCAAAGACAATGTAAACAGAGTTAAAAGTTACTGATATAATGGGATAAAATATTTCCAAATGCTATATCTGAAGGTATATTAATATTCCAACTAGAAATCCTAAAAATTAGCAACAATAAAAGCAAACAATACAATTTAGAGATAGGTAAAAGACTAACATAAATAATGAATCTCCAATGATAACCAATCTTAGTTGTCTGTTGGATGGAAAATCTTGTTTCTCTGGTTCTGGTGTGTGTTACCTATTTCTTCTTTGTAGTTAATCTCTTTGAGTATTTTCTCTAGCTGGTTTTGAAGACATAAATTCCTTCAGTTTCTGTTTGTTGTGGAAGCTTCTTATTTCCCCATCTAATTTGATAGAAAGTTTTGCTGGGTAGGAAATTTTTGGCTGGAAGTTGTTTTCTTTCAGAGTTTGGAATATGTTACTCCAAGCCCTTCTGGCTCTCATGACTTGGTTTGGGAAGTCTGGAGTGATTCTAATTGGTTTGCCTCTGAATGTCACTTGGCCCTTTGTTTTTGTTGCCTTTAAGATTCTCTGCTTGGCTTCCACATTGGTCATTTTGACAATTATGTGGCGTGGGGATCCTCTTCTCTGATCCTCTCTAACGGGAGTTCTATAAGTTTCCTGGACCTGTGTATCGACCTCTTGCTCTATGTTTGGAAAATTTTCTGCTATTATTTCCTTGAAAAGATTGTTAATCCCTTTGGTTTCACCTTCTTTACTCTCCTCTATTCCAATTATTCTTAGGTTAGCTCTCTTGAAATGGGCCCATATTTCTTCAATGTCAGATTCCTGCTGTCGGATTTTTTTTTCTAAATTAGAAACTATGCGTTCATTTTTTGAATGATCATCTTCTAGAAGCGAGATTCTATTCTCCATGTGGTCTAATCGGTTGTTTGTACTTTGAATTGAGGCCTTTACTTCATTAATTGCATCCTTTATCTCTCTTTGGCTCTCTCTGAATTCTTTTTGAAACACCTCTATTATTTCTACAGTTATTTTCCTGATCTGATCTTCTATAAATCTCTGCATTTCTGTTTTATCAGGTTCTGATGTTGTGGGGTTGTGGGCATTCATTGCTCCATTGTTATTCCTCTTTCCCATGATTTCAGAAGTTTGTGCCTTCTCTGGGTTCTTCCCTGAGTCACTACAATTTCACTTAAGGTGCTGTGGATCTCAAGAGTATGGTATCTCAGTTCCCACTACTCCTCTAGTGGGTTGTATCACAGAGTCTCAGACCCTGGGAGTCAATCGAGGCTGCTTTAGACCATGGGGGGGTGCCAGGTTGGGCGTTCTCCTATGGTGTAATATCTTTGCCACCACCACTCCCCCACTGGGTCAAGTCCCTGGGAGTACAGTACTGGGATTTCTCCTCTAGGGGCTGCAATTTGACTCACTGTTGAGTGCGTAGATGGAGCTGTCGTGGACTTGGTGAATTCGCTGCTGCTGCCACCGGTAGCAATATGGCGTCACTGCCACGCCCTTGGCTGTGAGGCTGGCGTATTTTTTTTCTGTTTTTGAACTCCACTTTGGGTCCCTGCAGGGTGCACTGAGCCCAGCCCCTGGGAGCTTTAGGTGCTCTCTGCGCTGAGAAATCTGCCGAATCCTGCCCGGCTGTTCCACAGCGGCTCACCTCGGGTCACTGTCCGCCGATCCTCTCTGGAGCTTGGTAGGTTGTTGAGTGTGTTGGTCTGGTGCCTGAAAGGCTCCATTTAGAAGAAAAATCATAAGCCCATAGCAGCCAGCTAATAGTCAAAATAGCCAGCTAATAGTCAAAACAGCCAGCTAATACTTAAAAAAAAAACAAGTAAATTTTACTGTAGCTTGCAGCTTAAGAAGTATAGGCTTAAGAATGAGTAATATGCAATAAGCCCACCCTGTTCCAGGAACGTAACTAGCATCTTATCTATACTGACTGGGTCAGCGCACCCTGTGCCGGGAACCTGCTGACTACATCTGGTATCTTATCTAACACTTGACTACAGAATGTACTTTTCAAATGATTCTGTAATATTTTGTAAACGTGTAACTTGGCCCAAACCCCCCTAACTGGTGGTCTTTTCCCTATAAATATCCACACTTTCAGTTGCTCGGGGCCGAACTCCTATACGAGTCGGCCCCAGTGCACTGGCTCCTTAATAAATCTTTATCTTTTGCTCATTGCATCAAGGACGTAGTCTCTCGTGGTACTTGACGTCACTTATCCCAAGGTTGATTGAGGGTCTCCCCTCGGCGGGGGTCTTACAGTACTGTCCGATGAACTCGCCTCTGCCGCCAGCAGTAAGGCACTGCTGCCGCGTTCTCGGGCGTGAGGCCGTTGTATCTCCTCACTGGTTTCTGAGCTCCGTTTTGAGTTCCCTTCCTCTCTGGAGCCTGGTGCTGCAAGGCAAAATGGCGCCCGCCGCTTCACGCCGTGGCTCCGGCTGGAGCACTGCGGTCTGGTTTCTGGTGTCTCGTTTTCCCAGCCCTTTTTTTTTCTCTGTCCCTTAAAATTACATTTTTTGTTTCTCTGCTGATGGTGTTTTCTGGCTATGAAAGGCGCTGATTTTGTGGTAATAGAGATTGGTTGTTGGCGGGGCTCGTAAGCCCCGTTTTGCTCCGTCGCCATCTTCCCGGAAGTCCCTTAAGTGTGTATTTCTAATGCATTTGCAAAACAAAAATAACTCAAAAATCAAATTATAAATCCAATAAATTTTGAGTAATTAACACTCAAGTATAGTCACATGTTTTATTTACTTTTTTGGTTGGGGGATTTGAAACCACCTGATGATACAATTAAGCTTTTAACAGACGTAGAAATTTCCAGAACAAAGGAAGACCAGCAAATTTTTCTCTTATGGGACAAATAGTAAACACGTTAGATTTTCTTTGTTGTTGTTGTTGTTTTATGCTGGGGCTTGAATACAGGGACATTCTACCTCCAAGCTACACTTCCAGACCTATTTTATTTAAGTTTAATTTGGAGACAAGTTCTCTCTAAGTTGCTGAGAGCCTCACTACAATTGCAGAGACTGGCTTTGAATCTTCGATTCCTCTGCCTCAGCCTCACAAGCACTAGCATGACAGGAGTTTGCCACCATGCCTTGCTCAGATTATCTCTTTGCAACCAATCAGCTCTCTAGTGATGTGCATATCGCCATAGTCATACAAATCAAAGAATGTGGCTGAGTTCAATGTAGCTGTAGCTTTCTTGATAAAATCAGCTGATGCTGTGGCATGCTTTGCTCTGGTTCTTGAGTATATTGAGAAGAGCACACCTTCTTGGAGATATCATGATACCCTGATATGTAGGGCTGTGTCCGTTCTTTGAATGTTGATAGTTAACAAGAAATCTGAGAATGGTAGTAAGTCTTTAACATAGAAGTCACATCCAGGTTAAATAATGTGAAATAAAAATCAGGGTCACTTGAAAAAAACCTGAGTAAAAGCTACATTTTATATATATGTATATAAAATATACACATATATTGTATATGTATATAAAATATAAATATATAGTGCACATATATACACATATATACACATATATACACACACATATATAAATATACACATATATAAAATATATATTAAATATATACATATATACACACATATATACACACATATTGCCAGATAGAACACATATATATAAACATATATATGTGCACATATATACACACATATATATATATATATTAAAAATATATATACACATATGTAAATATATACACATATACGCACATATATAAATATATACATACACATATATGTAAATATATATTAAAATATATATAACTATATAATATAATATATAAAAATACATGTAAATATATAAAATATATATACACACATATGTATACATATATAATATGTATATTTAGTTATCACTAAGGAACCATTCTTGGACTTATTAGCTTCTCAGTAATAATAACAGATGATAACAATGAGTATGCATTGAGAATTTACTTTATTACAGATGCTCTCCTGCTATGTCAGATCATCTGACTCTACATCCTGTGCCCTTGATGAGCAGCACTGAGGATTTCATTTTAACCATATCAAATCGGAGATGTCAATTAGTAGTTTCTGGAAGAGTTTTTGGCTGTAGTTTTAGGTTTGGGAGTCATAAAGAATGTACAAACAGTCCTATATATCTATGAATTCCAAACACAGGTTCAGCCAAACAGGGTTTAAAATGTTTGGAAAAAATAATGTATCTGTACTGAACGTGCATATTTTTCTCATCATTATTTTCTAAAATTTATAATATAGCAACATTTGATAGGCATTTACATTGTACTAGTTATTAGAAGTAATCTAGAGAGATTTAAAGTACATAAGAAAATGTGACTAGGTTATATACAAATACTATAGAACTTTATATAAGGAATTTGAGTCTCCACAGATTTTAATATCCTGGGGGTCCTAGAACCAATTGGCTATGGATACAAAGAGTCAACTTTAGATAGTACTCAGAACAAAACCATGGGACACTCATAGTCATATAGTTATAGGATCAGGGCACAAGCTATAAGGTCACCCAATTTTTAAAGAATTATAAAAATAGTCAAGAATAGAGCATTTGGGAGCTATGTATTTTGTAGAAAATGCAAAAGTAAAGGTTATCTGAATTTTCATGAAAAGAAATGATTATCACCAAAGCCCGCAGGATACTGTCAATCCAATCATGTGTGAGAGACTCACACTCATTTAAAGTATAAAATGAGAAAATGCAAGGTTTGGACCAAGGACATTTTCTTAAAAAAAAACTATTTTACAAAAATTCTATCTATATTAAGGGAAATAATCTTGGAGCATCTGTATCATCATCATATAATTAGCACCCCAGGTTATATTTACTTAATCTCTTAAAAGCCTGAAGAAGCACAGCTCTATCTGGCAATGCCATGATGAATAATACTCCTAATGGACTTATAAATTGAAACTAATTGGTTTATGTGATTGTTATTAAGTCTAATTTAAGTTAGTTAATGGAATTTTGGTTGGCAAGGGAATAGAGTTCATCTTTGCAGATGATATTTTTACTTTTGAAATAAGTTGCTATATTACCCTATTGGATTCATAAATACAAATAAAAATGGAGAGATTCTGTTCTCCAACTCTCCTTAAGTGAAGGGTTAACATGACAGAAAGGTAATAAGAGAATTCACAACACTCATATATGAGTGTTTCCATCTAGCCTATTTTCAACAAACACAGGCATCATTTTGAGAAACTTTATATAAGATCTGAGCATTTAAATCAGTGCAGCAATTCAGTGGAATCTAAATTCATATCATAGTTGCTTAAATGGATTCCAATGCCATCTAATGAATAAATGAATACTCTTTCATGAGAACCAAACAGCACGAATATCAGCAAATCTAGTTAAACAATATACAACTTAGGCAGTCTTCTCCTCTATTTGTTATTCTTCAGATCTGATTGTTTCTTAGCCAGCCTGCAAAACAGCCTGGTTGAAACTGGAAATCAGTGTTCACAGATGTAGTCCACAAATTGATAATTCATTGAGTCTGTATGTAATGTAGTTCTATCAAATTTTATATTTGAAAAATGAGTGATATTTCATCAAGAAACAACACACTACTACTCATATTTCACATTTTTAATGTCATCAATTTCCCTAAATCATGAAGAGGCTTTGAAAAATTTTAGGCTGGCAATCCAATATGCTTCCTCCTCTTTGCCATCTCATGCTTGGCTCACCACTTCCCAAATTCTTTAAAGCAAACAAGGGAGGAGAATTGTAAATGGGAAGTAGAAATCTTGCCATTTCTTAATTAGCTTCTGGAGGAGTCCTTTTCCAAAATAATTATCTCCCAAAGAATCCAAATTGCAACACTGGGATACATGAGCATCAGCAAGATTGACCTACATGAATCTGTGCTTGTGGGTCATGTAAGACTTTCATTTGGATGTATGAATTTGCCATATATGAAGAATATCATCCCCAGGAAAAGCCAAAAGAGCAAGGAGTTTTCATACACCATGATAATGTTCTTTATAGAATTGGGCTTATCTTGCTACTTGGAAAATGATGAGTTACTTTTCAGGCATCCTGTGCACCAGATTTTATAACCATTTGGGCAGCAAATGATTTCAGTCCCTTGCATTCTATATCCATTCCTTACAACAACTTTAAACAATATTTATCCCACAAATTTCAATGCTGGAAGAAACATTACAGACAAGTTACAAAGAATGTCCCTAATTGTTTAATTGCCTGTATAAGTTTTAGTGCTGAGTTATTTTAAAAAAATCAACTTTCTCATTTCAAGATCACTGGCAAAGGTAGGAGAAATGTAACTGGTTAACATTTATTACACAAATATAATGTGGCTTTGTAGACTTTTGCTATACATTAACTCACTTACTAGGTACCATAAATGACTAAAGTACTACTAAGTATTTTTTCTGTTTACAGATAAGCAACTCACAGCCCCAAAGGCTCACTCCTACAGCTAAGATTACAGAGTTAAAAATTACTTTCTAAGATTTAATCCATGTTCTTTTCAACATATTATGTTATGTTAGCTACCAGGTTGTGGAGAAAAGTTCTTGTCTATTTCCAAAGAGAGTTAGAATTTGAAAATGATTGACTCAGTTGATATTATCAGGCATGGAGGGGAAAAAAGAGACAAATTTTCATAGTGTTTCACTCAAAAGAGCTGAATTCAGGAAACCAAAGTACTTTGGGAATAAGATGCTTAGCATAATTGAATTTTCTCCATTTCTGAGACTTAGCCTTGTGGTTTCTAACCATTATGACAATCTGTCTCGACCAACACACTGATTGCTTTACCTTATTAAAACTTGGTAGTATTTTTATTTACAAGATTTCTGGTTGTCTGCTAGATATTAATGATTACAATATGATACTATAAAATAGAATTGTGTTACGAATCTACTTCAAGATCAAAATCTCACATGTGCTACATATTTAGTACATGTTTACTAGTTTTAATATTTTATTCAGAACATCTTTTGAAAGTAATGTGTTCATTTTCTTTTAAAAGAAGGGAGAAGCTGGGCATGGGGGCACACTCTTATAATCTCAGTACTTGGGAGGCTGACACAGCAGGATTTCAGGTTAGAGGCCAGACTTGGCAACTTCTCAAGAGTCTCAGCAACATAGTGAGACTCTGTTTCAGAATTAAAAAAAAAAAAAAAGAATGTCTGGGGAAAAGGTAGCTTAGAGAAAAAAAGAATGTCGTTCTCTCTCTCTCTCTCTCTCTCTCTCTCTCTCACACACACACACACACACACACACACATACACACACACACACACACACACACACACACGCACACACAGGAGTCAAGGAATAATGAGACAAGAGATATGGCTCAGTAGCAGAGGACTATTCCAGCATGGGTCATTTAAGGCATTTAAGGAAATACAAGAGCTATTGCTATACTATATTATTCCAAGAAGTGGATTATAAATTAGACACCCTAAAAAGCACTTCCATTTTTAAAAGCTTCTGTGGCTTCATGTCTCTTAATGGATAAAATATAAAGAGATCCACAAATCTATGTCAATCCATTCTCCTATAAATACCCCCCTTCACCTCTGCAACTGATGTCACCCTGACAGGACTTACGCTGTCCTGAACCAGAAAACTTCCACCTTCCCAACTCTGTTCATGCTGGTCCCACAGCGTGAACTGCCTTCGCTACATCCCCGGCCTTCCATGTTTCACTCAAAATCTGCTACTCTAAATAACCATCAGGCAATCCAAATATGCCAATGTTCCCTTTTCTCAAACCTCTCAAAAGGCATTTTGTTACCTTGCATTTTATTTTAATATTTAGCACTCTCATTTGATTAAAAGTTGTCTCATAATAGAAATATATGAATAACTCACAGTTTCTCTCAAAATGTCTCTATTTGGATACATAAAGCAATAGGCCAGCTAGTGTAATCACTCATGATTTACATCTTATTGATATTGTTTTTGATATAAATACAAAATAAAATCATACAAAATTTTCGTTGATTTAATTGACTAGTACTTTTATTATTAATACTATGCACTTTGTTTTACAATCTACAAATACAAATTGTATGCATTTGTAATGAATAACATATTGTTTTTAAATTTGTATTACTGCGCAATTCCTTTCCCTCAGATCTTCATAGGTAAAATCCCACTGTCTTTTAGTGTTGACTATTCCAACAGAGAGAAGTCTGAAACCAGCCTGCTTTTGCCCACCTTATTGGCAACTTGCATTTTCCATTCAACTGCTTAAAGAAAACTTTCTTTGTACTTGAAGTTCACCAACTTAAACATGATGTACACTGGTACTTTTTGTTCCAAACACAGTTTACTAAAATATTATCTATTCTTGGTGTCTGCTTATTTCACTTTATATTGACTTCAAGAAAATATATTTTTATTAAAGTGTATAAAAGCACGATTTCTTTGTTGCGTTTCCCCCTTTTGCTTCAATTATCTCAGTTTGTCTTCTCATTTAATTGCTTTATTTTTTTAGCCTGCATTTTTTTTTTTCTGGTTTTCTCAAGATTCTTTTCTTGATGTAATTTACTTTATAGGATGATTCTGGGTTTTTCTGGTGATTCAAATTTATATATCAATTTGGCAACGATGTTGTTTTATTCCAGTGTTCAATATATCTTTTCATCTTTTGTTTTTAGTTCATCTTTATGATTTGGGTTGTTAGCTTATCTTCTTGACTTTAAGACCTTGGTTTATTGAATTTATATAGTAATTATATCTGTTGCAGAATTTCATGATTAGGAAGAAAATTTTTTCTGTCACTTTCTTTTTCCTGTATACTTGATTGTCTTTGAACTGTTATTTTAATTCTTTCTCTTTTTTCTTAGTGGTGATGGCATATTTGCTGTACCATTTGCTCTTTCAAGTTCTTTCCCCGGGCTGCTCTATTTAGATTCTTAATTGTCTTCACTATACCGAGGGTGATTTAGAATGATTTTTCAGCTTATCCAGACCAGTTTGTTTTTCTTCACAAGGTGTGGTTTGAAGGCTAGACACTTGTGGTTCTGCCCACTCCTCTGTTGTTTGGTAGCATGGAAAGGGCCAGAATAGTGGTATACGAATTTTCATACTACTATTCTTTTACTTATTTTTAATATTTCAGTATTATTTATATCTTCATACAATCACAGTCCTTTTTTTGTATCTGTGCATTTTTACTATATATCTTAGTGAGGTTCAAATTCGTACAGACATGCATCCAGGTTTTTTTTTTTAATGTGTGGTTAAATATCTTTTCTGAAGCTTAATTTTTCCTAGCTGAAAGTGTAATCCATTCATATGGTGCTGCAGTTTGAATGTCTTTTCCCAAGTTGATTTGTGAGAAACTTAATCCCCATATGCATGTGTTAATGCCATTTGGAGGTGAGACCCTTGGGAAGCAATTAGGGTTAGATGAGGTCATGAGAGCAGGGTTCCCATGAAGGGATTAGTAGCTCTTTAAGAAGAGGAAGAGGGACCTAAGCCCATGTGCTTCCTCAGTCTCACCAGGAGCCACCCTCCAACATGCTGTGCTGCAGCAGGAAGGCTCTGGCCAGGTGTTGTCACCTTAGTACAAGGCTCCCAGCCTCCAGAACTGGGACAAATAAAGTTCTTTTTAAATAAAATATCCATTGATCCAGTGTGTGGTATTCTGTCATAGAACGTGAAATAAACTAAATTGCATGACCTAACTGCCCATGGGGCTTTGAATCATTCTCCCATCTTAGAGAAGCTCTGGAGCTCTGTGTTTTCTCCTTCTACCAGGTTTTCCAACCACTCTATCCACTACTTACTGGTAAGAACAGAAAGGAATTTAAGGATGTCCATGTAGCTTGCCTCTTTCCAAATGCGAGGGTGATGGAAAAAAGTCTGAGAAACTGTCAGCTCATTAGAAAGACATCAAAAATCAAGAGTCGTTTTGAGATGCACAGATGTATCAAATGGCTGCAGAGATTTTAAAGTCATTGAATAACCTCTTGCTTCTGAAGCATTAGAGGGTTCTCTTTTCCATATTTGGTTTCTGATGGAAAAGTTTCCTTCCTTCCTATCTATCTATCAATCTATCTATCATCTACTTAATTATTACATTATACTTTGGAATGGTTATGGTTAAGAGAAATTCTGGTACACATATTTATTCTTCTGTTTTCATGTTGAAATCCTTATTCATCTCTTTTAGTGCCTTTTAGATATCCAAACTTTATAAAGTTTTTGAAGTCTTATTTCTGACAATCTTCATTTGTAATGAAATAAATGGAGGTGCCATTTATTTATTTATAAGTATTTATTTTGCCACCACTCACATTTTGGCACTGTCTTAGGCATTGTGGGGACAGAGAAGTTTGAGATCGCTGTCTGCAGGAAGCATGCAATTTTACTGATTAGAGAGAAATGAATGACAAACAAAAAATACATACAATAAGAGATTAAATTTGTTATAATAAAGATAGTAAACTGATGGCTTTGAACAGTAGTATGTGAAGAAGCATAGAAGACTTCAAGAAGAAATTGGAATCTTTCATTTTAAATGGAAAATGCCTAATTGGAATACATCGGATGGATTTTTTTTGTTTGTTTTGATTTGAAAGAGAATGAGTTTGCACTAAATTTTAAAGGACTTTTCAAGATAGGAGAAAATGGTACTTGTGGTGATGGAAACATCATGAGAAAGGGAGAGAGAGAGAGAGAGAGAGAGAAAGCATATAATTTGGAATAGCAAATTTATCAGTCTGGTTCTACTGTGATTTTTAGAAATAAAAAACGTGTTATCACTGAATAACAACTTCAGTGACTTTATGATTTTCACATTTAGCCTTCAAAGCTGACCCCTAGATTGAGGACACCTTCTTTGTCAGGTTTCATTGCTCTAAACTGAGATATTTTCCTTCCTTTCCTCCTGTTTAGAAAAACAAGACAGCCTCATCTTACAGAGTTCAAATTCTAGCAAGCTGACATTTGTAACAAGAGATTAGAGGTGTGAACTTCCTCAATTTATGTTAACAAGGTGCTAAATGGAAGGCCAATTATGGCTCCCCAACGTCCTCTCTCCTGAATATTCAGCCTCTGAGCTCGATCAGGGTAAACTCCTTATTCTGTGGTATTTACGGCATTCTCATCTGAAACTTATTGGATTCCTGAAAGTGTAGATTGTGGATTCCTCAGGGTATTGAGGAATTTTGTGGGTTTGCTATAAATGTCCCAGATGCTTTCCAGAACACCTGGCAATAAATTCCAGCTCTTTTGACTTCCCCTTTCTTCTGAAGCAAGGTTATTAAATATGAAATATTGCATGCTGAAATTCACATAAAACAGCCTAATTAGTAAGAGAAGGAAGTGGAAGTAGGGGCACACATGTAAGAGGGGGATCGTGATGAGGCTGAACATAGGAATCTATAATTACAAAAACACAGGAAATTCAATCCCCTCCCTTGTTCTGCCTGGCCTGACAAACCCTTTTGTTGACCTTCTCTTGTTCAGGCAAAACTTTGTGGGATTTTTATCCTTTATACAATTGTACTCATTTTATTTTATAATACGTTTAGGTTTACAATAAACTTGAGAGGATATAATATACAGATTTCTCAGGCATCCCTCATTCATAATACAAACTTTTTTTCTTTTTTTTTTTTGTGGTACTAGGGATTGAACCTAGAGACATTTTACCTCTGAGCTACACCCCAGCTTAATTATGTTTTATTTCAAAATAGAGTCTCATTCAATTGCTGATGGCTTCACTAAACTGCCGAGACTGCTTTCAAGACTGCAATCTTCCTGTCTCAGCTCCTAAATACTGGGATTACAAGTGCACAACACCACACTTGAATCATAATACTGATTTAAGAGAATACTAGTTCATAGACCCAATACACTCTGTTGGGAGAAGAGTTTGTTTCATTTTTTCTTATTTATAACACCTTCTCTCCTTTATCATATCCAAAGTGATGCAAAGTTGTATTCTTAAAATTCAAATGGAATAAGCTTAATAACGATTATTTGACTCAGGTCTATATATACAGGTCCATATATAGACCATTGTATCTGCAACAGTTACTTAAAGAGAACTCAATGGACCTCTTATAGTCTGTAGAATTTTAATTACTACTCCTCAAACTAATAAGCACCCAGAGCTAGAAAAAATAAGTGTATTTGTCTGAAACGTATGAAGAAATATGAGTAATAGTGACTTAGGTATTTGTTTTCTCATGCAACAAGTCTATAGAATATGCCTGGAAATAGATTTTGGATCCATGTCTTAGGGTAATTATTATACCTTTCTGTGCAAGCAAAGCTGTAGACATTGAAAATTACTAACAGAAAATAGTCCCAACATGCAGCATATTTTAAGCTGAGATGAAGTTCTAAGTTCAGATCAAAAACAAATTAAAATAGTATATAATTTATGTAAAAATAAATTCTCTACATGGCTGAGTTTATTGTAGTGAGAATTGATTCATGTTCCAGTGTTATTCTTTGATACCTCGTTTCTGCCTTATGTAGAGAAGAAGTAATATCTTTTGCTAGTTTTATGGATCAGGTCACTAAAATTAAAGACAGATCAAGAGAATAAAACCATACAGATTTACTTAATATGGGCTTTATGTGACAGACAGTCTTCCAAAATTCAAAACAAAAGAAAAAGAAAAAAATGTGGTTTTTCTTGGACAATCATGTAGATATATGACCAGAGGAAAAGTGCAGAATCTAATGGTCACAAACTGGGGGAAATTAGCAAGTCCTTTTCAGATTCTTGTTGGCATCTCTATGTGACATTCCTTCCCTCTGAGTACAAGGCACACAGTTTGGAAAAAAGTTCTTTTGACCTGATTTTTAAGAGGGTAAAAATTATTTTGTGGACTGATACAGGGAAGATAGATAAGAGGAAATAAAGAATGATCTTTCTTTTTTTACTTTGTTTTTTTTCAGATGTCAAGATACTATATTTAGTAGTATTGTATGTCTCGAATCCAATCACTTCTCTGCCTAAAAGATTCTTACTTATTCTTTCAAACAGTTTCATTCTGCTAGAAACTTGTACATTATTTTCCTCATCATAATATTTCTTCAGGCTTCAGAAAACTGCCATAACTTAAATAACTTGTATTTAGAGCCAAAGTCCTAAAATTTTTTGAAAGAGGCATGCAGAAAATGATTAATAATGTGTATTGAGTTGCCTAAAACTCAGTTATACTTAGATAAATTAAAAAGTGTTCAACATAACTAATCCATGAAAGAATATCATTCACAGTGTTATTTATGACTTTTTTAAAGTAATGAACATTGATGCTATTGAGAAAGGAATGCTAAAAAAGCATTAAATAAATAGAAACGTCTAAATATTTACCTTTTTGATTCCTTTATAAGGTTCATATCACATTACCAGTATTTAATTTGTATTGTCTATTACCTATACAATGGCAATGCTGTAATATTCTTTGGTTATTAACTTATGTGTTTGCCCACAAATAGAAAAACTTTCTTATGTTTCATTTTTAATCTGGAAAATCCTCCTTGAAATGAGTAGGAGAGTATGATACTAATACTAAATACAATTCCTGTCATAGCTTTTAATTTTAGACCCCTTATCAATAATAATGCCACATGAAATAGAGAAAAGGAGTCTTTTTTGAACGAGGTTCAATAACAATCAATAGCCATAAGAAGTTACAAGAACTCTAGTTCTGGACTTAGGGCTGAAAGCAGTGGTTTTCAATCAAGAATAATATTTCCTCAAAGATGATATTTAGCAATGGATGAAGACATTTTTGTTTGTCCCCCAAAAAGGAAAGATACAAGCTACAGACATCTAGTGTATTGAGGGCAGGAATGTAAAACTTACTACCATTCATAGCGCGGTGCCTACATGAAGAATTACCTTATCTAAAATGTCAATAGTGCCAGATTTTTGTTGAACCAAAAAAAAAAATATCCTGATGGAGGAAGCTGAAGTCATTATTGTTATGTGTTAGATAATTTAGAAGACCTAACCAAATTGAGGGTTTATAAAAGATTTTTCAAAACAACTTCTGAGATAAATCTGAGTAGGAGGTGAAATATTGAGAAGAAAAACAAGGTCAAAGAGTTTTTATAAGAAGGAAGGCAAAATAGCATTCACAAATGCATAAAAACACCAAAAAGGTTGGTATTTGAAGACCACTTCACACAGTTTTATATTAACCTCTCAGAAAGGAATAGAAAATGAGTCAGATGCTAAGAAGTCTCTGTGGCTAGTGATTTAACAATTTGAAAATGAGAATTATATGTAACATCACAAAAGATAGTACTGTGCTTTAGGTGTTATCATGTAGATACACTTGGGAAACCAGAGTGGCATAAAGGACATGGAAATACCCCAAACAGAGATGGACTGGGAAGGCCCTCTTGCAGAAGTGACTTAGGTTACATTTCAAGTAATTCCTGGATGATGGATCAGAGTAAACTACATGATGGTAGAAAGTGGTAAGGGATTTATTCCAGACCAGGAGAAAAATGCACAGTCATGAGTGAGAAAAAGTTAGAAACCCTGTATATTTCGTGTATTGCTGTGTAGGAACCATTAATTGCATCATGAGTTGAGAGTGATGAAGGATGAGATTAGAAAGGAAGAAGAGGGACCAAAAGTTCAGGAAGCTTCTTCCATGACAATGACAGATGTATAGGTCAACTGTGGAATGGTAATAATATTTGCAGAGTAAAATGGCGACCTTATCAGATGTGCCTTAGAAAATTCTGATCAGAGAGTGTGGATTCAAGGGGTCAGGTCAGAAGACCTGTGGAACACATAAGCAAGAATATGTGGTCAGTGGCCTTCTGGAACATTTTAACCTATAGGGACATGGTGTTTGCTTACAACTTTCACAATGCAAAGGAGATCAAATATCCACAAAGCAAGCCATGTTTAAGTAGCTCCCTTAAGCAGATCACCGTTCTAAATAATAGGGATAAACAGGAAAATCAAATATGGATACTGACTTCTGACTTCTGGGAGTTACAGGGAGATAAAAGGTATGTTTAGCAATTGAAGCTTATCAACAGAAGTGAGGTACACCAGGAAAAGACTGCAGGTACGCTGCAATGGGGATAGAAACTGAGCATAGCACATTTTTCTTTTTTTTTATTGGTGCATTGTATTCATACATCATAATGGGGTAAAAACCTTGTGTAGACATACATGCACACATCACCCAGTTAGCCCCTGCCCAATCCCCACCCCATTCCCTCCCCATCCCTCCTTCCCATGCTTGGCTTAGTGGTTGACTTCGATATGTGTAAGCACATCGTAAAACACACACACACACACACACACACACACCCCACACACACACACACATACACCACACACACACAATTCCATCACTTACAGGGAAATGGATGGAAATGGAGGACATTATGCTAAGTGAGATTAATTAGTCACAGAAAATAAGAAATTGGATGCTTTCCCTAATATGTGAAAGCGAAGGAAAAATGGGTCATAGAAGGAACTCTACATAGCACATTTTTTCATTAGAGAATCGAGAGGACTCCGAGAGTGTGGTGCATGAGAGTAGTTCACTGTCATGGTACTTATCTTAAAACAAAAAGTGTCAATTCTTAAGCAGTTATGTGTTACGTACTTCACTACTTCACAGGGATTCTGTCCTTTAAACCTCAATGTTAAGTGCAGTTGCCCTATTTTTTTTTTTTTTTTTGGTGGCTCTGGAGATGGAACCCAGGGGCATTTGACCTCCAAGCTACACCCCCTGCCCTATTGTTTATTCTTTATTTTGAAACCAGGTCTCACTGAGTTGCAGAGGGCCTCACTTAGTAGCTGAGGCTGTCCGCGAACCACGATCCTCCAGTTTCAGCCTCCCGAATGCTGGGATTACAAGTGTGCACCATCATGTCCGGTGCCCTCTCTATTTTATAGATGAAGGATATACGGCCATCACAAGGTTTAAAGACTTGCCCAAGGTCATTCAACCATTAAGTGGGTAAATCGGGAAATAAATATGGGTATAGTTGAAATAAATAAAATTTAGAAAGATTAGGGTAGAAGAAATAGGTCTTCCTGTGGGGGGAAAAAATGGAATCATGTCAGCCTCCCAGGAAATATATAGAGAAAATAGGATATTTTAGTTTTCCAGAAGCCTGAGTTGAATAAAGGATCATCAAATAAGGAGACTTTTCTAAGTCATGTGGACAAAGACCTAAGAATCTTTCACTTAACAGCATAGCCCACACTAAACTGCACTCCTAAGGTACGGTGCAGGCAACAGTCCATCACTTCCTTCCAGCTTTCTGAGGTGAGCCATCTTGAATAGTTTAGGGCAATTATTTGATCACACACTTCGTAATTGGCAAAAAGAAAAATGTTAACAGTATCTTCAAAACCCCTCACTCCCTAGCTGCCAGCGAAGCATGCCTAGAGCAGATGCCAGAGACAGCTTGGAAACCTTCACATGGGATTGGAGACAGGAATTAGTCTCTATCTGCCGCAGCCAGGGCTGGCATCTCAAGCAGCCATGGTGTTTGCCAAGGATCTCAAGTGGCAAGCTGAAGGGACTTCTTACTTCTTACTCAGAAAACTATGCAGCGATTTTTGTTTCCCTTAAAATTCCAAGACACAAATACAGACCAAATACAAAAATATTTCACTTCCAACTAGAAAAGTTTGAATTAATTTTAGCCCACCTCCTAAAGTCTGATGTGTAGACCAACTGTGAAATATTGCCTTTAACAGTATCCCACAAAGTCCGTACTTAAGACTGGGTGCTGGCCAAAATGATCCTAGTGAGCCAGGTGAGGTGGTGCCTGCCTATCATCCCAGTACTTGGGAGGCTGAGACAGGAGGATTGCAGATTCAAGACCAGATTCAGGAACTTATGAGACTCTCAGCAACCTAGCAAGATCCTGTTTCAAAATAAATAAATTTAAAAAGGGCTGAGGGTGTGGCTCAGAGGTAGAATTACGCTGGGTTAAATCTCCAGTACCGGCCAGGTGTAGTGGCACACCCTTGTAATACCAGTACTTGGGAGGCTGAGACAGGAGGATCACGCAGGTTCAAAAGTCAGCCTCAGCAACTTAGTGAGGCTCTCAGCAACTTAGTCAGACCCTGTTTCTAAATAAAACATAGTAGGTCTGGGAGTGTAGCTCAAAGGTAAAAAGCCTCTGGGTTCCATCCTCAGTACCATAAATAAATAAATAAATAAATAAATCTCTAGTACCACTTTTTTTAAAATTAAAAATAAATAAATCCTTGCAAACTATTGAGCAAATTGACCACTTCTTTCTAATATGTCTGCTTATATCCCTGGGCCTGAGGAAAATGACAGAGATAGGCATCCTTGGGAGAAAAAGCACTGTTAGTCCCAACTCATTTCCTTTTTCCCAGTCCTTGCAACCTTACTTCTCCAGACCTTTCTCTATTTCACTCTATCTGCTCTGCCTAAATTTTATTGACTTTTCTTATGCAATGATTCTTCTTTAAACTGTCTTCCCTGTCTTTACATCAGGCATGGTTTAACTACTCCTTAGTTACACCTTTGAGAAACCTTAATGTTAGTCTCCCTTCTGAAGTCTGAACTGTACACAGACTGTGAAAGATAGAAAACCACCATGTACACATCAACTTCAATGCCTATGACGTCGCATGGTGTTATGTGTCTGTGTGTTCCATCAATTATACGTTGAGCTCTCCACAAACTGATATCAAGCCCTTTATCACTACATACCTAATCTTGGCTCAAGGTCTGATATATAGGAGATAATAAATCAATGGTGGTTAAATAAATAAAATTTAGGAAAAGTCCTTTGAAAAAAGTTTCTAGATTTGAAAAATTTTCTAATATTTTGATTGAAAATTTTTTTTTCTCACTGTTCCAGAAGAATGTGGACTTTGTGGGAAAATCTGGGGTCAAATACCCAGGTCTTCACTTTGCAGTTGGCCCATTCTGTGGGAGTTAAGTACTGTGGAAGATCTACATTATTAATGACCATTCTGTGGAGTTATTGAAATAAATAAATGGAATAATGAATGCTAGTGTCTCGTCCCAGTTCACAGTATCAACTAAATTTGATAAATATTAGCTATTAATCTAACTGTTATAATGAATAATAAGGTTAATTTCTTGATTCTCCCTAAGTAGATCGGGCTGACCAAGGTCTTTGAGAAATTTTTTGCTTTTATTTGAACTGAAACAACAAAACCTTACTATTCAAACACATGCTAATTGTTATCTCCCGTTGCTCTTCAATAATTCCTTTTTTTTCTGTTTTTGTTTGTTTGTTTGTTTGTTTGCTTTTGCTTAGCACAATCCATGATTTATCTAAAAATCTACAAGGAGCCAAACTCAGGACTCCAGTTTTGAGCAAGGTAATGTTCTCGTAACAACTCAGAATAGTCAGGCACAAGCGTGAGGATGAAGTAGAGAACGTCTCCTGCCTGATTTATGAAATGAAAGAAAGAAAGCATCAGGGAAACAGCCTTGGAGAAGCATGAGGTGCCTCCTATGGACAAACCAAGCAAACCACCTGGGTCTTTGGGCAGGACTCTGGTCTTTAAAAACAGAAAACCCAAAAGAAGTAAATAATATGTACAGTAAACCCAGTAAGAAGTTCTTACTCCAACTGTATAGTTCCTTCCTTCCTTCCTTCCTTCTTTCCTTCCTTCCATTTTCTTATGGGTACTAAGGATAGAACCCAGAGACATTCTAACTCCTATTTATACTCCCATATCTGTTTATTTTGAAACAGGATATCACTAAGTTGCTGAGGCCCTACTTCATATTTGCAATTGTCCTGTCTCATCCTCCCAAGTACTGGGATTACAGGTGCGTGCCCCCATGCCAGTGAGAACATTACATTTTAAATTAATGAGTGTTTTAAGTTACAATAGAGAATTGAACAAATTATTTAGTTGAATGTAAAGAAAAAATAATTGTAATTTTACGAGTCCTTCATGTAGTTTAATAACATAAAATGCCTTTTTGTTTTGTAAATCTGTCTCTACATAGAAATACATCACTCATGAGATACTATGAGAAAAGATTATTTAAATGCATTTTTACTCTATTAAAGAAATATATAACTTGGCATGATGATGCATATCTAGTATTCAGATAATTGGAAGGCAGAGACAGAAGGATTGCAGGTTTGAGGCCGGTCTCCACAACTTAGTGAAACCCTGTTTCAAAATAAAAAATAAACCAGGCATGGTGGCATACGCTTATAATCCCCGTGCTTGGGAGGCGGAGGCAGGAGGATCACTCAGCTTCGAAGCTAGCCTTGCTGGCTTAAGAGACCCTGTTTCCAAATACAAAGTATAAAATAGGCCTGGGAGTGTAGCCCGGAGGTAGAAGGGCTTCCAGGAACCCCAGGACCACCAAAATTAATTAATTAATTAAAATAAAATAGAGCAGAAGTTCAATCTCAGAGGAAAAATTCCCCGTACCAGGTTCAGTGTCAGGTTCAATTCCAAGTACAGAGAGAGAGAGAGAGAGAGAGAGAGAGAGAGAGAGAGAGAGAGAGAAGAAAGCAGGTAAAACCTAAGATCTATCTCTTAATTATTTAAGAGTTCTTTATAATGTTAACTATAAACATAGCTAAAATTTTACACCCATTAGACACTACCTCTTCATAGTTAAAAATTCATACTTTGTAGTTTTTGTATTTTTCTTTTAAATTATCTAGATTACCTATATAGGTACATATGAATATATATATTAGATATATGATATCAATATTTTACAATTAACTATTTCATAATATTCTATTCATATATAAATTTGTTTTGAGCCTATAATAAAATTTGAATTGGAGATAGTTAACAATTTATAGTTTTTATATCTAGTTTAATGCCATTTTCAAACTATATATATAATATAGCTGATATTATTTAAAATATTAGGCTATAGCATTAATATTTAAAATACAGTAATTTATATCATATTTATATAATTATCCATATTAATAAAAGCTCATTTGGGCTGAGTGCAAATAATGTGCCCTTCACTAGAGTATAATACTTTGTGAATTTGTTCGCTTAATTTCATAATCAACCTACTTAGAAGATATTAATATTATTGTGCCCATTTTATACATGAGGCCAATGAGCTTCCTTAATGTCAAGGAAATATTTAATGTATTTAGTCTAAAGTTACACTGTTAATAATGGATCCATGATTCAGAGACAAATCTAATTGTCAGGAATCATGCATTGTTTTGTCTGGTATTTTAATTGGAATTAAAAAATTTAACTTCTTATGCAGCAAAGATAGGGTACAGCAGTCTGAATTCCATTTCAGCCTGCTCTGTTCTAAAATTTGTGCTCTTTCTGTAATACCATGATATTTTGACTTGCTCCTTGCAACAGAGACAATATTAAAATATCAATGGTAACTTTCATCATTTATAATCTTGAGATAAAATGCATGGGTCAAATTAAACAAGTTTTGAAAGCCATTACTACAAAATATTTTTTTGTACTGTTACTGAATCATTCTACAAATATTTTTGAGCATGGGCTCTATACCAGGCCCATGCTTTACACCTTGGAAATCAGCTTACGTTCAAATGAGAAAGATTGATTTAGAACAAATAATGATCAGTACTCTCAGAAGAAAACAAACAGTAAGAGACTTCTTAAAAAACAGTGACAATTATTAATAATAATTAACAATAGGTTTGTCTATTTTAGGAAACAGGATTCATGAAGGACTCCTTGAGAATGTGATATCTTAAAAAAAAAAAGAATGGATCGGCATGAAATAAGGTGAATCTTTAGGGAAATAAAGAACAAATATAATGACTGAAGCTAGTTCAGCATGTGTCACTCAGGTCTAAAATCAATGCTGATTCCTCACCTCCAGGTATCACTGTATTACATCATTATCACTACATTATTTTGTGGAATCCCCTCCTGTAGAGTGCAAGTGTGACCCATAACATCCTTTTAATTATTGAATATGGCAAAGGTGATGGGATTTTACACCCTTAAGTTATATTAGCTAACATAGTAGACAGGGTGTCACTCCTGTGTGTATTCCATTATATAAGGTTCCACCTTAGCAACCCAGAGAAAGACACTCCATATCACGTATCCCTAACCATATTTCTGGCTTTGGAAAATTAAATTTCTATACTGCCACTGCCTATAGAAAGAGACAGATAGTAGAGAATGATATGTATCCTCTAGGAACTACAGAGGCAGAATTCTACAGAGCTGGATTCTGCTAAAAATTATCTGAGTTTGGAAGATTTCAAATTCCACAAGAAACCTTTGAACAGTCTTCTAAGCCTCTAAGAACACAAACCAGGCCTGATAATAAACGCATGCAGTTTCTTTTTCTTGTTTTATACGGCCTTTATTATTTTGAAGTACATTCCTTCCATACTTAATTTGTTATGTCACTATCACTATGAAATTATGTGTTACTAAATTATTGGTAATTTCTTACATAACAATATAAAATCAATTAAGTATGTTACAGCAAGAAGAAAAATACAATATTTGCTGGGGAGGAAGAAGCAATGAGAGATAAGCAGGGGAGGACAGGGCCTGGAACTGCGTTATATTAACATTCTTCAGAGTGTGAACCAACTCCTCTGCAAACAACTACAAAAATGAGTGGATTATAGATAAAGTGATCTGTATAGGAAAGTGGGAGTATTCAGAAAAAGTCAAGAGAGGAAGGACAAACAAAACAAAAACTTGGAAAATTTGAGCCTTGTTACCTGTTGGCACCAAAATACTGGAATTGAAGCTGGTGTGTGTGGTGGGGCATGCCTGTGACCCCAGTACTTGGGAGACTGAAACAGGAGTATTGTCAGTTCTAGAACAGCAGCAGTATATTCTGTTATATTCTGTTATATCTCAAAGCCAGGATCTGAGAACTTTAGACTCTGTTTCAAACTAAAAAAATAAAGTAAGAAGGGCTGAGGGGGTGTAGCTTTGAGGTAGAAAGCCTCTGTATATCATTCCGAGTATCACTATTGGTGAAAATGAATACAACTTAAAAAAGAAATAGACAAATTCACTAGCAGAGCTGGAGACTTCAACATTCCCGTGTCAGTAATTTGTAGATCAAACAGGCAGAAAATCAATAAGGCTATAGTTGACATTAATAGTACGAGCCATCCACTTGATTTAATTGGCATTTATAGAATACTCCATTCAACACTGCTCCCTAAAATCACACAGAGCAGACACCAAGATAGACTATATTTTGGATAAAAATACATAATTTAAAATGTATAAAAAATGCAAATCTCATGCTTCAAGTCACTAAACTAGAAATTAATAATAAAAACTACTTAAAATATACCCAACTACTTATAAATTTAAAGACATACTCCTAATAACATGGAACAAAGAAGTCTTGATAAAATTAAAAATTTTAAACTAAATCAAAATTTTAATTATAAAAATGTATGGAATAGTGTAAACAGAGGTTACAGTGTGCCGGAGCCAGCCGGCAAAAGTATGGGTTCTGAAGAGAGGAGTGAGGATGAAAAGAATTTTATTCAATGAATTTTATTCATAGAATACTTCATTATCTCATGGAAGGATCGCCAGTACACTCCCGGGTCAATATCTCTACTGACCGATCCCGGTTTTATCGCTCTCGTCCTATTTATACCACTCCCAGGCAACCAACCCTCGTGATGTCACCACCCATGCGCATAACGGTCAAACCAATCAACCCTGTGCCATCACCACCTAACATCACCACTTAAGAGTCAAACCAATCAATTCCACCTGAGCTTCTCTCAGACATTGAACTTTCCATGACCCCAAACCTTATTGGCTGTGGGCAAAGGACAGTCAGAAGTATTCTTAAAGGGGAAAACTTTAATGGCTCCCCACAACAGTGTGTTTCAATTTAGATCTGAATTATCTCCTCAAAGGCTCATACGTTGAAGGCTTGTAGCCATGAAGTGGTGGGAACCGCAGGTGACAGATAGGGCCTAGTTGGAGATAGTAAGCTACTGGGTGTGGGCTAGGATAGCTTATCCCTGGCCTTTTCTGCTTCCCAGCTTCCATGAACTGAGCTGATTTGATCTACCATGTTTTCCCTGCCATGGTGTTCTGCCTTACCACAGGCCCAGAATTAACTAAGGAGCTAAGTGACCATAAACTGAAGAACTGTGAGCCAAAATAAACATTTCCTCCTTGGAATTGCCTCCATAGTATTTTGGAACAAAAATTTATGGAGAAAGAAAATTGATACCAAGATTGAGGTTGTTTCTGTGACTATTCCTGATCATGTAGTTTAGAAGCCTTTGAAAGTGGTCTGTGGGAGAAGTTTAGAAAAACTTGGGGATTAAAAAATACTGAAGCCCTAAAATGTTATAATAGAGCTTAATGGGTAATTTTTTACGTAGATCCAAAGACCAGAATGCTCAGAGAATGTAGATGGTAAACACAGTACTCATGAGGTTTCCAATGGTAAAGGAGATTCTATTGAGAATTTGACCCTTTATTTTATAATTTGGCTAATAATTTGTTTACGTTTTATCTCTACCCTGAGACTTTGTGTAAAGCTGAATTTATAGGTGATGCAGTAATTTGTCTGATAGAGGAAACTACATGATAGCACAGTGTTCAGGGACTGGTATGGGCATTCCTGGCTTCATTTCTTTAGGTTAACAATGTGAATTAGGAAGAGTACAGCAAAACGATCTGAAAGATTTACAGTTTGGCAGAAAAGAAGCCAGTGTAAAATTGGAGCCACAGAAGGTACGGGTACTGAAGAGATTAGAATAAAACTAAATACCTTTCCTCAGGACAGTAGAAAGTGTGCCTTGACAGCACCTCAGAAACTGGCCATACATTATCCATCACAGGCTTAAGCATGTACAACTCTACAATGGTTCAGAAGACTGTAAGAAGAGAGCCCCTGGGCACTCTTCCCACAACAATGTCTAAAAAGCTATTTCTCCAAGAATCGTTTAACTGTTTTTATTCTTCCAGAAACTCAGAGGCTGCTATCGTCATGTTTCAAAGGGGTCTGGTTACTGTTCCTGCTGATAGCAAATCTTGGCTTTATCCATGTGATGCTGGTTTTGGAGGCACAGTCAATGCAAGAATTACAGGATCATTGAGGCTTTCAGCAAGATTTCAAAGGAAGGCGTGGAAGAGCAGACGATGTGCAGGAGGGAGAAATCCTTTTAGGCAGCCCACGAGAGGGAAATGCATGAAGCTCTAAGAATGAAATGGAAACTGCGATGGAAACACCAGGGCACAAGAGTTATAGGAATATGAATATTCTCCAAGAATAGTGGTGGTCAGGGAGAAGAACCAGCCAAAAAGAGAAATTATATGGAATGTGAATGGCAAGATCATAGGGGTGGGGATTCCAAAACTCCCTGGAGGTACACCTTGCTGCCATGTGTCCTGGATTTCAGATTTGAAGCTACAGGATCTAAATGTCTGCCCTACTGGATTTCCATCTTCCTTTGGTTCCATTTCTCCTTTCTATGTTATTATTCCTCCCATTTAGAATGGGAATATTTACTCTGCACCATTGTAAATTAAAAATATGTAACTTGCTTTTGCTTTTTATGGGGATTCATAGCTAGGAGTTTTCCAGAGTTCCAGAGGAAATTTTGAATTTGAACTTTTGCCCAATACTGGAACTGTAAAGACTTTGTAGATCATCAAAGATATACTGAAAGTATTCTACGCTGTAAAATGGGCATGAGTATTGGGGGGCCGGAGGCAGAATGTTAGAGTTTGGATTTTGAATGTCCCCTAAAGTCTTGTGTGTTGAAGTCCTGGTCTCCAACACAGCAATGTTTATATTGAAATATTTGGGGAAGAGACTGAATCACAAAGGCTCTGATTTCATCTGGGGTGGGGTCATATTTAACAAACTATTGGTAGGTAATGGGACCTGTAGGAGGCGAGGCCTGTTTAGAGGAAGTCACTGTGGGCCTGCTCTGGATGTCTCCGCCCGTTACACTCTGAAATGTCATCTGCCACAAATTGAACATCTTTGCTCCTCCAGGCCTTCTTTGTCACGGTGTTTCACCTCATCACAGGCCCAGAAACATCTAATTTGAAATTCTAAAATCATAAGTCCAAGTAAATATTTCCTCCTTTAAAAAGTTGTTTATCTCAGATGTTGTATCATGGGCTCAAAAATCTGAGTAGCACCAAGGGAAATATATATTTTTCAATGCATGTAATAGAAAAGTGATACAGACCTAAAATGAATAACCTGAGTTTACAGCTTAGGAAAGTAGATAAAGAAAAGCAATTTGTATATAGTATAAATAGAAGCAAAGAATAGTAAAAATTAGAGCAAAATAAATGAAACTAAAAACAGAAAAACAACAGAAAAAAGCAACATAAGAGTAAAGTTGATTCTTGATAATGTCAATACTACTGACACAACACAAGGTTAGACAATCAAGAAAAAGAAGACAAGATAAAATTAACATCAGAAATGAAAGAGGGGCCATCTTTACTGATACTATAAACATTAAACTGATAATAAATATCATAAACTAATCTATGACTATAAATTAGATAACCTATGTGAAGTAGATGAGCTTTTGAAGGATGCAATCAACTAAAGCTCATCCAAACACAAATAGATAATTTATATAGACCTATGTCTATTAAATAAATTAAATTAATAATTACTATCTTTCTAAATCAGAAAAAATATATCAGATAGATTCATCAGTGAATTCTACCATACACTTAAAAATAAATTATATGAATTATTTCCTGAGGCTTATTTGGAGACTACACCATTTAACTCTAGGTAGTCACTCTACTCTCTTGGATCCATGTGGCAACCTCTTGCTCCCAAGACCTTTGACAGCAGACTAGTCTGCCAAAAACATTGAAGGTGATTCATCCTCTAAAAGCCCTATAGTAAGTTGCTATGTCTAAGCTAATTAAATTCCATGTATTAAAGGAATTAAACAACAGATTTTTTTTCTCACAGTTCTGGAGTTAGAAGTTCAAGATAAAAGTGTCAGTAGATTAATATTTCTCCTGAGGTTCTACTCCTTTGCTCACAGATGGTTACTTTCTTCTGATGTATGCTTATATGGCCTTTCTTCCACATATATGCATCCTTGATGTCTCTTCCTCTTCTTAAAAGGATAGCAGTCTGTGTTAGTCAGCTTTGGGTCACTGTGGCAAAATACCTGAGATAAACAACTTAAAGAGGCAGAAATTTATTTTGGCTCATTATTTCAAAGATTTTAGTCAGTAGTCACTTGGCCCCATTGATTTGGGCTTGTACAAGTTCAAACATCACGGGGGAGCATAGGTGTTCATCTCCGACTGTCCAGGGAGAAGAGAGAGAAAAAGAGGTGGAGAGAGAGAAAAGAAGGGATCAGAGATAAAATGGACCCTTCAATGGCAGGGCCCCAGTATCTACTTCTTCCAAATAGGCCTCAGCTCTTAAAAAGTTTGCATCACCTTTCAATAGCTCACAAAACTTCATATATATATATATATATATATATATATATATATATATATATACATACATATATATGTATATATGTGTATATATATGTATATATGTATATATGTGTGTATATATATATGTAACTGATATATATATATATATATATATATCAGTTAATTGAGGATATTAGAGACTTTGTGACCCAATCATCTCTCAAACACAAATTGATTAATTAATACAGGGTATCAGAAACATCATGATCCAATCATATTCTAAATGTCCCTCTTTTAAACATCATTGTATTGGGAACAACCCTTCAACACATGAACTTTTAGAAGGCATTTAGATCCAAATCATTATAAAATAATATTGGTTGAAGATTCCACACTGATAGAGTCACTTAAACTTGAATTTTAAAATTTATATCTCCTGCCAGGCGTGGTGGCGTACACTTGTAATCCCCGCGCTTGGGAGGCGGAGACAGGAGGATCAAGCAGGTTCGAAGCCAGCCTAGCTGGCTTATGAGACCCTGTTTCCAAATAAAAAAAAATATAAAATAGGTCTGCGAGTGTAGCCTGGAGGTTGAAGGGTTTCCAGAAACCCCAGTACCGCCCCCCAAAATTTATATCTCCAAATATTATTACCTTATGAAATATTGGAGACTGGGGACTCAGCATATGAGTTGTAGGGAACACAATTTAGTCCATAATATTTCACCTTCTGGATAGCCAAATGTGTGTGCCCTTCTACCATGCAAAACATTCACCTCATCCTGACAGCCAACCCATTTTAGTACAAACTCTAAATTTCAAATCTCCTCCAAATGTCATCCAAATCAAGTACGGGTGAGATTTGAGGTGTGATTCATTCTGAGACAAAATTCATCTTTCACTGTGAGGCCAGACAAGTTATATAATTCCAAGACATGGTAGTGGGGCCGACAGTGTAGTCAATCCTTTTCCAAAAAAGAATAAATGAAAAAATAACAAAGCAGTCATGGGGCTCGAGCAATTCTCAAACCTAGCAGGGAACATTCTATTTTATTTTTGGTCAGTAAAATAGTACTCCTGTTTAATGTTCCATCCTCTTTTTTTTACATCAGGAGGGCACTGTCTGCATCTAGGCTCACTGGGGTGGCTTGAGTTGGGAGCCCTATTCATAAGACTCTGGGTGGCAACTCTTTCACTGAGACCCTGGACAGTAGTGGCCTGACCAACTGAAACTCGGTGCGTCTCCACCCTCTGGAACTGAGGAGATGGTGGTGTCACCTCTCAGATCTCTAGTGAGAGCACATGCCTGCTGATCTATGAGTTGCTTTAATGGTCATTGTTCCTTTTTAGTGAAAGATAATAGTTATTTGCCAAAGAATTGCTAAAGTTTTCTGTCCTGTAGAATCTTATAATCTACCAGCTTTTCTTTATTTTTCCCATTTTCTGTTTTTCTAAGCTGAAAGTGTTTTTCCTGATATGTGGTATCATTTTTCTGAGTTCTGCAGACATGGCTGCAGAAATGGCTGATACATAAGTCCCACACATAATATATGTATTAAATGATTTTGCAACCTTACTGCTGGTGTCCTCTCCAGAATAGATGTTCTCATCTCCATATGGATAAGCTGAGAATTTTCCAAATATTCAAATTCTGGTTCATTTTGGATTAACAAATTCTTCTTTCAAATTTCTCTCTCTTGCATTTTATTTACTACATGCAGACAGGGGAAATCAGGGTGCACCTTTGAGATTTTGCTAAATATCCAAGATTATATCTCATAAATTATACTTCCCACATGTTATGGTTTGGAAGTAAAATATTCCTGGGACCTCCTGCTCTAGAGGCAGCCAGACTTAGAGCTGTATCCCTATGGGAGTGGCTTCTGAAGTCAAGGCATGGCTGGAGGAGGTTCCAAGGAGGTGTAGCCTTGGGAGAAGAATATATATATATATATATATATATATATATATATATATATATATATATATATATATATTTGCCTCTACTTGCTTTGCTTCCTGGTATCATGCCCTGAGGACGTATAGTCCCAGCTCCTTTTTGGCAGCCAGCATAAATGGACTATATATAAAGATTGAAATCTTCAGACCCTCAAGCAAATAAATCATAGTGGTGAGAAAACTGATGGAAACACCACAAAGACCCAAACACAATTTAGCCAAGTTCATCTTCACGTTTTAATAAGGATTACTTTTTCCGCAGTGTCCCATAATACTTTCCTCATCTCTAGGAGCCCCAAATCAAGGTGTCAACATTTTGTTTCTTCTCAAGTTCTCTCTTCTAGACTTGCAGATGGTCACTTTTCTGTTGTATTTTTGAATGTCCTTCTGTGTATTTGTACTCCTCGTATCTCTTTGTATATCCAAATTTTATCTTACAAGTACACGAGTGAGATTGAATTAAAGTTCACCCTAATATATTCATAATTACTTTTAGTGTTTGGTCTCCAAGGGTCAAAACTGTCTGAAATGCTTCTGGTTAAGGCTTCAGCATATGAATTTGTGGGGTGGGAGGAGGAGATACAATATAACATGTAATAGAGGGGGACAGTCTCAACTTGTTATCAAATATTTACAAAAGATCCATAGCTAATTTAATGATAAACTGAATTGATTTCTTCTAAAGTCAGAAATAAGAAAAGGATGTCTTCTCTTACTATTCCTATTCAACATTTACTGGAAACCCTAATTATTGAAATTAGAAAAGAAGCAAATTTTTATATATTAAAAAGGAAAAAATACAAAAATAAAAATCTCTGTATATAAGATAAATGATTCAAAATGTTAAGCATTGTAAAAAATAAACAAAAATTTTTAAAAATAATCATAAAGTATAAGTAATGTCATAGAATATAAGGTTAATATACAGTGCCAGATACTTTCACATATGCCAACAATAAGAATTAGAACTTGAAATTTTATTAAATAAACACAAACATGCATACCTACATTAGTTGTATCACCATAATGAAATATTTAGTATTGACTACTAAATATATGCATAGAACTAATAGTTGGAAGCTATAAGCTGGTGAAAGTTTTTTTTCTAAGTTCTAAAATTTCAAAGAAAATTTGTAGATTATAAAGTAATATCATTAAGATGTTAGTACTTCCAAAATAATCTATACATTCAAAGCAATCTTCATTAAATCCCACCAAGCTGTTCTATATATATTGGCAAGCTGACTTTAGAATTTAAGCAACAGGTAAAGGACCTAAAAGCCAACATGAAGCCATATCAATGATCGCATACGCATGCACATAAATGAATAAATTAAATGGGAGAAAAGAGTCAAATATCCTGTGAATAAAATTAAAAATAATTCATGTACATATTCTACCAGGAAGGAGGCAACCAAAAATGTCTATCCTCTATGGGCAGACTGCGTCTTGTGTCTTACTCTCAAATAATTTTGAATTGAAAGGGAAGAGGGGTAAATAACTATTGATAAATATAACATCCATTCAGATAGTGAGGATTAACCTGAGTGAGGCTAAATCATGCTGATTTATGCAATTTTCATGTAACATGGTATTTTGCCTATGAACACACTATCCCAACCTCATCATGAAAAAAATCCTAAGCTAGAGAATTCTACAAAACAAATGGCTAGGAAGTTTTCAAACTTGTCAGAATCATTAGAATGAAGGAGATCTGAGAAACTGTTAAGATAAACACAAAAGACTTGATGACTAAATACAATGTCGTAAACTAGATGGAGTTTTTGAAGAGGAAAAAAAAATGAGGGAAGGGGAATTTGATGAAGGCACCACTTTAATAGATACTATGCACATATGCAAATTACTGATGACAATCTCAATAGCATATACAGGGAAGAGGAGGAAATAGGGTGGGGTGGGGAGGGAGCTCATCAAATGCTTTGTGCATGTAGGCCACTACCACTCTGCCTTCACAGTGATGTGTGATTACAGTGCATTCCTAAAAGTATTTTTAAAATAGAAATGAGAGAAAAACTGAGAGAATATAGTTAAATAAGTTTAGTAATTAATAATGCATCAAAATTAATTAATTATGAAGAAATGCACCATAATCATGAAAGATGTCAATAATTTGGGAAACTGGGTACATGGAATATCTCCATACTATTTCTATAATAGTACCAGTAGTCTAAACCTGTTCTTAAATAATAGCCCTATTTTTTTAAGTATCTAAATCTAGGGTTCAGAGACAGAGATTTCAGAGATTTGATGCACAGACACATTTGATGCATTATTTCTAGCTTGAAAAGGAAGGGAGCTATGTGGCTGGGAACGAGGGTCACCTCTGGGAACTAAAAGTGGACCCTGTCTAACAACCAGAAGAAAACGTGAGCATCAGTCTTACAGATACAAGAAACTCAATTTTACCAACAATAACAATGATTTAAGTGGGGAAGTGCATTTTTCGTAGAAAGGCTGCAGATAAGAACCCAGTGTGTCCAGAACTTTGATTTCAGCCTGTCACCCTGAGTGATCATGTGCCTGGACTTACTACATACAGAATTTTGAGCTAATTAGTAGGTATTGTTTTATACTGCTAAGTTTGTGGTAATTTCTTTTGTGCCAACCAACATTAATACCATGGAATTATAAGAAACACATTCAACTCTTTTCTATTTTGAAACAGGTTCTCACTACGTTGCTGAGAGCCTCACTAAGTAGCTGAAGCTGGCTTCGAACCTGTGTGATCCTCCTGTCTCAGCCTCCCACGTACTGGGATTATAAGTGTGAGCCAAAGCTCCTGGCTATATTCACTGATTCAAATCATCTTCTTCTTGAGAAGGCAAACTGTAGTCTTTTCTCCCTGGCGTGGGGAGTTAACCATGACAGGATCTGCCTCTGCAAGGGGTGTGTACGTTTCTTGGGGAAAATTGAGTAAGGGAGAGAAGAACTTTGAAAAGCCTACCTGAGAGTAGTCAGAGGGCATTCAGTTCTTCATATCTACATTTTTAATAATAAATTCAGTTAGACCTGCGTCATGGTGGCACTCATATTTCAATTTTCAGTTGTTTTTGAACCAAGATGAATTTTTTTTTTTGGTGAACTCCCTCAAACTTCACTTTGAGTTGTTTGCTGAGATTCAAGAGGCATAGCAAAGGAAAAACATTAAAGAAAAAAAGATATTATTCTTATTAAGGCTACAAAGAAAAGTGGGGTCAGGTCACAGAAAGTTATGAATAGCAGCATGAAGCATTTTTATTTAATGGAATTGAATTTTTTTGAAAAAGTGTATGACAGGTTAAGAATGAGGTTTCAAACCTATTAGTCTGACAGCGCTAGGCAATTCATGGGGGGCAGTGGGGACTGCGATGTGGAAACAATTATGCCTATGCAAATACAAAATGAAATGATTTACTTTGAGCTTCATATAAAAACTTATCTTGGCTCAAACTGGGACTTACTTAACAGGCAAGAAGAAAGAATGGTATGAAACATAAAACTGACTCCTTAAAAGCTTCAGACAGGCATATGTGGTTGTGAAAGTTGAATTTTTGCCAACCAGCTTATAAAAAAAAGTCATCTCCCTAAACCTAGCAGTTGCAGCTGTATTTTCATTTCCATTTGTAAACGATTTTCAAGAATTTTTTCATAATAGGTCAGTTTGCAAAATCCAATATCTAAGTATCACTTAGAGGATCAGGTTATTCTATATGGTGGTTACATACTCCTTTAAAAGGTATTTACCTTGAATAAGTGGCTCCTCTTATCTGACATATGAAGTTGTAATATAGTAAATATAATAAAAATTATAGTAAAGAATATAGTAAACATTGTGATTTTTTTAATTACTCCAAGCCATGAAGCTTCATGTGAAATTATGAACCTGCATGTTTAAAAAGTTAATACAGAAAATAGTGATCTAAATTTTTTTCTTCCAGAGCTAAAATATTCTAGATGCTATTTGAGTTATAGATTTCCCTCTAGGGCCATGGTTACTCACAAGGACTGCAGAATTTCAAACACAAGTCTAACTGAAACTAGCAGGCAGATTCCAGGCTCAAGGTAGAGAGAGAGTAGATCTTGGTGTGGTAGGAAACCAAGTTATTTTTTAGTTCCAACCACAGTTCAAATAATTATGTCTGATGCTTCATGGCTTAGTCTATACTACACCTCAGTGCTATGAGTTGCTCTTCACACAGAGACCTGAGGTAAGCTCCTGTTTTACAACATCCTTGATTATGTTTCACTCTGAGCATAAGTTTTTCAAAATCTTCTCAGTTCTAGAACTCTAACATGTAACCTCTAGTCAGTGTGGTATAGCAGTTCGTAGGTAAAATATACCATCAGATGTCTTACTGTACTTCCGACATGAAATACCTCTATATCTTTAAACACATTATTTTGATTATGAATCCCTCGATTTCCTCACCTCTTAAATGGAGTAAAAAAAATTGGAAAGAAGAGTGATATATTTTATTATGATGAGTTATTTTGGTGAATTAAAAGTTTAAAAATCTATATATTAGGCTTCTTGAGAGAAACAAACATTAAGCTGTGTACACACACAGACATGCATCACACACACACACACACACACACACACACACACACAGAAGGGGAGAGAGAGAGAGAGGAGATAATGAGATAGTGAGAAAATATCTAATATAAAACACTGGTTCAAATGATTTTGGAGTCTGGCAAACTTTATGTCGGCAGGGTGAGTTGAAAAGCTGGGAACACAAAGGGCCAACAGTTTATTTACAGTCAGAATCAGAATCTGATGGCCCGAGAACCCAGAGAATTTATGATACAGTTCCTACCCAAAGGATGGCAGGCTTCATATCTCTCAAGAACCAATGTTTCTATTCAAATTCAAAGTATGAAACAAACAAACAAACAAACTGTTGATGTTCTAGTTTCTAAGGCAATCAAGAAGGAAAAATGTTCTCTTATTTGTGGAGGAACCTGTATTTTCATTCTATTTAGTCATCAACTAATTGGAAGAGGGCCCCCACATTAGGAACACTAATATGCTATATTCAGTCTACTGATTCAAATATTAAGTTCTTCAATGAGATTATCACAGAAGTAATTTTTGGTTAAATATCTTTGCAGTCAGTGCCCCAATCAAGTTGCCACAAAACCAACCACCACGGTCTAGATGAAGCACAAGTTCTGTTTGGGGGAACATACTTAATCATAGTAAGGATTCTTTTGTTTTTTATTAACCATTAATTGCATGATAGAATTTATTTCTGATAGCACTTGGGCTAGCATTCATGATAACATTTTATTGTTGGAAAACACAGACATTTACAGTGCATAAGTATTTTTTTTCCAAGAACACACAGCTACTACGAAGCAGAGCTGAAAATCAGAACCCCTACTTTTTGCCAAGCCTTGCTCTTAAAACTAAATCACATTGCCCATCTTCTTTTTCTAAATAAAGAGCAAACTGAGAAGGCAAAAACCAGGGTGTACAAAACTCCGTCAAAATTCCATAGCTTCCCGTTCAACCTTGTGCCAGTGTGCACGTTTATATATATCCATGTGTGAAGCATTTATGCCATTTTTCTGCAAAGTTGAGTAGGTGGCATGTATTTCAACAGCTTATTGCTCCCAAATGAGAGCTATAATATATATTTAAAGATGATGTCAGCCTTTCTAAATATAATCAACTGTGCTGAGAGAAATATAAACTGCAGCACTGTAATAATCAACATATAAATAGTCCCCACATCTTTGCCATATAAATTTGGATAATGATATTATGGAAGAGGACTATCAAAAGGGGCCTTCTGTTACCACTCTCTGCTAACCAGTGAGCAGCTGGGATGGATGACATTTTTAGTTAAAGCCAGTTTGGAAAGGCTTTTATTCCATGGAGATAAAGCTACAGCCCCAAAATAAAACAGTCCCAAACTGCCAATGTTTGATTGGTTTGAATTTGGAATAGTGGTATCAAACACTTAGTTTTCTCACAGTTTTGGAGAAAAAAAAATACACAGCTTTCCACTGCCCTTTGACTGCTGACAAACTGAAGCTCCAGATGTGTGTAGGGGGGAAATTCCTCTACCTGTCAGGATTTGAGTTGCCCTGCCCCTCATTTTTAAGGCAAAGAATGATGTCTTAAGCAACTTGAGGGCTGATTTGGCCTCTTGAACAAACAGTTCCTGTGCCAAACGCACCCAATACCTCACCCAATATGTGACCGAATATGTGAAAGGTTAGATTTGCTGGCTATCTCACTCCATTGGAATTTCCACCAAAGAGGTAGCGCACATCCCCATTTCAGTCACAGTAAACAAGAATCTTGAGAAAGTGCTCCTGTGGTAATGTTGCTAATTCCAGGAAATGGTAGGGAGATATTTTTATTCAGAGATCACAAGCTGGTAGTTCTTGACCATCTTTTCTGGCCAATTGACATTTGTTTTGTTTGGGGCAGTACAGTTTCAATTTACACACACACACACACACACACACACACACACACACACACACACACACTGTGTATCTTCCTGCTGTCTTATATCCAGTCATTCTTATGACTTCAAGCTAGGTTTTTCTTATAAATAATATATTTTTTAATTTTATTGGTGCATTGTAGTCATCTATCTTATTGGAGTACAAGATGGTAGAGGCATACATGCACACATCACTCATTTAGCCCTTCCCCAATTCCCACCCCATTCCCTCCCCTTCCCTCCTCATGTTTGCCTTAGTGACTGGCTTTGATATGTTCGTGAATATACATTATGCACATTAGAGAATTTCCCTCTTCCCCCTTCCATCTCACTCAGTTATGTCACCGTATTTGCTTATATATATTTCTCCTTCTTCATCTATATTTTATTCTGTGATTTTTGCTTATTAAACTCCACCAGAGACAAAGTATTAATAAAAAATTATGTGTCCAAGCGAGGCGTGGTGGCACACGCTTGTAATCCCCGCATTCAAGAGGCTGAGGCAGGAGGATCGCAGTTTGCGGACAGCCTCAGCTCCTTAGCGAGGCCCTTTGCGACTTGGTGAGCCCCTGTTTTAAAAAATAAAAATCGGGCTGGGTGTGCAGCGCATATGTATAATGTCCCTGGGTTCCATTTCCAGTACAGAATAATAATAATAATAATAATAATAATAATATGAAAATAATAATGTATGCAATGAGTGATCTAACAGAGAAAATCTCATTTAATAGAGAGGCACAAATAGAAGTATGATAGAAGAAAGAGCCCTGCTGAGACCAAAAAGTATCTTTGATTTGTGGGATGGATTTCAACTCTGCCCTTCTTTTGTTTTGTTTTATTTTGTTTTGTTTTGTTTTGTTTTGTTTTGTTGCGGTACTGGGAATGTGATTTAGGGGCAATCTCTCTCCCAGCCACACCCCAGCCCCAATTTTTATTCTTTATTTTTAAACAGGGTCTCACTGAGTTGAGAAGGGCCTCACTAAGTACCTGAGGCTGTCCTCGAACCCAGATCCTCCTGTCTCAGCCTCTCGAATGCTGGGATTACAAGCGTGTGCCACCATGCCCAGCCAACTCTACTCTTTTTCTACATTTGTGAGTCAGTCCATGGAATGTACAATTCCAAATATGTTTTTAAGTGAAACTATCTTTTACTTTGGTTTGAGCTTTTTCTGTCTTTAGTTGAGCTACTTTATATTTCTGTGGTAGATTTTTATTTCTTGTTTGCAAATTTATTCACACACACACACATTTCTTCTTATCATACACACACCCTTTGAATAGTGACTGTTCCATGATTCCTATCCTGACACCTCTATACTCTACCTCTCATATCTATAAATTGCCATGTGGCTTGCTTTGTCCAATAGGACATTAGAAAATCTAACACAGAGACTTGAAATGTGCTTGACACTGAAACTTTACCTCTTTTCCTATGCTTGATAACTTGAGACTAAAACATGAATGAACCCATCCAAGCTTTTCAAAGTGGTCACATAGATTTGAAGGTCTCTGACCGAAAACTACCATCAACTTGAATGAATAAATCCATTGTAAATCACAAAGCACCAGATACAATGTCAGCTGACTACAAAAGCTTAGGAACTAAATACTTACCTACATCCTTGAAATTCTGAGACATGACAAAGGCTTAAAGCTATTATTTTTGTGCAGGGTTGGGAGAGTTTGTTACACAGCAAAATTTAACTGATACATTTCTAAGCCTTAATTATCTCAGCTGCAAGATGGAATTGATAATAATTATCTTGTATTGTTATGATAGGAATTAACTATGAAATAGAAAAATAAAAAAACTTGTATGAATGATTACCCTGAAAAACATTCCCATAAATGAGAGCTACAGTATTTATTAGTTATGAATCTAAAAAAAGTGCCTCAGTCTCTTAACTTTAACATATATTGAATTTTGATTTTCTATTTTTTCCTAAAATTTTATCTTTGTTCTTGTTAGTTTCCGATTTTCTCAATTAGTTTTAGTGCTGCACTTTGATAAGTTCACAGAAGCGACTGCATCAGAGACTTAGATAAAAAAGAATAGTCACTAAGCACAACTTTAACTTTCTGGGAGTAAAATTAACAAAAATAGGCAGATTTATATAGCAGTGATTGCCATTAAATTAGATGCCGAAAGTCTTGAGTTTTGAAGTCCCCCAAATTATTTTGTTACAGCTAAGGGAATCCTTCCAGACTATTTTATTCAAGCTAAATGTAAAAATATGCTTCTGTGTTGTGATGAATGTGCAAAGTCCTTTCTCTCCAAATTGCCAGAATTGCTTCAGAAGGCATGATTATACAAATGCAGCTATTCTCTATAGCCAATTTTATAGGATACTCTAAGAGAGGCTCCACATCCTTCCATATAAGAAAAAAAACCTGTAAATTAAGACCAAGGCGAGAGATTTGGGAAAGCCTCAGAAGATAGGATTGAGTAGATTTTCCTTAGTCCACTAACGAAAGCTCTTTTAGTTTCATTTTCAAAAGATATAAAGCAAATCAGCTAAAACCAAAAACAACAAAACAAAGCAACAACAAAAAACAGAAACGTAAAACAGAATCATTATTTTACATGCTTGCAGAGTCTGAGCAATTTTGCATCAAAGAATTTCCAGACCCATAGGCTCAAATCTATGATCAGGACTCTATCTTTCAGCCTGTTCTGTTTCCACTTTGATGGCCCTATTTTTTCTCAAGTAAAATGGTGCTCAATCCCAACTCCAAATTTATAACAAAGTAGATATTTTTTTGTGTGTGTGTGGTGGTACTGGGGTTCCTGGAAACCCTTCTACCTCAGGGCTACACTTCCAGACCTGTTTTTATACTTTTTTTTATTTGGAAACAGGGTCTCTTAAGCCAGCGCACCGTGACTGGCTTCGAACCTGCGCGATCCTCCTGTCTCCGCCTCCCAAGTGCAGGGATTACAAGCGTGCGCCACCACGCCCGGCTCAAAGTAGATATTAGATATTTTTTAAACATCCAAATAAAAGTCTTAGTTCTGATTCTCGTTATCCAACAATGGGTCATACATACATACATGAACTAGTAACTAAAAGTGAGAATGGTTAAGCTCATCCACACCACAGAGTCAAGGATCAGGAGCAGCCAGAATGTTCTTACTAGAGGAGAAAGAGTGAAAAATTGTACCTCAAGTTATAAGAAAAGTATTTACTTGGATAAAGTAAGATTTTTATTTTGGATCAGTCACTGAGGAGTTAATAGCAGAGGACGAGAAAGAAACTCATTCCCTATTAGTTCAGTAGATTCATACTTTCAATTATAAACAAAAGTATCTTCACTACTTTTTATTCTTTATATCCCATCTTGTTCAAGAAATGCAAACTTTGGTTTCTCAGTGGAAAGAGCAAATTTAATAAACCAGTAGAGGAGATGCTGTTAATCCCGTGCATTATATTTCAATAGTGCATATTTCCCATTTCACAAACAAAGAAATGACAATCTCTAGAGTCTTAGCAACTCAGTGGTTACTCAATTATGTATCTGGCTCACTTGCAGAGTGAAATAATCAGATGAAGCCTGGCACAGACTGGGTGAACTCATCCAACAACATGCCTCAGGGGGAAATATACATATATTCAATACATACACACAGATAATATACTATATATATGCTTTATGTGCTAATTCAGAAATATCAGAACTTGGATACAGAATTGGGATATGATCCATCTAGGCGAGGCAAGACTCCTAAGATAATGTCTGCAATAAAGAGCCAAGAATAAAAAATAAAATAGAAAACAAAAGTATACAGGATTTGTAGAAAGAACAACAAAAAAAGAAGCAATCAATTGCCAAAGAGGCACCTACACATACTGGGAATTTAGGCAAAATGTGGAGGATTAGATAAAACTGAAGGCAGAAGAATTCACCAGTGAGAAAACCTTAAAAATAAGAGAATATCTGGGGCCTGTTTTTCTAGTTTGTGTTTGTTTCATTTTGGCTTTGTTTTGGTTTTGGTTTGGGTGGTGAGCTCACGAGTTGGTTACATCTGTAAGTATTAGAGAGCGGTAAACACAGAAATAGAGTGGAAATGTTCTACTCCATAATCCCCATTAATTCCTCACACATGTCACACACACACACACACACACACACACACACACACACACAACCACTGCATTTAGATAAAATCTACTTCTCCCTCAAACGTCAGTTACTCTCACTGTCTCCAGGAAGGGCGCCATGGCTAACACTTCTAGTGGTAAGAATGCCCATGATATTCCATAACACTATTTACCAACTGTACTTTATTTGGCTATTTAATCAATTTCTTTCTAGCTGGCAGGAACCATCAAATCATCATTGTATCCCTGGGGCCCAGGACAGTGTCTCTTGTTATATGTTTTCATTTCCTTTATAGAAGTCAGGAAGCTTAAGCTAAGTTCATTCCAAACAGTAATAAATGATGTCGTGGTGATATAAACTTCTAGTGAAACAAAGCCATTGTTTTCCATCCTATTTCTTGTGCCAAGCGCAGCTATGTCTCTGGAACATTAGGCATAGATTTTAAAATATTTAATAAATTTTTGAATTTTACTTATTTTATATGTTTATAAATTTTATTTATTTCCTAGCCAGGTGTGGTGGCGCATGCTTGTAATCCCAGCATTTGGGAGGCAGAGACCAGAGGATCGTGGTTTGTGGACAGCCTCAGCTACTTAACTAGGCCCTTCAAAACTCAGTGAGACACTGTTTCAAAAAAAAAAGGACTAAAAAATAGGGTTGGGGGTATAGTTCAAAGGTACAATATCCCTGGGTTCCATCCTCGGTACCGCCAAAAAATGTTTTTTTAATTTTATTTATTTCCATGTATGAATAAAATTAATGTACAAACACAAAGAATGCATTCATATTTAAATGTACCTGTTTGTATTTGAGAGGTTTTATTTCCTTAAGATGATAAAATGAATTTCCCGATATTCTTTCACTCATATTTTCAAACAAAATTATGCGAAGTCAAATGGCATTAAGCAAATCACCTTATTTCATACAGAGAACAAAAATGGTTCACCACTGGCCTATATTTCTACAAAACTGCATCAGTTTTCTGATCCTTCTCAGGCTGATATTTTAAAAGATTGTTTTCAAATAGTAACCATCATATAACAAGTTAGTACTGAGCAAGAGTTTTATTCTAAAATTTGTCCTTAATTTCCCATCACAATAAAGTATTTTTAAGTAATGTTCAAATTAAACACTTCTTATATCTCTACTCCCATCGTTCACCATTTTGGGTTGAGTCCAGAAATATGAATATTTTAAAAAGCATCCCTTGAAATATTGAATTAGGTTTTCTGTCATAGACTTAAAATGTGAATATCATACCTTATTTCCTTTATTCCTGTTTTCTCTCTATATTTCTCTTATTCTGTTTTCTATGGGCTATTCTTCATGTCTATCAAACATCATGAATACAGTGGCTAGGATCTAAATAATGCTCAAGAAATCAAGTAGAACAAAATAATGCATGCATTGGAGATCGAATATATGTATGAGTGAAAAGAGGAATGGGTATGTGAATGAACATAAGCTTTTGCAAGGAGCCCTTAAGCCATTTTTCTCTAACTCCACAAATTTCTGGGCCATCCAGCCTCAGCTCTCTGCCAACTCTGGCAATAGGCTTTCTATAGAAAACCCCCAGCTGAGAGGGTTCAGCTAATAAGTCCAGGAGGGAAGAAGGCATGATCAGAAAGCAGGTAACAGAGGGGCCCACAGGAGATTGTTAGCAAAGGCTGACGTCCTCACATATAATAGGCAAACGTTGCCATTCAGAACAAGCCCACAGGAGACAATGGGTTCTTGCTTTAGCCAATTTAGCCTCTGGTAAAGAAAGTTACTAGCCATAAAATAAATTATGCTCTGGGTTAAACTGGTTCTATGCAAATGGTAAGGCTGTTGGGGTGAACTCCTTGTTTACTGGATTGTCCTGGAATCAGGGTATGGAAACAGAATAGGGGAAATACTATAAGTATATGCCTGAGCTGATCTTAAAAAAAATTGGCATTGAAACAAAGAGAAAATAATGTTGAGATTTTACAGATGTTATAGCTTTTAAAAATTGGTAATAATAAGACCTTTGTACTTGAAAATGATTCTTCTGGGCAGCTGAGCCTTGGAAGCATGGGTGTGACTAGACACTGCTGTGGCCCACCCTCAAGCTGTCTAAGACCCACCTTTCCTGGTTGTTCCTGGATGTGTTGTAGTGGTCCACCCAGGAGAGTACCATGCCTGCCTTCCCACATGCCCCGTACCGCACTCTTTGATGTCACAGGCTCTTTGTTTTAGCAAGTGGCTTTCAATTTTTCTGCTACCTGGCTTCTTTGTAACTGACTTCTGAACTCAGCTCTTATCCTTGTCACTTGACATGATTTCTATTACTTTTTCCCCTGTACAGCCTCTGCCTATACCTTTTCTCTCTAAAGTGACAAACCAGGGAAGTCATGTTAACACAGCTAGGCCTTTTCTACTCTTACTATCATTCAGGATGAAAATTCAAGAGATTTATTTTTTCCACATTGTTGGCCTTTCATTTACCGCAACTTTCTTTCTTAACATTGGTTCTTTTTATTCTCAAAATCTCCATCCTAGGACTGGCCTGTATTAGCCCATTGTCTGAATAGTAGGCTTCCTCATTAGTTGGCCTGGCTGTCAGCCAGATTGATGGTCCCAACCCCAGAATACTTTGTATGAAAAACACTTCTCTCCCATCAGCACTGTATTTGGAAGTTATTAGCTGATTCTGCCATTTTAAGTTGACTTCAACTGATATTTACTGATTATCTGTACATTCCAGGCACTTGTCTGAGACACAGAGAAGATATGCACATGGATTATGGAAGTAGCAGAAGAAACAGAGTCATGGAGAGATTGCTAATGCACAGTGGGATGCATATAATGTCAAGAGTAAAACTGAAGGTTGAGAAAATCTCCTGGAAGAGAAGACACTGACGTGGATCTGGAAGGATGAAAAGGAAGGGGCATGGTGACAGCAGTCAAAGGGGCAGTGGATATAGCGTGGACATAGCCCAGGGGGGAGAGAGGACATGGTTTTGGAAGCAGTTTGTGGCTGAACTAGATATTTCAATGCTGGGAGGGGGAGAGAAGGGTTATGTCAGATCCTCTTTGTCGAGTTAAGGATATTGCTAAAATTATGAGGCTAATCCCTAACTAACTAGTTCTCAATTTAGTTCTCCCACCCATTGCATGGGTGGGAAGGAGCAATGCTCACTCAAGTGAAGATGGCATGTAAAGTCATAAGCTAAACATGATTTTTGATAGGAAAATAATGTATGATCAAGCTTAGTAGATGTAAAATGCATAAGAGTAATCAAATTTGCTTGCATTACTTAAAAAAAACGCTGAAATTGTAAAAATTGAGGCTTTCGGCAGGTTACTTTAGAATATTTTCTGTATTCGTCATTTGTTCTCTTTTGCTTTTAAAGATACATGAGAAGAGATTCAGAGCTTCTGGAACCAACAATTCCAATTAGAATGCTGCTCTGGTCAATGTACTCTACTCTAGGGGAAATAAACAAATGTAGATCCAGGAGTAGAAGTCAGAGTTGTTCTTTATTTCGTGGCCACGCAAGCTTTCTCTATGGAAAGAAGTATATTGTTTTGGTAGAAAGGTTTAGTATCATCATAACATTACCAAAGAGTAATAAAAGGAAAGTCTAGATAGATAAATAGAAACATCAAAGTTAGATATAAGAATCATAAATAATAATAGGTGAATGAGAAAGAATTTTAGAAATATGGTACTGACTTTTCTTTTCTTTTTCTTTTTTATGTGACTTTGAGTAACTCTTCTACCCTCAAAAATTCATACTATAGGTATTTGGAGAGAAAAGCAAAGAGATAGACTGAATCCTTAAACTAATCTGTGTCCTTCAGAGAACAAGAAACAATTCCACTGAACATTAGTATTGATTTTGCGCACAACAGAGTTGTTTTTTCTCACAAACAGATTTAATATCTGCTCATACTTTCATCCATTCATAATGTATCTTTTTGCCAAAGTAAAAATGAGCATTGAGAGAAGAAATATTATCTAATGGTTTGGAGATCAAATATACCCAGCACTGAATCTTGTTAAAGGTAGTGCGTAGTAGATTTAAGGTATAAATTATTGACTGCTTCAGTTTAGTTCGATAATATGGATTGACAGAGTGTGCTAGCTTCAGGTGACAAAAAGTAGCTGGGGTGTAGTTCTAGATCATGAGATGCTTGCTGACTTCATCTAAGAATAGACTTCAGTAGATTGTAGAATTTCATTTTGATATTCCCATTAACTGTAAATTCTCTAAAAAAATCTTTAATAGCAGTCATGACTTCTTTAAGGAGGAGGTATAAATGCTAATATTGATATCAGAATGAAGCTCTTTAAATTATCCATGAATCAGAAGAAAATTCAGAAACCTCAAAGAGGGAATAAATTAATATAATTCAAAGATATTGTATCATTTCGATCTAATATCTTGAAATACAACTTCTTTAACTTTTAAGTATACAGTGTGAAGAACTGATTATTTATTATTATCCCTTTCTTATTATATTACTGGTGCAAACTAGATCGATGGAGTTCTTAGAGATTTGCAAATGAATATAGTATATATTGATACTTGCTTTATATTAGCTGACATTTATATTCTAACTATTTTAGACCCTGTATGTTTGTATTATCATGCCTCTTATATCATTGAAAGTATGCTTCAGTCTGTATTTTATCCTTATAGCATTTCTAGGATGATTGAATTAGTTATTCTAATAATGCATTAGAATAATTAACAATCGTATCTGATTTTTTAAAAACATTTCAAAGTAAACTTATCACCGTCATTTAATGGTATGTAAAAGAAATTTTATATTAAGCAAAAATGACATATGATTAGCAAAATAAGGATTAATTCTGATTGCTTAGTTAATCTTAATAAATAAGCAAATAAAGTAGTTGAGAGTCAGAATTATATGGAAGGATCGACCTACTAGAAGAGAAGTGGGACTGAATGCCTTGGATCTCCAACTTCAGAAAACATTACACGTGTTTACCTCACCATCCACAGCCTGCTCAATCCAAACAGGTCTCAAAATCCTGCTATCTAATCCATCCCCAACCAACTGAATGTAGTCCAGCCATCCACTAAAATTTATAAAATAGCTTGAATAGTTGATTGGGGTACTTGATTTTGTTGTTTTTGTCATTGTTGTTGTTGTTAGGAATTTCAGTAATTAAAATTGAAGCACCAAGAGACAAATATTTATTTATTATTGGTAGTTCCTGAAGAATCTAGGGCGGATACTCATCTGTGTCCAGTGAGAAAAAAAAATTAAAAGTCATGCAAACAGAAAGAACTATAGATATCTCCACAGCTTTACTGGTTGGTTTTCCAAGTACTTAGTTCTCATCAATTTTCCAGCTCTGGTCGAGCAGCTTCTTATTCTATAGGCTGATGATGCCAGCTACCCACTTCCTCAATCTTTGTATCTAGAAGGAGGGCATATGAGCCAATATTTGCCAATAAACCTTAAGAGGAGGTATGGGAAACTTCTTCGGATAGTTTCATTATGATTAGCAAAATATCCAAGAAAAGAAATAGCCCTTCTTGCTCTTCTATGGTGTTGATTAACTAACCATAGAATGTCTAGAGCCACAGGAACCATCCTGTAACCAAGAGGTGACAAAGACCACAGCATATATAGTGAAGGTAATAGAATGAAATGAAGGAGGGAAAAAGCCTGGGTCTCTGATTATTTTATTGGGTTTTGAATTAACCTATCTATAACTGATGTATCTTTAAGATTCTTTTTTTTTTTTTTTGAGGTACAGGGGATGGAACCCAGGGGCATTCTACCTCCAAGCTATACCACTAGCCCTATTTTTTATTCTTTATTTATGAACAGGGTCTCACTGAATTGCAAAGGGCTTCGCTAAGTAGCTGAGGCTGTCTGTGAACTGTGATCCTCCTGTTTCAGCCTCCCAATTGCTGGGATTACAAGCGTGTGCCACCACGCTCAGTTCTTTAATATTTTTGATGCTAAGAAAATACCTTTATTACTCATGTATATTGGACATACAATATCTTCACAGCCATTAGTATACTAATTCATAAGTCATCTTATTTACTGATCTTTACATTCTTAGATGAATCAATCTCCACAAAGCCCAGTTGAGCCTGGCCTTTTGGGTGTGTGCAATTTTGTCCTGTATTATCATAATACAAACTCCCCTTCCATCTTCATATGTGCTTTTACTTCTTACAAAAGAAATGACCTCAATACAGACTTTCATTAATATATTTCTAGAATTAAAGGCTTTAACTAAAATCCCAAGACAGTTCAATTGTAATGAAACTGAACCTGGGATACAGGTTAGCAACATGGGCTTTTATAGCACATGTTATTTCAAAAATGGTCGAAAAAATAGAGATATCATTCTTGCAAAAGCTCTTTAATACTACATAAGAAGTGCGACAATAGCCATTCTAAGAATAACTTCAATACACACGGTGGCATCACTTAACCTACCATAAAACTGCACCATAATACCCAATGAAAAGGGCCCAAGTGTTCAAAGACCGAGATCAGAATGGAACCTGAATGTATTCAAGCACTATTTGAACCCATTTGCAGGGAAGTCACTTAATACTTATCCATTTAGATCTATTTAAAAGAAAGTGTCTCTCCCCAAAGCCTCTATTATGAAGCTACAGTCTACAGATTGCCAACTCCATTGTCCAAAGAGCATAGCCTTTGGAAAAATCTGCCAGATAAACAAGTTCTCACAAGCCTGGGGAGAGGTTAAGTAGTGCTACGTGTACTTACTTCCAAAGATCCCTTTGCTTCTCCCACTTCACTGGAGCTGTGAGGCTGACGATCCTGGAAACGCATTGAGTTTTGAGGCAGGGAGTTTTCAAAGTGACAAGCTTAAAAAATACAATTCACCTTTTGCCCTTCCACTCCCAGCTGCAGAATACCAGGCCTCCTTAGAACTCAGCCTCGTAACTATGAATACACACTGATATCCTTAATAAATAGGCTCAGCTCTCCTGGCTGCGGGTTTCCAACTGTGGCTTCCAGTCCAAATTTTCCTTTTAAATGCAGATGATTAAATGAGTATATTTATGAGTTAGACGACAACAGAGAACATCTTTCATATCTCCTAGTGTATGTTGGAATCTGAACTTTCTTACAGATTCAGAGAAATAATTAATAGCAAACTCCATGTGGCTCCAGAATTTCTCCTTAACAGAGCTGTTGCTAACAAAGACTGCAAAGAAATCAAGCGACGTAAAATGGAGGGGAAGGGAATCTGTCCTAACTGTTTATTGACAACAGCTAGAAAGATCTGGGCATCTGAGTGTGACAGCAAAGGGAGGAGCCATCACATCTCATCCTGCCTCTGACACCCAGCAGTTTCATGCTATTGCTCTCTTACATTCTGTTTCTCAGTAGGATTCTTTCCTTTCCCATTTATTTTTAAAATATTTTTATTGGTGCATTATCGTCATACATCTTAATGGTAGAATCATACAAGCACACATCACTCAATTAGCCCTTCCCCAGTTCTTACCCCATTCCTTCCCCCTTTCCCCTCATGTTTGGCTTAGTCATTGACTTTGATATGTTTGTGAAAGTACATCATGTACATTATGGAATTTCCCTCTTCCCCCTCCCATCTCCCTCAGTTAAGTTGCCTTATTTGCTTATCTGTAGTTTCTCCTTCTTTGTCTAGAGTTCCTCTTATGCCTCATTTTCTCCCTAGCTTCCACATATTAGAGAGAGCATCTGATTGCTTATTTTTTGAGACTGACTTAGAACTTAGCATACAGTTCTCTAGTTCCATCCATTTCCCTTCATATATATATTATATATTTATATATATTTCCATTCATATATATTATATATGAATATATATTATATATCGTATATATTATATATGTTAATATATATTATATATCGTATATATGATATGTATATGATATCTATCATATTATATATCATATATATTATATATCATATATATTATATATATATATATAAACCACTTAATTTCTTCTTTTTCTTTATTAGGTAAAAAAATTCTGGGACATTTTAAATGTTTTAATAATTACTTCTCTAATTTTCTTTTCTTTCGGTACTGGGAATTGAAAGTATAGGAATTCTACCTCCAAACTATAACCCAGCCCAATTTTATTTTTTTATTTTGAAATAGTGTCTCAATAAATTGCTGAGGCCGGTCTTGAAGTTGACATTCTCCTGTCTCAGCCTCTTGTGTACTGGGATTATGGGCATATACCACCTCACATGGCTATTTCTCTAAATTTATAAAATTGAGATTAGAGTGTAGAGCTAAAAGAGATGAAAGATGTAGTGTTTAATAGTTCTTGATTCTGTCATTCTGTTTGCTGGTAAAATTAAGGTATTTTAACTGAGATGACTGAATTTGGACCAAATAACCTATGTTTGAAGACTACCTTCCAATGTCTTGTCTATGAGTTTCTAGCTACAAACATTAACTTCTCTGAATCTATTATCTCCTCTGCCAAATAGAAATGATAATACCAATATCACAAATGAACTAGAAGTATATCACATACAGAATTATATCTATTGAGTTTCAAACTTATAATATTCCAACCCATCTCCAGCATAATTAGCAAACTTTAAGAAAAATAAACAAGTAAAATATAGTGTTTTGAATAAAATCATAATTACTTGTTATTGGGAAAAAGATATCAAGCAGTTGGAAGCTATTCCTATAGTTTTCCCTTAGCTGGCTGCTTCAAGCTGAAATATCTAGGGTTTTGTTGTTAATTATACTGTCATAATGAGACATTTATGCAGAAGTATGGTGAAATTTAATAGAATTTTGGTACCTTTAACAATACTCCATGTTCACCCCAACAAATGTATAATCTAACCAGAATATATGAATTTGAAGCAAATGGAACATTAAGAGAAGTCCCCTGCATATTTTTCCAATTTGATATCATTTACAGCAAAATTATAAAAATTCTAGAGACACAGCTGGAATTGATTATGCCCATTTTTACTATATAAGGTGTACTCGTTTTTCTGCCATCTGTGAGAATATGTTATCATTTGATTCTGAAATATTCTCCCAGGGGCTCATGTGAGCAAGGTTCAGAGGTGAGGCTTTTGGGAAGCAATCGGATCATAAGGAGTCTAACCCCATTCGTGAATTAATCTATTAATGGTTTCATAATTGGACTGGACTATTGGAAGGTGGTGAAAAGTGTAGGTGGTGGGTGCCTCATTGAATGCAGTGGGTCCTTGGAAACCATAAATTGCTTCTGGCCCTTCTTGTTCTCTGCTGTCTGGCTTCCATGAACTGAGAAACTTTCCTCTGCCACATCTTCCCACCATGATGTTCTGCTTGACCGCAAGCCCATAGCAATTGAGCCTGCTGACCAGGCACTGAAGGCTCTGAACTCCTGGGCCCAAATTACTCTTTCCTTCTCTAATTATTTTTTTCTCAGGCATTTTGTCACAGCAATGCAAAACTTATTAACGTTACATCCAAAGATAATCTTAACATTAACAGAAATAGGCAGGTTGGTAATAGTCCAGGTGGTTTATTCCAAGTTTTTTAGATTATATAAATTCTCCCCTCCCACTCAATTTCATTCTGTCATGGGAATTGAAAGGAGATCATTCTTCCTCCCTGCTCTTGAAACTTTTGTGCATTAGTCATTGTAACAGTTGTCACAGGACAGGTATCTGTGTATAGGTATTAGGCTCCTACCAGGTTTTAAAAGACCCTGTGTTAATATTCTCTGTGTTAGGGAGTACTTAGCAAGGTGCTTGGCTAAGGCAAATGTTAAAAATAAGAGCTTGATAAATAAATGAATGAATGATTAGAATTCCATCTAGACTTTTTATTATATGGGGGTTTGAATCTAGGGACATTCTTTCTCCAAGCTATAACCTTAGCCATATATATATATATATATATATATATATATATATATATATATATATATATATATATTTGAATATGGTTTTGCTAGATTTTTTAGAGTTTTACTACATTGCTGAGAGTGTTCTTGAACTTGTGATCCTTCTGTGTCAGCCTTCCAAGTATCACTTTAAAAAAAAAGTTTATAGCTGCCTCACTTTGAATTATCTATACTCTTTTTTATTAAAAAAATAAATTTCAGATACTTTTCTGGAAGTCTTGTGATGAGGAAGTACTGATGACTGAGTAGTACCTGGGAGAGAGGAACCAATATAGAGAGAGTAGAGATCTCAAAATTTCTAAACACACTTTCTTCCTCCCACCTGTGTTTCTGGATAACAGAGCTTTGAATCATATCAAGAAGGATCACTGACCTTTCCCTGCAGAAAAAGGAAGAGTGGCTGCTCCTGTCCACAAAGCTCTCACTAAGTGCTGGAAGCTATTCAGAGCATTTTGTATGATTTACCTAACTTACTCAAAACAACCCTCGGAAGCCAGGCATGATGGTGCACGCTTGCAATCTCAGTAGTTGCGAGGCTGAGATTGAAATATTAGATTGACTGCCAGCCTAAGCAATTTAGCTAGACTCTCCACAAGTTAGTGTAGATGCTATTTTGAAACATATATAAATAAATAAAATGGTGTTCATGATATAGCTTAGAGGTAGAATGCCCCTGGGCTAAATGTCCAGTATCACAAATTTAAAAAAAAATAGCAACCCTAAAATTTTAGTTTTTCTTAAGAGGAAATGAGCATGAGAGTGATTTTTTTAAAAAACACCCCTCTTTAAGAGGCACAAAGAGAATTTGAGGAGTTTAATACTCCTGATTAAACCTTTTCCTCTAAAACTCAGAAAAAACTTCTGAGCACTGTGCCTACTGCTCAGTGCTCACTCAGTGTTTGGATTTGTGAACTCCGGTCCAGGAAATGTAACTGGAACTGGTACCAGGACACTCCTGCGTAGCATTGTGTAAAGTTCAGGTGGAGGGCAGATGGCAGCAGGCTGGAGAGGGGACTCGTGGAGAATGTTTGTATGACCCCTATGTCTGGCTTAGGAGACACTCTCTGCTTTCTCAAACTTGGCTGGAAAGACAAAATGCCCTGGCTTGGGATGACTCCAAATCTGCACTTATTGTCAATTTTGATGTTCTTTTGTCTGGATGGGAATGACAGACACCTTTTGTCCAGATCTGGCAGACACATGAGAGAGTAGAGCTAACTCTCCCTGAATTCAGTTTAGCCTCCAACAACACAGCCATCCTTAAGCTCCCCCAAGTATCACAAATAGACGAGGGAACTCCTTTCACTCGTCTCCGTAATTATTTATAAAAATATCAAATAACCTGAAATTTGATGTGATTTATGAAGCAGCTGAACTCTAAATAGTAAATCCTTCCACTTCTCATGAAGAAGGGATAGGGGAATAGAAACCAGCTAGGAAAACAGGCAGGCAACAGATGCCAAAGTTAGGGTTCCCAGGGGCCTTGTGTGCCAAGACAGTTCAGAGCTGCAAAAGGCAGGACTGAGTCCAAGGTAAAGCTAATCAAGGGGAGTGGAGAGTCAGATGCCAGAGATAGCAAGTGCACCCTGAGTTCAAAAAGAAGAGAGAGAAACGAATATTAAATGTAAGTACCACATATCACACATTTACTATGGGACATGCTCTGTCCTCAGTACATTTTAGAAATTACTTCATCTAATCTAGGGCAACCATGATGCTCAATTGAAGATGAGAACAGAGATCTTTGTAAAGACAATGTGCTCCACTAAGGAAACAAAGAATAAAGGTGTTCACAGGCCCAAAGGAAGTCAAAAAGTTCTACTGCACATAAAACAAGAAATAGACCCAGAGGTGTGTGGATGGGTTAGAATGAGTCTTGTTTGAGCTTGGACCTTTACAAATGGGATATTGTGCAAAGAAGCTGCCAGAGGAAGCCCACCTTAGGGCTGGAAAAGACCAGTTAGTGGATCCTTAAATTGCTCTAAAGGCTAAAGCAAAAAACCAAAAAGATTAAGCCAATTAAAAATTGTAACTAAACTAAATCAGTGCAATATGACAGATTGAAACTGTAATACATAAATGCTGGCCAGTCAAAAGCAGGATAGCAGATTTTATATTTTTAAGTTTTTGAAATAAGTACCCTGATCTCCAGAAATGCGTTTTACCCTGAGATTATCAGCCTTAAGAGATAGCTTACCTTTTAGTTTTTTTTTAAATTTTTTTGGTAGCATGTATAAAGGAATATAATATAGCAGATTGGTGGTTTTCTATGCAAGAGTGTGTAAATCTTGCTTATTAAACATTTTTAAGTAATTCACAGATTTCAATTTTATATATTGTGCTGTGTAAATGTTTATATATTTAGATTCTGTGTACGTTGTTAGAAAGTAGACAAGACTGATGTCCCCTAAGGATGTACAGGTCCTAATTTCTGCCACCAGTGAATGTGTTCCTGTACATGGTGAAGTAGAATTAACGTTGCTTGTCTTGAAACAGAGATATTTTGTTGGATTATCTGGAACTCTTCAACATAATCACCCATCAGCCCCTTATAAATGGAATAGGATGAAAAAGGAGAAGGTCCAGGAAAAAGATGTGATGGTGGAAATAGCTGATTGCTGATTCTGAAGGGGAAGGAGGGCATGACTCAAGGCTGCCTCCAAAAGTTGAAAAACACAGGGAACAATGTTCTCCTAGCTCACTGAGAAAGATCTGAGCCCTGATGCCACCTTGGTTTTAGCCCAGTGAGACCAGTGTCAAATTTTTGACCTGTCAAACTTTAAGATAATACATTTGTTTATTTTTATGATGCTCAATTAAAGGCTTTTTTTTTTTTTGCAGTAGAACTATTAACCCAACACAAGGTAGAATATGTATATATTTTTATTTTAACCCAAGGTAGAATCTGTATATGTTTTTTTTTTTATAAAAATTGTGATTTGGCATTTAAAATTCAGAGACTATTCTCATCTTTCAGTCTCTAAAAGTAGTAACACTCTGGAGAGGCTAGGTAGCACAGTTTTCTTCTCATGATAAGTTAGAAAGAATAGGAAATACATACTCATTTACCTTGCCAAACTATACACTGGCTCGTTTAAGCTCTCTTTTTGCTTAATTGTTCTCTTTTGACCACATTTTAGGCTGTCTAAGTTCAATTGCAGAAAAATTTTGCTAAGTCAGTTTATCAAGAATCCCTCTACTCTTTTAGCTGATTACTCATCACTCTGGCCTGCATTCATAAGCTCCCTGCTGAGTTCATGTGATAAGAACCCTCCTATCCTTGGTGTCTTCACATAGTATATTGCTATACTTTGACTAAATGCCCCTAGCCTGCTTCTGGGCTATAAATTCCCATGGGTCCTTTATGCCTTTAGAATTGGGCTTATTCTATATTTGAGGTCTCTTTTCCCTTTTTGAAATAATTACTGAATAAAATTTGTCTTTACTGATTCATCTATTATATACTTGTAAATATTTTCTTTTATTCTTTGGGCTGTATCAAGTATAATGGACAAATATATATGATAAAGACATACATATATTTTTTTGGGGGGTGGTACTGGGGTTCCTGGAAGCCCTTCTACCTCCGGGCTACACTCCCAGACCTATTTTATATTTTTGAAACATGTCTCTTACGCCAGCGCGGCTGGCTTCGAACCTGCGCGATCCTCCTGTCTCCACCTCCCAAGCGTGGGGATTACAAGCGTGCGCCACCACGCCCGGCGTGTATATACATATTTTAAAGTTGAAAAAAAATGTTATGTTTTGATATATATATATATAAAGATATAGCAAGCTAATTTAAGTGAATTAATTTATCTAAGTAAAATAGTAAAATATATAGAGCAGCCGAATGAATAAGACAAATGAGCCCCAACTGTATGCTGCCCACAAGTGACTCGTTTTACCATTGTGAATTCATGTCGACTGACGTGGAGGGATGGAAAAAGAGATGAAAAGAAAGATTTATCAAACAAACACATTTTAAGTAAAATATATAAAAAAGATAAGGAAGATATTTAAAAATAAAAGCATTTATAAGAGAATATAGAAATTATATATGCACATAATATTGGAGCACCAACTTATATAAGATAAATACTACATAAATACTACTTATATAAAGAGAAAAATAGACTATGATGCAATAATAGTAGGGGACTTTAGTACCTCATTTCTTACAATAGATAGTCCAGACAGAAAATTAATGAGGAAATATTGAAATTTAACTACTTTTTAGACCAGCTATATCTAATATGTTTACAGAATATTATATCCAATAGCAAAACAAATATTTTATTACTATTTTTTATTTAGTATCCATTTCTGATTATCTTCATTAAAATCTAACATGTTACTATATCTGTGATAAACTGCCGGTGACATTATCTTAGCCTTTGAATAGATTTGAGTAGCACCAAAGTGATGTTTAAAGTAAAACACTAATGCAATCACATGTTTACTTATTTTTGTTTGGTGTCTCCAAATGCCTTTTATTTTTAAATTAATATTACTTCATTCATGAACAATAATTGTGTACCTATATGTCATGCAATGTCAAGTTTTAATATATATAAGTGAACTGTTGAAATAAAGGTGATTAACATATTCATCATGAACCTTACCTATCATTTTTTAATTTACTTGAATAATCTAGTTATTTAAGCACCATGTGGGCTTACTGTTAACTATACAACAATATTATTTAGTTACTATTTTTAGGAACTCAATAATACATATTTTTATTCATTATTTTTAAATTTAGTAATTTTGATATTTAATAATTTTGGCTAACATAAGAAATTTATATAACTTATGGATTTTATTATTTAATTATTAATTATTTATTTATTTACTTGGTACTCGAGATTTAATCCAGGGGCATTCTACCTCTGAGCAATTTTAACAACCCCAGCCCAATTTATTATTTTTATTTTGAAACAGGGTTTCGCTAAGTTAATGAAAATCTTATTAATTGCTGAAGCTGTCCTCAAACCTGTGGTCTTCCTGCCTCATTCTCCCAAATAGTGGGATTATAGGCACTTGCCTCTATGTTTAGCTTTTAAAATCTATATAATTTAAAGCAGTATACCAGTAAATTTTTTTTAATTAATAAAAATAAAGAGAATGTGATATATTTTAACCAACCAATTCTTTCCTCTGTAAGTTTAAGTCATAGAAGAAATCATTTAATCCAATTACCTATTTTGTCTTCAGACCTGATGATCATAGCCACCTGGGCCAATAGTTAGATTCATTCATTTTTATGATTCTTGAGAATCATCATTTTCCACTTATTTGTATTACACATGAACAATTGATTACAATCATGTTATTTAGCAAAGGAAATGGAAAATAAATAGCTGAATTAAATGGATTATATCTAAGATAGCTGGTCCATGTCACAGGAAAATTTCATATGCTGTTATTTAAGTTAAAATGCATCAAATAACATTTCAAAATAGTACAATTATTATTTATATAACTAAACTTAAAAAATAAATATAATGTCATCAAAACTATAGTCATTGGATTATTTGTGTTAGACACTTTCATTTTTCTGTCATTTAACTTAACAAGTGGGAATTGCGCCAGGAGCAGCTAATCACATAAAAGTGAATACTTTCAGGTTTTAAGGTCAATGAATACAAATTTAGTTGTAAAGAAGTTAATTGTTTAACTAACAGAAAAATATGGTAGGATCATAATATACAGAAATTGAATGTCATGATATTTTAGGGAAAGGCTGGTCACCATTTATTCTGTGGACATTTCAAAGGTTTCATAAAGATGATGCTGAGTTAGTCTTTGAAGAAGAGGGTAACATTTGACAGGAAAGATGAGGAGTGTGGTTCTGTGAACAAGATGGCATCGTCAAGGTGCCTCACCTTGCTGAGGTTGGTGAATACAATGAATCAACACCAATGTAGGGCTGTGTAGGAGAAGCCCTGAAGATCTGATTAGAAAGTACTCTTTGGCTAGGTATAATTTAGAAAGCTATGAAAGTCGTTCTAGTTACTTGAGATTTCTTCAATTAACCTGTAAATGTAAATAAGATAGTAGAGTTAACAAAGGATTTATAGTTAAAACAGGCTATAAGGAAGCTGCTGGAATAATTCACAGTAAATGTAATGATGCCTGAACCCAGATTGAAATGGAAGAGATGGCACAGAGTTTAAAAGTAGGGCTATGTTTACAGAGCTTGGCTTGCAGTCACTGGAGTGAATTAGGGGAACAAGAAGAGTTATTGGTAACTCCCTAGGTTAATCTTTTGGGAACAAAACTGATAACATTCACAGAAATAAAGGTCAGGCGGAGGAGAAATTCTGGGTGTTAGAAAGATGACTTTCTTTTTGCATCTGTGGAGTTGTTGATACCAGCAGGATTTTGGAAGGAGATGACCAGCAGTGAACTAGAAATGGAGTCTATTGCTTGGCAGAAAAGCTAATATAGAACTATCATTAAGGAAGACATCAAAGGACACAATGAAATTAGATATTTGGAGGGATTATAATCAGATTTAAAATGTTCCCTAAAGAGCCCATTTATTAATGTTTGGGGCTATTGGAATTGAGTCATGAGGGTCGTAATCCCAGCAGTGAAATAATGAACTTGATGAGATGGTAGAATAATGGATGTCATTTATTTGTGCAAAAATCATATTGTGGTTTATGAAGCCACTAAGAGATCAGAGGGAAATAGGAATATGGGAAGGCCAAGTATGTTTATATAGAACATATTATGTGTTTATATAATAGCACATGCATAAACCAAACAGCCTTAATAACATTAGAAAGTATAATATATGTTTATACATATTTTGATCCATTTAGAACTCTGATAAACTCTTCCCTTAAATGGGAGAATAGTGTGTAAATATTTTCCTTGTAAGGTCTTTTATGCTTTTAATATAATTGGAATAGTATCTGAGCATGGTGATACACACCTATAATAGCAGTGCTTGAGAACCTAAGATCCGAGGATTGCAGGCTGTAGATCAGCCTCAGCAATTTAGTGTGACCCGCAGTAACTTGGTGAGATCCTGTTTTAAAATAAATGAATAATTTATTTATTTAATTAATTAATGGCTAGGGATATGAGTTGGAGGTTGTATGCCCCTGAATTCAATTCTCAGTAGGTATGTAGATATGTGTGTGTGTTTAAATAGATATAAGACAACAGATAGATTAGATAGATGATAGATAGATAGATAGATAGATAGATAGATAGATAGATAGACGGATAGAAGATAGATAAGAATAGCTATCTGCAGGGTACTATCTGACTTTCTAGCCTATTTTTCTATTATTGTTTGGGGTTATTTTGAACTACTACTTATCTACACTCAAAGCGGAAATTTATTCCCAGAAAGTTAAAAGGCCTACCCTTAGACAGCTGAAAGTTTTTTTTTTTTTTTTTTTGTGTGTGTGTGTGTGTGTGTGTGGTGCCAGGGATGGAACCCAAGGTCATTGTACCTCTGAGCTACACCTCAGCCCTATTTTTAATTTTATTTATTTATTTATTTATTTATTTATTTATTTATTTATTTATTGTGGTACTAAGGATGGAACCCAGGGGCTTTCTATCCCCAGGCTACACTCCCAGACCTATTTTATACTTTATTTGGAAACAGGGTCTCACTAAGTTGCTGAGAGCCTCACTAAGTACTTGAGGCTAGCTTCGAACCTGCACAATCCTACTGTCCCAGCCTCCCAAATGCTGGAATTACAAGCATGTGCCTCCCTGCCCAGCTTAATCTTTTTATTTTTGAAACAAGGTCTCACTGAGTTGTGAAGGGCCTCCCTAAGTAGCTGAGACTGTCTGAGAACCGTGATCTTCTGGTCTCCGCCTCCCATGGGGAAGTTTGAACAGATAATTTATGTCAACAATGGAACAAATTATGTTTGGAAATCTTGGGAATCAGAAAGCCAGATCTGGAAACCCATAGAAATTTGAATTGAGAACTCTAAATTTCACCTAAAGATATTGAAAAGTCCTCTTTGGTAATCTATATATTCCTTTCTCTTTCCAACATATGGTAACTTTCAAGTTCAGGAAAGAAAAAAACAATTACAAAAAGGGTAAAATAGTAGGAAATGTGTGATATAAAATCAGCTTCCATAAAAGTAAAAAATGCAAATGAGTTATCTGAGGCTCCTTATGCCAACTCAAGCAATGCACTTAATTCTTGGTAGAACGTGCATCTTAAAAGAGGGTGAAGAGTCTCACAATTATTATTACAGCATGCCCACATATAGCTCGGTATATACAAAACAAAGTGACCAAAGGTGGCTCTTTTAACTACAAATTCTAAGTGTTTTCAATAATCGGTAGTCTCAAATCTGGTTCAAGAATTTGTCCTTTATTCAATGTGTTTTAATAGCATATAGATATTTTTTAATCTGTTGGGTTTTTTCGTAAATATTCATTTTTGTTTTTCATACAGACACAATGGCTTTCCTTCTCAGGGTTGTGTATGTTTTACTATAAGAGATTGTACCTTTATTTCTTCTTCTTTAACCATTTCTTTCCCTGTGCGAAGCTATGGATTCTTCTAGAGCCTAGACCAAGCCTATACCACTGAGAGACTATACACACATTTACAGAATAAACTGAATATACCCAAAAAGCCGCTTCCCAAAGCGATTACTGTATACAGAAAGAGTTGTTTTTCCCCCTTTGACTTTCACAAAAATAAAGGGCTAATATCACCAGCGGGCATATTTTGTAAAATTACTCTCCAAGTGTTTGAACAAAACCTGCCAACACAACTCAAATCCAAACTTCCCCCTTCCCTGCTTGTGGCAAAGGGCCTCACTGGGACAGGCTGCCAGTCACACAATGAGAGCCAAATTGTTCAGTGGGTTTGAGAAGTGGACAGATGTTCTCCTGGGACGTGGAGACAGGCACCGCCACATACATTTTCACTTGACGTGTTAACCAATATTCCTAGCCAATTATTCAGAGGCGACCAGCAGTTAATGCATGCGAAGGCAGGAGCTGGAATCATCACTCATGGCTCCCACACAGCCCTAAACTCCTGCCAAAGTGTGAAATTCCTCTTGGGCTCCGAAAGACATGGAGTTCATTTTGTGGGCCCTTGGATGTGTTCCTTGAGGCTTATATGAGAACTTTCTAAAACTGATTATGAAACGGTCATTGTGGGTGTGAACAGATAGGAGAAAATAAAGCAAATGCTGTGGGTATATACTGCAACCTACCACACATGAAAGAAATGGCTTTTACATACGAGAATACATTTGAGGTCTCAAAGGCAATTACCCCAAGGCAGTGGAATAGTTCAATAAAAACAATAGCAGCTGGGCCACAGCAGTGATATATTATGCTAACTGCTATTAAGCTAATTTACAGCAGAAAAATGATGTAATAGGATCCATCATTTTTAATGAAAAATATAAAAACCTAAAAAGGTTATGTTGTCTACTTTTATTTGGAGAGATGACAATGAAAGAAAGTCAGCAATTAGAATCCTTACTTTCAAGCACCCATAAGTGCAATGCCACACCGTACCTGACATTTTCTTTCTGCTCTGGGCCTTCAGCACTGCAACCTTAGAGCTGGTACCTACACTGGATTTTTCAGTAAGTTTTCCTTTATAGCCATACTGGCATGAAGACTTGGTGTTTGCAGTGCAGGCAGAAAGAAAAAGATCATTTCTGAAATAGCATTTTCTTTCTGGGAATTACATACACATGCATGTATACACACACGTGTGTGTGTGATATAAATACATTTAAATATATTACACATAATGGCCATTAATATAACATATAAAAGTGTTATGTACAATATCTACTTCTATAACTTCTTTTTAAAATATATGTATATATTTTTATTGGTGCATTGTAATCATATATCACAATGGAATACAAGACTTGTGAGGATATGCAAGCACACATCATCCAATTAGCCTTTATCCAATCCCCATCCCACTCCCTCCCCCTCCCTCGATCCCATCCTTGATTGGTGATTAACTTTGATACATTGGTTTACATACATCATGAGTTTTAAAGAGATTCCATCATCCCCATCTCATCCCCTCTGATTTGTCACCTTAATTGCTCCTCTATAGGGCCCTTTCTTCAACTAGATCTCCTCTTATTACCTTTTCTTCCTAGCTTTTGCATATTAGGGAAAGCATCTGATTTATTATTTTCTGTGATATTTCTCCGTGTATGCCACATTGCAAGTTCCGATCCCACTCTTGATGGCCCTGGCACTGGCCCGGCCACCCGGCAGACTCTGATCCCGGCCTATGTAACTTATTTTTTAAAATAAAGATATCAGTGTGACAGAACTGAACTGTCACCTTTTAGTCAGGAAATCAGAAATGCTCTATGCTTTTTAAAGATGAGGACTATAACAGAGGTCATAGGTTAGTCAGGTGATAGAAAGCTGAGAAAACAAAGAGGAACCTAGGAGACCACCCAGAAATTGCCAACTACAAGAAGGAGCTATCAGCCTCTGGAACTGGAGGCATGGTTCCCCTCGAACCTGAGGACATGCTGGAGGCACTAGATTCATGGAACGTAGACTGTCCAAGGAAGCTGGGACCTTGAAAGGAAGTGCCAAGTTAAGTGGGAGCTGAAAATCTAGAGGAGACAGCTACTCAGTAGACCTGTTGGAAGCAGAAGTGGTATCAGTGCCTCGCTTTTCCCTTGCTTTCTCCCATGGTCTCCTGCAAGTGCTTCTTGTTGGCCATTCCACTCCAAATCTGGCTAGCAAGGGAACCTGGGTGATATAGAATGTTTATATCCATCCAAAATTCATCTGTGGAAACCTAACTGCCAATAGGATATTTGGAAGTCTTTGAGATGTGGAATTCTGATCAATACCCTTATATAGGAGAACCAAGAGAACATCCCTCATCCTTTTCTTTATGTGAAATTCCAGTGACTATCTGCAACTTGGAAGAGGACCCTCACAAAACCTGACTGTGCTGATACTTTGATCTCAGATTTCCAGTCTCTAAACCTCCTTTTGCTTGATGAATAGCAAAATACATCTCTTTTATTTATAAGCCACCCAGTCTATGACAATTTGTTAAAACAGCCTGAACAGACTAAGGTGCTAGAACATGGATAATGACTGTGCTTCCCTTAGGAAATAGAGGTTACTGCCCCAGAGACCCAAAATAATGCAGCTTCAAGAAGAACAGAGAATATTTCTCTTGTAAATAACACTTATGTCAAGTCTGGCAGTTCCGTAATGTTAGAAACCTAGACTTTCTCCTTATTTTCCCAGTATTCCTATAATATTTTTATATTGTCCAATATATTTCATCATTACATTCAACATCAGAAAGCACAATAGAGAAAGATGAGCTTGAGCAAGAAGGGCACCTTATTCCTATGTATTTATAACCCAGAAATCGTACATGTAGCTTCCCTTGACATTCCTTTATGTAGAATCCAATCACATGACTCCACCAAGCCAGATGCAAGGCTGAATAGGCATGTGCTCTGGTAAAAATACTATTTCCATGCAAAACAGGAAGGGCAGATACTGAGAGAAATATGGAGGTTTACACTAACTACATCGAGCAAGAGGAACAAAGGTATCAGAGACCTAGAGACCCGTGTGTTGAGCCACATGCTTGGTGAGTGCTAAGTTGAGACCCTTGACTAGAAGAGGTAATCTGCTGGGGCTGAAAGCAGGGAAGGTTGTGGTTAAATAACAGCAGAATACTACCAAACCAAAAATCCTGCAAATATCAACAAGAGAAAATTGAAGGTATTTTGTGAAGGGGAAGGGTTATTTTAGTCAACTTGTAACTTAACTTGCTGGTGAGGACTAGGATAAAATTTAAACACCAATGACTAAAGTAAAAGTCACTGCAGTGTTGAAATTATCACTTTATTTCTCAAAGAAATGGCACACTAGAGACCAGCAAATCATCTATAAATATTTTCAACCAAGGGTTTTCTTCTTACCTATGGACAGGGAATTGTTTCTTTGGTTTCACCTTGAGTTTAATGATTTGACTCTAGGAAAAACCCTTACATAATTTTAAACATGATCGTGCACCTTAGCATCACACAATGGAATTGAAATGAATGGAGAGATTTGCCTAATGTATTATGTTCTATCCTGAGACATATAATCACAAATTCGAGTTTGTGAACATATTCTGTAAGGGGGCAAATGGCAAGTATTTTAAGTTTGATGGAATATACAGCCTTTGTTGCAAATATTCAGCTGTACTCCTTTAGCACTAAAACAGCCATAGACAACATGGAAATGAATGGGCATGGCTGTTCTCTAATAAAACTTTATTTACCAAGGCCATTAGCTGTTGAATTTGGCCTGAGAGCTCTACTTGGCCGACTGGGTCTGAATTGTTAGTTTAATCTCTTTTCATTGCAGTGGTGGCGTGTTTACCTTTTCCACTTCACCAAAGTTGAGTGTGCATGTGATGTTTCTGCCCTCTCTCATAGACTGAGACCACAGCATAGCGTTGTCTCCCTTGTTACATGTGTAGTACACACAATTCATGAGGCAGAAGTGGAGAGGAATGGCCACACATGGGAAAAGACAGTTGTCAGAACAACACAGAAGGCAGATTTGAGCAAAACCATTAAGGGTCCGTATTTTTTTACCTACCAATATATCACATTTTTATTTATCATATGCCATATCATCTTGTCCTCCAACATTTCTGTGTAGTTTCCTTGCCACAGAGAGAAAAGGAACTATCTAAAGGGACCAGAACTAGAAAGAGAGGAAGTCAAATCAAGATTTTAATATGGTGCATCTCCTATATTATAGAGTGAACCTTCTCAATCCGAGTGGCTTAGCAGGTCACTCCCCTTAGGAATAATATTATCTCCCTTCTGATATGTCTCCCTCCTTCACACAACCCATCCCATTAGCATTTAGGTCATTTTTAGGGGTTATTTATGGTCATAAATCTAATAAGGAAGAAAAAATTTTCAATAACTTTATAGCATGTTCCACGGGGGACACCAGTAGTTCTGGAAAAGAATATCACAATGAATGGTGCCTGCAACAACTCCACAACAAGTCAGAATCAGATCGTCTTCCAGATTTAATGATTTTCTGAATGTTTACCATCAGGCAGAAATAACATTTTCCTCCTATTATTTCCCTCTTTCTGAATGGCAATGTGGCTCACCAGGATAGTAAAGGATCCCACATTCTGTCACAGCACTCACCACATTAAAGGTTAAAGAGCAGATTTTAATTAGAGTTTGGAAAGAGCATTTCAGTTTAAATAAAATAGAAGCACAGGTGGTTTAGTGAGTTCACTCTGAGTCTAAACCCCAAAATGCTATTTAAAGTACAAAATGGTTGAAGGACTTTATTTTTCTGGTCAGCTCTACCCCAGGTAGAAATAATACCCCTACCATTCCTGACAGCATGGGGTGTTCATGTGTGTTTGGTGCTGGGCCAGCTCTTACATGTGCTAGCATTCTCTAACTGGGGAAAGAAGCCATCTATTAAAATACCAGATGGTTTCCATACATGGCTTTGCTCACATCTTCATCTTTTTTTCATAGCTATCTTCAATATATTCTTAGGATTACGATGTTTCTTATTTTCATGTTTCTTATTCTCATATCACTGCAAAACCCTATCACCAGCACTTACCACGACTGGAAAGATACCACCCTCCCTTTGAATACCTCTTCTTGTTGCCTGTTATATCACCTCATGTCTCTAGTTCTTTTTATTCTGGGTTAAAAGCAATAGTTAACTTTGCAGCATGCATCTGGGTAGAAGATCATTCCAAATTAAAACTAATGACTGATTTGCTAATAATCACTTGTTAGACTCATCACTAAATGATCTGGTCTCAGTGAGTGTGTTTTACTGGGGACTGAATCTAGGAGCATTCAACCTCTGAGTTACACACCTCGCCCTATTCTATTTTAGTTTTTAAAGAGAGCTTTGTTAAGTTGCTGGGGGCTTCTCTAAATTGCTAATGCTGGTCCCAAACCTGTGATCTTCCTGTCTCAGCCTCCCAAGAACTGGGATTATAGATGTGCACAGCCATACCAAGCTTCATCTGGTCTCATTTTTAATATTGGATGGGCAACTATTATAATATGAAAAACTAGAAAATACCATTCTGTCTCTAAATGTCTTAATAGCAAGTCAAAAGCCATTTGTCTAGGCCAAACATGAACAAAAAAAGCATAGGAACTCTGATATCATGTTGCTCATTTTCATATCCAAAGTTAGACACTTTCTAGCTGTGGAAACTTAAAACTTTTCTTGGCCTTTCTGTTGCTTAAAGCCCGAGTCTGTAGATTTGGAATGATAATATACTGTCTGTAGCCAAGAGGTATTTCAAGAACTAAGCAAGTTAACATATATAAGCCCTTTAGAGAAAAGGCTGACACGTAGTAAGTGTTATAGCAATGTTTGCTATTATTATTTTGATGTTATGATCAGAGTTTGAAAGCCTATGCTATATTAAGTACTTAACACACATAATGTCATTTATTCTCCAGTCAACTTTGAAGAGCTGCATATTTGAGAAACAGATCTCTGGCATTTTTTTGCTCTGAGTTTTACACTCTCTTAAAATGGAGAATTTTATCTGACTCCTAAATTCCTAACAAAATAACAAAATGAAAAGATTGAAGACTACTTTTCTCATTGAATAAACATACAGAAGAAGATATATCTTCTAAAGCACCTAAATCCACAAACATTATCATATATATTTGCATACGAATATGCTTCTTAAGCACCATAAATGTTAGCAAAAATATTTATATTTAAATAAACTATATATTTTAAGATTATTAAGAATGCTTTATGTCTTTGTACAGATGGTAACTAGGGTTAGAAGGACATTTCATGAGCATTGATCTTGTAGTCAGCATATTCTAATTATCCTTACCCAGTTATATGATTTTTTTTGCAAAATTAAAGGTATAGCTGTTTTAACGGTTTTTATGTTTTCTCAGAATTATCTGTAACCTTTCTCAGAATATTCACTCTTAAAGATATGGCATATTATGTGGTTTGGGTTTGGGGCTTCTTCGTGGTATTTTATCTTGTTTAACTTCCTTTTTAAGTTATTGATATCTTAGTTCATTTTGCTGTATTATCACTTGTTTTCACACAGCACTGTTATTTTCAAAAACCTTAAAATTATAACAATGACTATTGCAAATACAGAATCTGAATCATCCAAAGCCTTTGAAAAAGTTCCTGGACAGATAAATAATTATGTGATTCAAGTTATTAGGGAAAAGGATCATTGGTATTGCTATTTAACATATAAATGACTCTTCCTTATGATAGTATTAAAATAGAGTATATAATTTTCTTGGATTGTAAGCTTGGATTTTGAAGATTTGCTGGGAATCACACAATTTCAAACTGGGTCTATAAATGTATGTCTTTAGATTATGTTTTAAGATTAAATTTACAATCAATATAAAATAGTTTCATGTTATCCTGGCCCCTTTATCTTTTTGCTTCCATATTCTGGCCAGGTTAGCCTCATGGTTTTTCCACTCTGGTGCTTATTGCATTGATTTTACCTGAGTATTATAGCATTTTGGGCCAAATATCCTGCTCATAGCAAGGCATTCGGCACTTCTGGCTTTTGGACAAAATTTTTGTAGCAACTGCAGGCATGGTGATAAACAAGAGGCTCTCACTCATTCCACATGAACTGGGAGGTAGTTCATACGATTTCCTTTTACAATCTTAGTGTTAAAAGAAACACCTTCCCTGTCTTTAAGCCCATTGATCACCCTGAACATTTCCTCCTGTGTAGCTACCTCATGCTGGTCTGGTCTACAACCAAAGCAATGAGAATGGATTCCCAAAGCAAAAGATAATTATACAAAGGATAAGTTCTGAGACTCGAACTGAAGTTGAGAGGAATCAAGCTGCATAAATAAACAGAAAATAAAATTAACAATCACTTAAATTGAAAATGTTCTACATGTCAGATATTATATACAGTTCCTTATCTATTGTGTGCTTTTATCTTAACAGTAAACTGTATGGTGAAAACAAGCAATATCCTAATTATACAGACCAGGGAGTGATTATATAGAACTTAGTATTTGTTAGTCATTGGACAGTTTGCTTATTTGAAAGAGAAGGTACAGCAGTGACTTAAGAAGGTAGGCAATTTATGTAAAGAAGAAAGAGCCAGGCATAATAGCACATGCCTGTAATATCAGTATTTGGAAGGCTGAGGCAGGAGGAGGATCTCAAGTTCTAGATCAGCCTTAGCAACTTAGTGAGACTCTCAGGAACATATCAAGGGCCTGTTTCAAGCCCCAAAACAGGTAGTTGTGTAGCTCAGAGATATAACACCCCACATTAAATTCCCAGAACAAAAAGAGGGAATGCCGGGTGTGGTGGCACATGCTTGTAATCCCAGTGTTTGGGAGGCTGAGACAGGAGGATTGCACAGGTTCAAAGCCAGCATCAGCTACTTAGTGAGGCTCTCAGCAACTTAGTGAGACCCTGTTTCCAAATAAAGTATATTAAAAAAATAAGTCTGGGAGTATAGCCCGGAGGTAGAAAAGCCCCTGGGTTTCACCCCCAGTACCACGAGAGAGAGAGAGAGTGTGAGAGAGAGAGAGAGAGAGAGAGAGAGAGAGAGAGAGAGAGAGAGAGAGAGGACTATGTTCATCAAAGTGTCATACATAAAATGGGATGTCAGAATATGATGTTAAATTGCTTTTGAAATTTTAAGATGTATATATTAATAAAATTTATTTACAATTTTTTGGAACTGAAAGTTGAACCCAGAGACATTCTAACTCCCATCTACACCCCAGAACTATTTTTATTCTTAATTTTGAAAGAGTCTCATTAAGTTGCAGAAGAACCTCACTAAGTAGCTGCTTTTCTCAAGTATTTTAAAAAAGTAAATGCAAGAGGTCAAATAAGAAATAATAAAATCAAGCTAGGGAACATAGCCATAGAGATCTGCTTAAAGCAGTTTTTCTTGGAAAGCAAATCTATTGTAGCAAATTGACCCGGACCCTTTAATAAGTAGCCAGATAACAATGATGATACTCAAAATGTTCACAGTCCAAAAATTGAACCAAAAAAAAACCACATGAAAGCATAATAAACCACCCCTTTCTTTGTTGTGGGTTCAAATGCAAACTTTTCCATTTCCTGGTTTTGTGATCTTTACAGGTTACTTAGCGTCCAGGACCCTCTTAACTACAAGGAACAATAGTATATCTTTCACAAAGTTAATTTAATAAGCCCTTTATTTGGCTTCAGAAATTAAACAGTAAATATAGGATTATGAATTTCTTGTTTGTAACCAGAACAGGCAGCCACAATCTTGGTGATTCAATGTAATTTGTGGCTAAGAAGAAAAGTATCATCGCAAGTTTAAGCTTCATTAATAGAAACAAAGAATCCAGATACCTGGAAGAAATGTTTTATTATACTGAGCTATAGACCATATGAAGCAATCAGATTGATAGAACTCTTATGGGCTTTTGGGTTACCATCAAATAGGGTACAAGACAGGTGAGAGTAGCTACATACATCAAATGATTGTTTTAAATCTATGACCATATTGTTAATGTGTGGTATATGTTCTTGTATTCCTTGATTAGAATCCATAAAATACTTTGGTAATTTGTCCTGGCCCTCAGGCCCACTGAGCTCACACACTTTTTAGAACTTGTCCTGAATCAGCTTTTTCAACAGCATCTTCACACCCAGTATATGTTAGATGAAACTGCATAATAATTTTATTTATTGTTATTTGGGATAGAGAACTGTCTAGAATGATTCAATAAAAATATATTACAAATTCAATTATAATCCATTATGACTATCTCTCTGTCAAACATTCCTTAAAATATTACCATTACGGCTATATTGCTTTTCTCCAAAACATATTATAGTCAATAATCCAACTTCAGTCTGGAGTTCCTAGGTGGAGGCAGGCCCCAGGTCCACAGCTTCTCCTGACCCCATTTCAAATCAACTTCTTTGAATTCTGAGCTAAGTGTGTGGCCAAATTCTCTTAGAGGACATTTGCTTCATTTAGGCTGGTGACTGTGAGAGATTAATATGGGTTTCATTTGTTCTCATGGGTTTCTGATGGTCTTTGCACGCTTCCATTTGATCTCTCCCATTTTAAGGATCCTGCCATTTCAACAGTATAGATGAACCTGGAGAACATTATGTTAAGTGAAATAAGCCATTCACAGAAAGAAGAAGAGTTGCATGTTCTTACTCATTAGTCTAAAACAGTTGCTCCACATAATTTGGGAGTAAAATGGTAGTTAATAAAGGCTAGATTAATAAAGAAAAAGAGGAGTAAAGAAGATGATGGTCAGAGGATACATAATTATAATCAGAGAGAAAGGCTGAATTTCAAAAGATCTATTGTATGGCAGGGAGACTATATTTAGTGACCATATTGTATTCTTGAAAAATGAAAGTAGAAACCAGATAATATTCCCACGAAATGATAACTATGCAAAGTAATTTATTTGTTAATTAGATTTAACCACTTCACAACAGTTTATTTAATGCATATTTAATGAACTTTGGCTTTCTAATCAGCTTACCAAGTGCAGAGAAGCCAGCTGTGAATCTGTTAGGCACAATGGTATAATTTACAAAGGATAGATGTTTTCTGAAATATTTTCTTCAAACATAAAATCAGGGCTGTTATACTCAGTGGAGTAAGACAACATTCTAAACCTACCCCAAACCAAAGAGTAGTAAGAGTGGTTGTTTATGTATATTTAGAAGAGTGGCTGGAAAGTGATGTAATTCATCTTCAGGAAGAAAGATAACACCATCTAGGTCTCTGTTAGGCTACGTGATTACATCATCCATGTGTGATGTGTATGTTATTATATTCTAATGTGAAGTAGAACTGATTGAAATCTGCTAACATCATTCAATATTTATTTCTTTTAATTGTTTTCCTCTGTTAACATAGATGTCAATAGAAACAGTTTAAGATTATAGAAAGGCCTCTGCCAGGATTACTAGGGTCTGATTCTTGCCTGTGTTGTTCCTTGACCCTGCAGTGTTGTAAATATGAAATGCCCGTACAGAACCTCAGCTATATTATCTAGGAAACACTGAAGTCATTCCACTGTGTCAGGATAGTCTGTGCCTTATGAAACACTGAACATAAGATCCAAATTAGCCTCATCCCCATCCAAAGTAGGGCAAAATGAAAATCACAAGTTACCTGGATGGAAAATACAAATCAATTCTCACTGACAGATTTACTAAAATACCTTCATTTTTTGAAAAGCACTTACTGTATCATCTTACTGTTAAAACACCAATGATGTGGAAAAATAGATATGACTTCAGATAATAATAGCAATATAGTCATCATAGGACCAGAAGACTGAAAATAGGTTAAAAAAAAAAGCTGTAATAGAGGAAGAGAGAAAGCACCAAGGAAATATCAAGGAGAAAACAGCTTTGGCTGGCAGAAAAGGAAAACAGTTTTGGTTTTTGATTATATTTAAAAACGTCAGGGCTTTGTAGAAGTGAGGAATTCCCCTCTCTATCCTTTGTATTATATTTTGTTTGTTTGTGGTATTGGAGATTGATCCTGGGCTATGCTATCTCTGAGACCTACTTCCAGCTTTAATTTTTTAAATTTTAAAATAAGGTCTTGTAAAGTTGCTAAAGGCCTTGCTAAAATGCTGAGGTTGGCCTCAAGCCTGTGATCCTGCTGTCTCAGCCTTCCAATATTAGGATTACTGGCATGTACCACCATGCCCAAATAATTTTGGTTTACTAACTATTTTTGGTTTAGGACTAATAACAAAATGTAATTTATTGAGTTATTACTATGTGTTCTAAGTGTTCAACAGAATTACTATTTTTAATCCTTACAACTTCTATGAACATTTAGTTCCAATGATTGCTAGGAAAGCTTCCCACACAAGAGAGATTTTCTGGTATATACACTTGCTTTCACTAGTAAGTTATATGCAAACACTCAAACATCTTTGCTAACAAGGTTAAAAAAATATAAAATCAAATATATTGGCAGATATTTGGTTACAGTTTCCAAATTATATCTGGATGCAGTTAGCATGATTTTTGTACTAGAGTAAATGGTTTCCACATTTTTCACATATGTATAATTTATCTAGATAGGTGTCAGAATTTTTATATACCTTTCTCAAATCTGGCTTTTCCCAATAAGATAACAACTAATGATAAAATCTTTGGTCATGTTGAAATTTTCCATATGGTAAGGATTAGTATCTGGCAAGTAACAGTGCCATAGTAATGTCGCTTTTAGGCATTATCATTGCTCATGAGAGCAGTGATTGTCTTGCCAAAAGAAAGTCACATCCTCCACACACATGGTCCAATATACACTCTACATTAACAACTGCCACACAAAAAATTGTGTAGATTGAAACATGGCTTTGTCATGGACTTAAATATAAATATGAACAATTGCAATGTAAAGACCACAGACCTGCCAGGAAAAAAAAGTTACAGAACATTTATGCCCATAAAAAACCTACATATTTATACTTCATTAGAATCACAACATAAAGTGACTCAAATTCAGATATTACTGGATTTATTTAGCACTCATGTTTTAAATGTTAAAATAACATGAATGTGTACTTATCTAGAGTTTAATCACCATACTATCCCATTGTACAATTGATAAATCAGACATGAGTATATGTATTTGTGTATGTGCCTGTGTATTCATATATATATATATATATATATATATATATATATATATACACTTATTAGTTGCTTTTAACAGTCTTATAACATCAGTACCAATTCATTTAACATCATTATCTACTTTTTCTCAGATTAAAACAAAACAAGAACAAAAACTATAGTTCATAAAGAGTAAGCAGCTTCATAGAACCAAAGGGAAAAATGAACGAAGTCCAATTATTGTGGCCCTGTTGCTTGTTAGCTATCTGGAAAGATCAGACATGGAATTTTCACTTTTTATAAATATTTATTCTTCAAGAGAAAGACAATCTTTGTAATCATAAATATGTTCATTTTAGAATGAAGCCTATTAGAGCTTATAATATGGATCTGCTTCTACACGTGGCAACTATGATATGACCAGATGACTTAGGGAGGACAAGCACTAACTTTAATGTTGAGGTAAAATAAATGATATTTTATTTCTTCTCCTTTCTCAAAGGAGAAGTAATAATGATAATAATAATAACAATAACAATAATAATTATTAATAATATAAAAATGAACAGCAAAGTCATGGACAATGATGAATGTTTGTTCTCTCAACAGTGAGGACAAAATAGGTCAGTTTCCTTGGATTATTTTTAACCATATCACTGTATCATACAGCAAATTCATAACAAAGCTGGGAAGCGTCGGTCCTATTTGTCACCCACATGCCTTCTTTTTATTACAAAACTAACCAGATTTTTTCTTTTACTAGGGAGAAAACACTTTTAGAAAGAGTCTATGGTTTTGCTTTCCACTTTGTGAGACACAATTTATGAAAACAGCACTAGCTGAAAAACCACAAAACACGTATTTTTCTAATTCTGTTTACAAATGCGTAGAGAAAAATGCTTTCCTTCCAAAAGAAAGGCTGCAAAATACACACAGAGGCAATTTTCCTACCATGTGAGTTTTCATAAAGCAAATAGGATAATTGGCATTTGATTAATAAGAAAACATTATTTGCATTACACAGGCTATTACCAGTTTCAGTACAATCAAGTTCTGGAGCCATGAAATGTGGGGAGTAATAATATTTTTTTTCTTATGAGGAAGAGATTGGAATGCAGAGGTATTTTCAGTTCTCTGTTCTGAGAGAGCATCTTCTTTTCGTTATTTTTAATTTTTTAAGATTTCAATGCAGTTTCACTTTGTTTTATAGTTTGGTGTTTGCATACAATGCTATGATAAAAATTACAAGGTCAACAGAGACAAACAAAATTTGAAAGATTAGCCGGGCGTGGTGGCGCACGCTTGTAATCCCAGCATTCTGGAGGCTGAGACCTGGAGGACTGCAGTTCGCGGACAGCCTCAGCTACTTAATGAGGTCCTCTGCAACTCAGTGAGACCCGGTTTCAAAATAAAGAATAAAAAATAGGGCAGGGGGTGTAGCTCGGAGGTCGAATGCCCCTGGGTTCCATCCCCAGACCCGCAAAAAAATAAAAAAATTGAAAGATTAAAGGACAAAGGGGAGAACTTTATTTATTGGATGAAATTTACACAATTGAATTGTTATATTACTTTAACAAAACATAGCTGAAGGTATAAGCAATGACTTTGTTATTAAGAATCTGAAACATCCCAAATAATTTTTTATTGATTTTCTCCCAAATATGTGTTTTTCTCATGTAATTTTTCCTATAAATGTAACTCTTGTGTTATAAAAACATTAAAAATGCAAGTTGTATAATATACATGCTTATATATAGTTTATTTCTCTTGAAGTTATTCATTCCATTTTATTGAATATATCATTTTATTTATTTATTTATTTATTTATTTATTTAAATTTTTATGGGCCTGGGGATGGAACCCAGAGGCATCTGACCCCCAAGATAACCCCCTGCCCTATGTTTTGTATTCTTTATTTTGAAACAGGGTCTCACTAAGTTACGAAGGGCCTAAGTAGCTGAGGCTGTTCACGAACTGCGATCCTCTGCTCTCAGCCTCCCAAATGCTGGGATTAAAAGTGTGCGCCACCACACCTGGCTGAATATATTATTTTAGAATATGTTATTTTAGGATAATATAAATATAATGATAAATATAATAATAAATATATCTAATTTTATTTGTATCCAATGAGTCTCATATAGACTCTTAATATAATGTACTATATACATATCAGTAAATCCCTCCCATATAATTTATTCTTTATTGTTCTTTAATATCCTTAAGAAAAGTTTCTTGGATTAAGTTTCTAATATTGCTATGCAACTCTCAGATTTCAGATCCCCCATCCTCTGTACATAACACATGTACAGATGGAATATACATGTGTATATAAGTGTATATGTGTGAGCCCGTATAGTCACACGTTGCTTAATGATGGGGATGTATACTGAGAAATATTTACCTGAAGTGATTTTGTAATTGTGTGAACATCATACAATATAATTATACAACAAACCTAGATTTGTGAGGATTAAGTTGGATTGCAGTGTTCTCTCCTTCCTCACCATTACCACTACATGACAGCATGCTCTCAATTCCTTCACCTTATTTTCCTTAATTTTTATTTTCCTGAAATTAATCATTCTGTATTTCCACAATCTATTGGTGTATAATGTATCACTCCAAAACAGACACTCTAGGGAACAGACGTATATATTTTTTATGATTATGTAGATTAGCTTTAACTGTCTATCTCTGCCATACAGTTCTTGTGTTTCACGTAGTGATGATTCAAGTCACAGCTGCATTCAAGGGAGAGGTCAAGGAAGGTTCAAATCTATATGAACACCTCACCAGCCACTTCTCAGTTACAACTGGTTCTATTTGAGATGCTTTAGTGTTCCTTTCTATGGCCATTTGTTTTAGTCCATTTTCCACCGCTGAGATGAAATACCCAACTAGCACAACTTAGAGGAAGAAAGGTTCATTAGGGCTCACAGTCTTTGAGATTTCAACCCATGGTGGGCTGGCACCGTGGACCTGTATACACTGCAAGGCCATGATCAGGGGAACCACTTCCAACCTTTCGCCAAACTAGGCTGCATAGCGCAACACAGGAGCACTAAGAGACATTTTTATTCCAAACACCATTCTTCCTCCACAAGTCTCAAGTTGGTTTCAATCTAAAATATGACAGCTGAGTTTTCAGACAGCAAAAATGGAGACTTTCGGGTCTTTTGTAGGCTAGTCCTGGTGCTGATACAATTTCACTTTCACCTGATGCTAATGTTTCACAGGAAGTCAAGGGGCTAGTTCATCTAGTGAGATAAATAAATTCCATCTTATGGTAGGAAGGTGGCATGCAATTACCAGTAAAGCAAGGGCTAGTTGATAGGTATCTTTAAGGGATCCTCCCACACCATCCTCGCTATATGTACTAGATTGCCAGGATGCCATAACAAGGTACTACTTATGGGTAGCTTTAAAACACAAATTTATTCTCCCTCTTGTCTAGGCTGGAAGTCCAAGCTCAAGTTGTTGGGAGAGTTGCGAGGAAGAACTTTTCCATGGGTTCTGGTGATTTTCTGGCAGCCTTTAATTTTCCTTGGTTTGGAGAGGCATCACTCTGATCCTTACAATCATTGCCACATTGTGATCTCTCTGCATTTGTCTCTGACTCCAGATTTCTTTCTTTTAGAAAAACACCAATCATATTGGATCGGGCCCATTCTTTTTCCTTCTGTCTTTTTTTTTTTTTTTTTTTCAGTACTGGAGATCAAATCCAGCAGTATTCTACCTCTGAGCTACACTCCCAGCTCCATTTTCTATTCTTTATTTTGAAACAGGGTCTCACTGAGTTGCCTCACTTAGTAGCTGAGGCCACCCACAAACCGCGATCCTCCTGTCTCAGCCTCCCAAATGCTGGGATTACAAGCATGCACCCCCATGCTTGGCTGGATTAAGGCTCATTCTAATGACTTTGTTTTAAGTGGATTACCTTTTATAAAACTCTGCCTTCAAATTGAGTCTTATTCTGAAGCAATGGGATTTAGGGTTTTAACATAAATTTGGGGAGTGCATGATTCAATGTACAACTGTATTTACTTAGTATATTACACTTTATGCTTTGTTTTTTTCTGTGAATTTCTCTCACCAAAATTTTGTTTATTTGTTGATGTATCTAAATTCCTATAATAGTACTTAACATAGACCAAATATTCAATATATGTGTATTAAAAGTAAAAATGAATGATTCTAAAAATTTTAGTATATTGTCTGGTACATAAAAAGTGCTAACCATATTATCTTTTTATCACTTTAATACACATATGGATACTAAGTAGTTCTCTTGGACTGTTTTTTCCGAAAATATTCAAGAACAACTTTTTATTATTGTGAAATTATTAAACATATCAGAATGTGCACATGTGCATACATGGATATTTTAAAAGTGGATTCATTAGGAAAATGTTTGCTTTTTCCAAATCTTATTATACAGTTTAACAAAGAAACACCGTCAAAATTTTTTTTAAAAAGATACTTGCCACTTAGATTGACCACTCACTTATTTACCAAACACAATTCAAAAATCCACATAAAATAAAGAATGGTGATATTTCTAGTAGTATTATGTCATAAGTATCACTTCAAAACATAAATTTGTTTTATGTTCTTATGTCTTTATTTTAGGAATAAGAAAGACCATGAAGGAGAGAAAGAAAATGACTGGTCACTAATAGAATTCATAAGTCTCTTTGTATTTCTTACAGTTTTCATCCTCTTTTCAGTGATAAAATTGCAATAAAGATTGTGTGGTGGCTTGTACCTATAATTCCAGTACTTGAGAAACTGAGACAGGAGGACCACAGATTGATGGACAGCTTCAGAAACATGGCGAGACTCTCCGTGACTGAGTGAGGCTCTGTTTCAAAATAAATAAATAAAAATAAATAAATAAAATAAACTAGGACTAGGGTTATAGCTCAGAGCTAGAATGGACCTGGATTTAATCCTCAGTACACACACACACACACACACACACACACACACACACACACACAGTACAATAGAAATATCCTAAAATATCTAATCTACAAATAAAAATACAGAGAAATTCTGTCTTTTGATTATTATGCCTAAAAGGCCTTCTGAGATTAGTAGTCAAAAGTGAGGTATTCTTACTTTAGTAATATTTAGGTCACTGGCCTACAAAGTAGATGTACAAGTAAAATTCCTCCCGATTAACACCATATGCTCTCTTTCAGAACCATAAACCCCGGTGGTGAGTTTTCAGTAGGGATTAATGTTGATCTCTGTGAAAGAAAGGTTAGCAGTTCTCCTATCAGCCACTTCGTCCAAGAGGCCTTCATCAGATTTGCCTTCAATCCAGGCATTCAAGGTTCCCAGAGATTGCCAAGTCATAGGGGTATGCAGAATAAATTAAAGTTAAAATATTGTCCAAAAGAGACCATATGTTTGAGCAGACTGCATCTGCTTTGACGGGGGAATGTAAGCGTTAAGACAAATCATGTCCAACTTGTCAGAAAATTGAATTAGGACCGGAAGGAAAATAGAAATTGTAGTCAAGAAAGTTAGGAAGTTTAAGAGCTATCCTCTTGAGACTATCAGTTATATACTGGGGGCCCACAAACTCTTAATTACTGTTTTTTTTCCTCATTGACAGATAAACATAAAAATCTTAAACATGGGGATATGAGTGCTTTCTACTTTTCTCATAAGCATATAATATTTTAGCATATAATATTTTAAAAATTAAAATCTAATATTAATAACCACTTGGTGACATCCTAAACTTTTTAGATGAATAATATTATCAAATGGCAAAGATTAATTCGGTTTTTTCTTTTTTTTTTTTTTGGTGGTACTGGGGTTCCTGGAAGCCCTTCTACTGATGGGCCTCACTCCCAGACCTATTTTATACTTTTTATTTGGAAACAGGGTCTCCTAAGCCAGCGAGGCTGGCTCTGAACCAGCGCAATCCTCCTGTCTCTGCCTCCCAAGCGCGGGGATTACAGGCGTGCACCACCACGCCCAGCCGCAAAGATTAATTTGAATTAGAACAAAATATTTATATTTAACCTCAATTTTGTTCTAAGCAATATATAAGAAAATATAGAAAATGTTGCTGTTAGTATATATTGGCATAAGCATAAACACAGCCATTTTTAAGACTCTTCAGCCATATCACCTTGACTACAACTAAGCAGAAAATAGCTCTGTAAATGTCAACCCCCATCCCTAAAGGATTTCCCCAGTGTTTGATATCCACCCTAGAGCCCTATAAAACCTGTATCACCAAAGGACTGGGCTGCTGTTCTCTCGCTTGCCAGAGGTAGCCTGCAGGTATCCCCCTCCCCAGACAATTATCTTCTCTTTCTTCCCCATGTGTGAATGTCTGAGCACTCAGCCCTCTCAATATATACATTCTTTTTGGAGCTAGAACGCAATACAAAATTTCAAGTCATGGAGCATGTTAGAATATGAGTGGTCCTAGGGAGAAAAACAATGGGTTAAGGATTACTAGAGACTGCATGCAGGTAAGGTGGAAAAGGAATCAAGAAGGTGAGGAGGTGAAGACATGAACTATATGGATGTCTGGAAGAACTTGTTCTGAAAAGAGAACAGCAAAGCGATGAGGTTATTGTAGTAGTTCAGGAGGCAGGTGTTTGTATTTTAGGAAAGAATGATAGCAATAGAAGTGTTTGTAAATGATTTTCATATGAATGTAAATTTAAAAAGTGTAAGTTTAAAAAAGGAGAGGCAATAATAAATTTAATTTTGGGTCCATTTTTAATCATTAATATAATAACATTATCAAATTGTTAGTATATTGTCTGGAAATGACAAATGCTAAAACTTTTAGTGCTTGATCATTTTAATTCTATTTATATAAGAAGATCTCTTGAATGTTCTAAAACATTCAGGAGCAAACTTCATTACCATAAAATTATTAAAAATGTCAGAATGTGCAAATGTGTATTAATGGATTGAGATAAAGAAGAACTGGAACAAATCCAGTGTGTAAATAAACAACTCAGGAACTCAGTTGTTCGTGTTAGATTTTGAGTGTCCACTGGGTATTCACACAAAAAAGTTTTAGTAAGCAGTTGGAAGTATAAATTTGGAGTTCAAGACAGTTTTCTTGCATAAACAGATGGTAAGTGTTAAAAAAGAAGACAGATAAGAGATATAGATACATAGATAGATACTACATTGACTGGTAGATAGAGGTAGAAAGATAGAGACAGATAAATAATATTAAAGACATGAAACTGGAGGAAATGAATGGTGTTACTATGGTGTGTATAAAACTTAGAGCAGGTACATTTAAGTTTCAGTTGTTGAAAACATGGCCACAAACATAGAAGAAATGTTAAATATGTGAGGTCTTGAATGTCTTGAATTCGGTGAAGAAACAGAATTATTCTGTCAAGTGCTTTTGATAGATCAATTAAGATGACTACTAAAATGTAAATTCCAATTCAGTAGATGACTTGGTGAAGTTTTCTAAATTTAGGGAAATATGGTGGGTAAAAAAGCCTGTATAAAGGGTTTTCAAGAGAAATTGTAACAGGTAAATCTGAAGCATGAGAAAAGTTAACTGTCTTAGGAAATTTTACAAGAAAAAGAAAGAAAAAATGGGTCACTAACTGGACTGATGAGTAAATGAATCTATATATTTTATTTAATTTCATTTTTTTGTACTGAGGCTTGAAAACAGGAGCGTTCTATCTCTGAGCTATACCTCTATCCCATTTTTCTTTCTTTCTTTTTAAATTTTGAAACAGACAGTATCTCACTAGATTTCTTAGACGCTAAGCTATTGAGGCTGTTTTTCTTTTTTTATGGTACTGGGGTTCCTGGAAACCCTTCTACCTCCAGGCTACACTCCCAGACCTATTTTATATTTTTTATTTGGAAACAGGGTCTCTTAAGCCAGCAAGGCTGGCTCTGAACCAGCACGATCCTCCTGTCTCTGCCTCCCAAGCGCGGGGATTACAAGCGTGTGCCACCCTGCCCAGCTTGAGGCTGGTTTTGAACCTGTGATTCTCCTGTCTCAGCCTCCCAAGTACTGGAATCAGAGGGGTGCACCAGCATTAGCTATCTAAGGAAGTACATTTCTAAGATGGACAAAATTATAGTCATGTTTGAATGTCAATAATCTATCATAGAAAGAATCTATGATGAGATAGAGAGATGAGTTACTAGGCTGTGTGTGTGTGTGTGTGTGTGTGTGTGTGTGTGTGTGTGTGTGTGTGATATAGCAGTCTTTTGTGGTGATCTTTTGTGAAAGCAGGAGGAATTAATTTATAGAAACATGCTGTGAAGAAAAAGATATGCGTCTAGACTCAAGTCAATAAGGAAAGGGAGTTCTGCATGTCTGTAGATAGATGTTCTCTTTTCATTCTCACAATTTTTTTACTGAAATAAGAACAAGTTTGTGACCTTTTGTAACAATGGAGAGGGCACAATGGAGATTTTCAGTGAAGAAAGAGGTAGAAAATAGTGTCTAAGAGATTTAATCAATGCACAGACTTTAGAAATACATTATTGCTTGATTGAAGCCATTGCAAAAATCAAGGACCCAGAGTGTAAAATGAGACCAGTTATGCTCCTGTGTTTTCTTCAGTTTTGTTAATCTGACTGAGAAGGACATGGAGTAGGTATTAAGAGTTAACCAAGGTAATTATTTTACCATGTAAGAAAAATGAGGGAGATGGCATAAATGGTGTTGAAAATGCATAAAGAGATTATAATGAGCAATCTTTAGACTTTCAAAGTGACTACTTAAGCTTCTGTTTTAATCAAAATGACTCAACCTAGATCTGATTAGCTGGCCCCTCTAGCCAAGATAAAATGTACGTAACCATTTCTCAGAAACAGGTGTGCATGAAAATTGGTCCTTTAGAACACTTGCAGTAGAGTTGGTTCTTACTGAAGGAAGTAAGAAAAAAGTAAGGATTAAGGAACCCTAAGTGTTCAGCTACTCTTTGGACTAAGATAATTGACATTTTCTAAAGTTTCATGAAAACAATAATCTCCCTAATATGTAGATGTTAGGAAGAAAAAGGGTCCTAGGAGGAATTCTAGATGAAAAGGAGAAACCATAAATGAGCAAATAAGAAGACCTAAGGATGAGAGACGGTAAGAGGGAAATGCTCCAATGTACATGAAGTACATTTATAAACATATCAAAGTCAATAAGTATACCAAACATGAGGAGGGAGGGGGAGGGGATGTAGTAGGAATTGGGGAAGGGCTAAATGAATGATGTATACATGTATGCCTCTACAATCTTGTACCCCATTAAGATGTAGGACTACAAAGCACCAATAAAAACTTAAAAAGAATGAAAGAGGAAAGAAAGAATGAAAGAAAGAAAGAAAGAGAGAAAGAAAGAAAGGAAGAAAGAGAGAAAGAACAATTATCAATATTTCTTGAGAAAAATTTAAAATTCCTATCTCAGATGTTCATTTTGGTCATGAGTTTCCCCTAGAGTTGATCAAGAAACATGTTTGGAAATAACATGAGTTGTCCCTGTAGGTCTGCTCCTTCTCTATGGGTCTATGTGACTCTGTATGATTCCTGACATTTTTTTTTTTCTTTTTATAGTACTGGGGATTGAAGTCAGGAGAATTCTAGCTCTGAGCTACACTTCCAGCCTTATTTTATTTTGAAACAGCTTCACTGTTTGCTAAGGGTTTTGTTAAGTTTCTTAGGCTAGTCTTGAATCTGTGATCTTCCTGACTCAGCTTCCCAAGTACTGGAATTAGAAGCATGTATCACCACATCAGGCTGATTCTTAACAATTTAGTATAAATTCTCCTCAGGGACACAGAAAGGCAAGACCATTTTAATTTGCTATTGGCAAAATCAGCCTTAAAAATCTAATCATTTTAAAATGTTTAAAACTCTAGGAATAAGTCTCCATAACTCAGTAAGGACTAGGTGACAGAATGTTTAAAAAGATCATGATCCAGTAAGTCAGGTCAAGTCTTCCATCTAGATAGAGTGACACTAGGACGTTTAGTCTAAATCGTCTGAAAGTAGATTTTTCAAATTGTAACCTGTTGTCACAGGGCAGAATCTATAAAGATCCTTCTATGTATTGCCTTGGGTGAAAAATGTTCTGTTTTACTGAGTGTCACTGACTACAATTTCTAGTGTGGTGCATCTTGCTGACTATTTACAAGTACAACTTAGATAAAACTAACTGAGAATCAAAAGGGAGCAAAATAAATTCAACCAGATAAATAAGGCAAAGCAGATATATAGAGACTAAACTTAAAAAATGTTTATTATCAGTAGGGGAATTAAAGCAAGAGAAAATAACAAATTCTTAATATTTATTTTTTTTTCTTTATTCTTTCTTTCTTTTTTCTTTCTGTCCTGGAGATTGAACCTAGGGTATTCTAACTCTGAGTTATACTCCCCTTTATATTTTATTTAGAAATAGGGTCTTGCTAAGTTGATGAATCCCTTGTTAAGTTCCTGAAGCTGGTTTTGAACCTGTGATCTTCCTGTTTCAGCTCCCCAAGTACTGGGATTTCAGGCATGTGCCACCATGCCTGTCTCGATCCTGTGTTCTTTGTTGAGGGATCTCTTTTTGGAGAGTTGGAGTTCACATGGTCGGTGTCTCAGAATGAATAAAAACAAGGCCAGCCACTTGACTCATTATGGTTCACCTTTATCACACACTTAAAGAGTCTTCCCAGTTGAATTTTCTAAATCACCAGATAGACAACAGCATGCAGATTAAGAGCAAGTAGAGACTGAAAAACATGGATAAAGCTGCGTCCTGTTTTGTACTCAGAAACTGCATGAACCTTTAGCAAAACTCCACATCCATAAGAAAATGTTAGGCCTTGTGAGAGTTAGATAGAAAATGTCGCCTAAAGAGCTCACTTAATGTTTAGAGCTAATGTAATTGAGTCCTGAGGATTGTAACCCCAGGAGCAGATAAATTCATTGCAATGGATTTAGCTGGGGGGGGGGTACCTAGTAGGTAGTAGGGTTAGTAGGGTGTGTCTAGAGGTGGGGACCTAGGGTTGTGGCCTTGGCGATTATATAAAAGGTTCCTCCTTCCTCTGTGTCCTCTCTCTCTCTCTCTCTCTCTCTCTCTCTCTCTCTCTCTCTCTCTCTCTCACCCTCTCCCTCTCCCTCTCCCTCTCCCTCCCCCCACCCCCTCTCTCTCTCTCTATCTTGATTCTGGCCTTCATGATGTGAGGGGCACAGCCGTTTGCCTCCCACCTCTACACTCTAAGATCCGGGGTGCCCAGCCTTACAAGGACTGAGCCCACAACCATAAAAAAATATTTTTTTCTTCAAGTTATGTGGTCAGATATTCAAATTTTGGCTACAAGAATACTGATAGACAGAGGCCTTTGAGGATAATCACTGACTAATCAACCCAACCCTAGCTTCTTAGAAGAAGAAACTGAGGCCCAAAGAATTGAATTTATTCAAGTTTTCATAATTAATTTGGATTGGAACTAGGGTCATACCTTATTTTTTTTCATTATGCCACAATGATCATGTTTATTAGCTGTTTCTGTTAATGTTTAAGCTAATGAGAGTTGGTAACACAAAACTGTATACCATAAATATAAAAAATAGTTTATGTTAATTAACAATCTCTTTAAAATGTTCAGCGAAGAAAAATATAGACATGCATCAAATCACTATGCAATACAAAATAAATATGTAAAATTAAAATAATAATTATAAAAGACACTATCAGCTATGGAAGTAGAGATGGGAGAGTAATTGTAATTGAAATCAGCAGAAATGTCCAATAGTAAATGACTGGTTTGCTAAAAAGTTAGTGTTCAATTACTAGAATAATAAAAAGTCATTAAAAATTACTTTCAGATGACTAACTATTCAAGGTTACTGCAAAGTTAAAGTAATATATTCAGATTGCAATACAGTAAATACAATATTATATTTTGTAGATTGATATGTAACTAGAATATTGTTTGTCATAATGTTCACAGTGGGTTTACCTGGTCATCTTTCATCTCTTTCCTTATACCATGTTATTTACCTCTTTTCTTTTTTTTTAGTAATGTGTACAATTTTCTTCATGGGAAAGTATTTTTGAACTTTATTTTTGAAATGTAATTATGTAAAATACTATGATAAAATTCTTTTTTTTTTTTCCAAAATCTAAGAGCTCTGCAATTCATTATTGGGCACCCTCCAGTCAGATAGATACTTGATTTCTAAACCTGGAAACATTAAAGCAGTCATTTTCCTTCTTATCATTCCTTCACTAGTCTTCACTGACCAGGCAAAGAGAGAGAGAATAAGAAAGTAAAACACTTGGAGAATCAGGGATAGAGATTTCCAAGAAAGATCCCTCCATCCTATGAGTGTCCAATCCTAAAAGTGTGACAGAGAAAGCAAGCGCCCTCCTGATATGTAAAGATCCTGAAAAACCACTAGGACCACAATGTCTTACACACCTGCATAGTTACAAGTTGTCAAAGAAAAACCCAACATATGAAAGTGGTCTAAATTATCCAAGAAAAATCTAAATTGAAAAATAAGAAGAACCAGAAATTTACTGAAGATTTTGATTTTTAACAATACCATTGAGAACAAATGCTTCAAGAAAAAACAGTGGCAACAAAGTATATTTCATTTTTTTTTCTTTTTGTAGTACTGTGGCTTGAACCCAGGGGTATTCTATCTCTGAGCTATACCCAAGCCCTATTCTTTTATTTCTTATTTTAATATATTTCTTATTTTGAAACAGAGTCTCACCTAGTTGTGAAGGCCCTAAGTAGCTGAGTCTGGTCGCAAACCCGTGATCCTCCTGTCTCAGCCTCCCAAGTACTGGGATTACCAAAGTGCCCCACCACACCCATTCTCAACATGCATTTCTTAAGGAAGGGAAGGAGCAGAGTACTGTGCAAAAGTGAGAGTAATGAATTCCAGGGAGAAAAAATTCATTGCTCAGATCTTGCTCCATAGCCATGAAACATAAAGAGTGATTGCATCTAACTACAGGCTCAATAAGCTATAAAAATCATTTAAATGGGAAATGTACACACATAAAATTCACCCAGCATTTATATAAAAACTCTTGTGTCCCCAAATTGTAATTCACATGCATTATTAAAAGATGCAAATACAAATTTATGCTTTCCAGAATATTTGCAGTAAAATTCTAAACACCTAAACAAATCTATATGGCTAAAAAAGAACTTTTTAATTTCTTGCACATTAATATTTATGACTTGTATATACTCAGCAAGTATATATATTACTTGTATACTCAGCAAATCACATGGCCTCTTAACTATGTCAATTTTTATGAAGAATAAACAATATACTCATAAATCTTCATGGTCTTGCAAAGATTGTACTCAGACAAAAATTATATTTCTTCGACTAAGTTTTTTTCATGTGCCAGACATTATTCTAGTCCCTGGGAATAAATGTGAATAGGATGCAACTTTGACCTCATGAAATTACATCCTATTGAAAGGTAAGCGTGGTTAGGTGAGGAGTTAATATGATTTATCTATCTGGACCTAATAAAGAAAAAAAAATATATATATTTAATAAAAATTCTTTCTAGTGTATGCATATAATAGTAAGAAAGTAATGGCATATGATGTTTTATCCAAGAAGATTTTTTATTTGTTTGTTTTTGTTTTTTGGTACTGGGGATTGAACCCAGAGATATTTTATCTCCAAACTATATTCACTGCCTTATTTTTTCATTTTTTCATTTTAAAATAGGGTCTTACTAAGTTACAGAGACCTTTGCTAAGAGGCTAGCACAGTCTGTGATCTTCTGTCTTAGCCTCCCAAGTACTGGGATTATAAGCATAATCCACCATGCATGGCTCCAGATAACTTTTTCCTCCACTTGTGCAAAGCTGAAGATATCTATTAGAATATATGAAAACTCAATACTACATGCACCAGAAGCATATATATCATCTTGAAATCAGTGTGACCTTTAACATTAAATTGACATGTTAAGTTTCACACTACTGCTGGAAAGTTTTTTAAATTATATTGAAATCTTTGTAAAATATTGAAGGAATGTGTAAGTGTATGTTTTTCCCAATCTCTTCTATTCCACTGAACTATTTGCTGGTTTTTAACACAACTACCATGTTATTTGATTATGCAGCTTTATACATAAATGAAATATATAACTTCTTCAACTTCATTCTTATACAAAATTGCTGCAGAATGTCTAGATACTTAGCATTATTATACAAAGTTTTAGAATCAGCTTGACAATTTCTAACAATAATCCTGCTGGTAAGGTACTTGTGATTGCATTTAACCTGTAATTAATTTGTAGCAATTTTATATACAAATCATATTAATATCTCTAATTCATGAAGCTGTATATCTCTCAATTTAATTTTAATGTGTCAAAATTCTACAAGAATGTTAACTTTAATAAGCTTATTTTTCATGACATCAGTTATTACTTGCTTGCCTCATATCAAGTTAGATTATTACACACAGTTTAGGAGTCATTAAAATCACAGGCTGAATCTCCATTCATATATATTTTACTTGACTAGCTATGCACCTTCTCCCATCTGTTAAGCCCACTGGTCTGAAATTTTTTGCATCCTTCACTCCACAAATTTACTTTACCACCATTGAATGCATGAAAATGTCTGATCCTACATTTAGAAGATCTCACCATTTCATGAAATTCTTATAGCTTCTGGTTTCTTACTGTTGTTTTCATTTACAATGTGATACCGCCACATTTCAAACTTGCAAAATCCTATACATCGTAATATAGGTGTAACTTATTGTGAGCAATCCCACAAAATTAATTATAAAATGTATGGGTTACTCTTCATTTTCATATGTCCAGTTTATTAGATGACATATCTGATGTGTGAATGTTTACATGCCCCAAATTGCCTTCAATTTTTATAAAATATCAGTATGCAAAAATATGCATGCATTTTCAAATTCTACCATAAAACATCATAAAATATTTGACTATATAGAAAGATAAAGGAAAGATAAGATACAATGAATTAATGGATACTCAATACCACTGTTCCTTAACTGGAGTTGTTTTTCACCCCCAGAACAAAATATTTGACCACACTTTTGTTTGTCCTAAGTGGGGGTGATGAGGAGCTTTGATACTGGCATCTAGTGGACAGAAGCCATGGAGCCTGCTAAATGTTCAAACATCCTACAATGCATAGGATGGCTCCAGACAGCAAAGACCATTGGCCCATACTTCAGTTGCTCTCAGCCACCAGAAGATGGGATAGAAATTTTAGAATCAACTTTACAATTCCTTATAACCTCAGCACATCTATAAAGTACTCACCTGGCCAACATATTTATTTTTGGCCTCTGGTCTCGAGAAGTGAGAAAATCTATTTTTATTGTAAGAAGCCACCTAGTTTGTGCCAATTTACTCTGGCATCCATAAGAAACAAATACATGAAAACTTATGACGGGTTATCTTAGTCACTAAATCAAGGACTAGAATAACTATTATACGGTGATAATCATCCATTGATTATTAGCTTATGAGACTTGTGTCACACTCCTATCTCAGTATCATCAAATTGCTTAAAATTTTCAAATCTGATAAGGGAAATAGAATATTTTACTGTATTTATTTATTTTCTATGATTATTTTTAAAGTGTGTACCATTATGTAATATTTTAAAATCATTCAGTTATATGAATTTTATACTTTATGCTTTTCATTTTGTGTATGTATAGAATGGGTTGTTTAAAAAATATATATATATATATATTACATAAGGACTTCTCTTGTTGATGTACATTTGTCCTGGTATTTAGGAGGCTAAGAAAGAAGATTACAGGTCAAGACCTGTGTATGGGAACTTAGCACGTCCTTGTTGCAAACAATAGTAAGTGCTGGTGACAATATGGGGAAGGAGAAACTGATGGACTATTGTTAGAATTGTAAATTAGTAAAATCTTCATGGAAATCAGTATGGAGTTTACTCAAAAGACTAGGAATAGAATCAACATATGACCTAGCTATCCCACAGCTTGATAACTTTGTAAAACTATTAAAGTCAAAACACTATAGTGATACGTGCATGCTTGTGTTTGTAGCAGCACAATTCACAGTAGCCAAATTACAGAAGCAACCTCTGTGTCCAGTGGCTAAATAATGAGTAAGGAAATGGGGAAATAGATGAATTATGGTGTGTACACACAATGGTATTTCATGTATCCATAAAGAAAAACAAATGTCATTTGCAGGGAAATGTATGGAATTAGAGATTATACTAAGAAAGATCAGCCAGTCTCAGAAAGCCAAGGACATTTGTTTTCCCTCCTGTATGAAAGCTAGAGAGAAAATAGGCATTTCAGTCAGCTTTCCCATGGCTATGTCCGAAATATCCAATAAAAACACTTTAGGGGATGAAAGGCTTATTAGGGATCATGATGTCAGAGGTTTTAGTTAATACTGGCAACTCTGAGTCCTAAGCAACAATTGCAACTGCAGGAAATGTGAAGAACAGGCTATGTCTCTCACATCATGGGAATCATGAGGAGAGAGAGAGAGAGAGAGAGAGAGAGAGAGAGAGAGAGAGAGAGAGAGAACCAGAAGCTGCAGTTGACTCAGGCCAGGACACACACACACACACACACACACACACACACACACACACACACACACAGGGATTGTACTTGTCCACACCCCAGGGACGCTGGGATGAAGTAGCCTGAGCACACACTGCCCCCAGGAATCCACCTTTGAGCATGGCTGCCTGCAGAGCTTGAGGAAGCCATGTTCCAGAAACATTTCACTTTGACCTACAAACTTCAACAATAGGAAAAAAAAACAGACTTCAGAACTTCAGATAAATGAGGAAATCAATAAAATTGTGGAAAGGGATAGGGGGAAAATGGCGAGAACAAAAAAGGATTGAGGAAGGAAATAATTCAAATAGTGTTATGTCTATACATGAAGGTATCACTACCAATCTCACTAACATGTACAAGGAGAGGGGGGCAGGGGTGAGATGTGGAAAGAAAGAAAGTGCTGTGTGAATGTATGATTTTATCTCTTTGAATTTCACTATGATTTATAATTATAAGGCACAAATAAAAGCATAAAAATAAAAATCTAAAAATGATTTAATATGTAGCTCAATGCATTTAATTCCCCAGTACTACAATATATAATGTAAGTAGATATAATTTTTGAACACTAAAAAATTGCCTAGCCTACTGTTATGGTTAGATATAGATTGTTCCCTGGAGCTCATGTATTAAGGTTCAGTGTTGATGTAATTGAACTATACAATTACAACCTCATCAGTGTGTAAATCCATTGTGATGGTTTTATGGGGCGGATACCTGGTGAGGTGTGACTAGAGAAGGTGGGTTCCTAAGAGTGTAGGTACAGGAAACTAAGCTTTGATCTTTGAGTCTCTTTGCTTATGTGCTCTCCAACTTCTTATCTTAATTTATGAGAAGAGAGGCATTTCTCTCTCTCCTTCTTCTTCTTCTCATTCTTCTTCTCCTTCTTCTTCTCCTCCTCCTCCTCCTCCTCCTCCTCCTCCTCCTCCTCCTCCTCCTCCTCCTCCTTCTTCTTCTTCTTCTTCTTCTTCTTCTTCTTCTTCTTCTTCTTCTTCTTTCTTCTTCTTCTTCTACTTCGTGCCATTTTGTCCTAAGCTCTGCAGACCAAGCTGACAAAGATTAAACTCTGAAATCTCCAATAAAGTTGTTAGAAATAAGTCCTCCATCTTCTAAATTGTGTGTTCAGTCATTTTAGAATATATCAGTGATAATGTTGATCAAGACATTTCCACTGTGAATATGGTCTCAAAGCCCATGATTTATTTCTCTTATCATATATTGTTGTTTTAGTATGCGTTATTCATTTTATATATAAGTTTAATTTTTATATTCATTTTTAAAAAATTTTTGGTGCATAATATTCATACATTGTAATTGGGTAAAAAACATGTGTGTACATACCTGTACACATCACTGATTTAACCCCTACCCAATTCCCACCCCATTCCCTCCGCGGCTATCCTTCCCTTGCTTGGCTTAGTGGTTGACTTTGATATGTTTAAGTACATTGTGTGCTTTAGAGATTTTCCTCTTCCCCTCTCCTTTCTTCTCCTTTAGGTTGTCTTGTTTGCTCCTCTATAGGAATTCCTTCTTCATCTAGAGTTCCTCCTATAATCCATTTCTCCCTAACTCTCACACATTAGGGAAAGCATCTGCTTTCTTATTTTTTGTGACTGACTAATCTCACTTAGCATAATGTCCTCTAGTTCCATCCATTTCTCTGAAAATGATGTAATTGAGTTGGTTTTTTTTTAATGGTTGAGTAAAATTTCATTGTGTACATATCCCACAGTTTTGTAATCCATTCATCTGTTGATGGACATCTTGGCTGGTTCCATAGTTTGGCTATAGTGAATTGTGCAGTTATGAACATATATACACATGCCTTAGTTTGGTAGTTTGGTTTCCTATCTTTTGGGTAGATACCCAGAAGTGGTATTGCTGAATCAAATGGCAGATTTGTTCCCATTCTTCTGAGGATTCTCCATACTGTTTTCCAAAGTGGTTGCACTAATTTGCAATCCCACCAACAATGTCTTAGAGTTCCCACTTCTCCACATCCTCACCAGCATCTGTTGTTGTTTGTGTTCTGAATGATTGCCATTCTAGTTGGAGTTAGGTGAAATCTCAGGGTAGTTTTGATTTGCATCTCTCTGACTGCCAGTGAAGTTGAGCATTTTTCATGCATTTATTGGCCATTTGAATTTCTTCTTTTGTAAAGTGTCTAGTTTGTCTACCCATTTTGTTATTGGATGCTTTGTTTTCTTAGTGTTGAGTTTCTTCAATTCCCTGTATCTTCTAGATATTAGTCCTCTATCAGTGGTGTAGGTGGCAAAAATCTTCTCCCATTCTGTTGGCTCTCGATTGAGGTTCTTGATAGTTTTCTTTGCTGAACAGAAGCTCTTCAGTTTCATGCAATCCCACGTATTGATTCTCCTTTTAATTTGTTGTGCTTTTGGGGTCTTGTTTAGAAAGTGTTTATCTGTGCCTGTGTGTTGCAGTGTTGGACCTATGCCCTCTTCAAGGAGCTTTAAGGTCTCTGATTTGATTTCCAAGTCTTTGATCCATCTTGAATTGACTTTTGTACAGGCTGAGAAAGTGGGATTAATTTCCAATTTTCTGCATATGGTTAACCAGTTTTGCCAACACCATTTGTTGAACAGGCTATCTTTTCTCCAGTGTGTGTTTTTGGCCCCTTCGTCAAAAATCAATTGGCTGAAAGTATGTGAACTTGTTTCTGGGTCTTCTATTCTGCTCCATTGGTCTATGTATCTTTTTATTGCCAGTACCATGCTGTTTTTATTACAATGGGTTTGTAGTATAGTTTAAAGTCAGGTATTGTAATTCTTCCTGCATGGTTTTTGTTGCTGAGAACTACTTTGGCTATTCAGGGCTTTTTACTATTCCAGATAAATTTAAGAACTGATTTTTCTATGTCTGTGAGGAATGATCTTGGTTGTTTAATGGACATTGCACTAAATCTGTAGATCACTTTTGGAAGGATGGCCATTTTAATGATATTTATTCTGCCAATTCATGAACATGGAGGGTCCTTCCATCTTCTAAGATCTTCTTTGATTTCTTTTTTCAGTGTTTTATAATTTTCTTTGTAGAGATCTTTTACCTCCTTGGTCAAGTTTATTCCTAAGTATTTTATTTTTTTGTGGGAGATCCTGAGTGGAAGTGTTTTCTGAATTTTTTTTTAGTGGATTTATGGTTGGTGTACAGGGAAGCTTCTGATTTTTTAAGATTGATTTTGTATCCAGACAATTTGCTGAATTTCTTGATCAGTTCTATAAGCCTTTTGGTTGAGTTTGTTGGATCTTCTAAATATAGTATCATGTCATCTGCAAATAGTGAAAGTTTGAGTTCTTTTTTTCCTATTTGTATTCCTCTGATATCCTTTTCTTGCCTTATTGCTCTGGCTAGAGTCTCTAGTACTATATTGTAGAGAAGTGGTGATAATGGACATCCTTTTCTTGTTCCTGTTTTTAGGGGAAATTCTTGAAGTGGGCTTACTGTAGATTGCTTTAATAATGTTGAGATATGTTCCTTCAATTTCAGTTCTCTGCAGTGTTTTTTATCATAAATGGATGTTGCATTTTATCAAATGCTTTTTCAGCATCTATTAAAATGATCATGTGATTTTTTTCCTTGGTTCTATTTATATGAATTACATGGATTGATTTTTGTATGCTGAACCAGTCTTGCATCCCTGGGATGAACCCTACCTGGTCTGGTATATGATTTTCTTGATGTGGTTTTGAATGCGTGTTGCTAGTATTTTGTTTAATAATTTTGCATCCAAGTTTATCAGAGGTATAGGCCTGTAGTTTTCCTTCCTTGAACTGTCTCTATTTGGTTTGGGTATTAGTGTGATGTTAGCTTCATAGAATGTATTTGGGAGAATCCCAGTTTTTTCTATTTTGCGTAATAGTTTGAGGGGTATTGGGTTTAGCTCTTCTATAAAGGTCTTATAGAATTCACGTGGGAAACCATCTGGTCCTGGGCTTTTTTTTTGATGGTAAGCTGTTTATTGCTGTTTAAATATCTTTGAAAATATCTTTGATTGTTATTGTTTGGTTTAAGTGTTCTATATCTTCTTGATTCCACTTAGGAAGGTTGTATTTATCTAGGAAGTTTTCGATTTCCTCCAGATTTTCCATTTTGTTGGAGTATAATTTTTCAAAGTAGTTTCTGATAATCCTCTGGATGTCTACACTGTCAGTAGTAGTAATTTCTCCTTTTTCATCCCTTATCTTCATAATTTGGGTTGATTCTCTCTGTTTTTTTGTTTTTTTGTTTTTTTGTTTTTTTTTTTTTTTTAGTTAGATTGGCTAATGGTTTATCTATTATCTTGTTAATTTTTTCAAGAAGCCAGCTTTTGGTTTTGTAGATTTTCTGTATTTTTTATTTCCTATTTTGTTAATTTCTGCTCTAATTTTAATAATTTCCTATTTTCTACTGGCTTTGGGGTTCAACTGTTCCTGCTTTTCAAGGGCTTTGAGGTGTGTTGTTAGGTTATTTATTTAAAGATTTTCTGTTTTTCTTATGTAAGGACTCAGTGCTATAAATTTTCCTCTTAATACTTCCTTCAGAGTGTACCACAGGTTTTGATATGTTGTTTCTTTATTTTCATTTGTTTCTAGAAATTTCTTGATTTCACCTCTTACATCTTCTATGACCCATTCTTTATTCAGAAGTGTGGTGTTCAGTCTTCACATGTTTAAGTTGTTTCTCTAGGTCTTTTTATAGTTGATTTCTAGTTTCATTCCATTTTGGTCTGAAATGACACAGGGAAGTATGTAACATTTTTTAAATTTGCTAGTGCTCATTTTGTGTCCCAGGATGTGATCTATTTTGGAGAAGGTTCTGTGAGCAGCTGAGAAAAATGTAAACTCCGCTGTAGTTGGGTGAAATATTCTATATGTGTCCAACAGGTCCATTTGGTTAATGGTGTTCTTTAGTTCTGAGGCATCTTTACTGACCCTTTGTGTGGAAGATCGGTCTAGTGTTGTGAGAGGTGTGTTGAAGTCTCTCAGTATTATTGTATTGGGATTTATGTGTGACTTCATGTCACAAAGAGTTTGATTTATGAAAGTAGCTGCACCTATGTTTGGGGCATAGATGTTGATTATTGTTATTTCCTCTTGCTAGATTATTCCTTTTGCCAGTAAAATATGACCTTCTTTGTCTCTTCTAATAAGTTTGGGTTTGAAGTCTAACTTGTCTGATATAATAGTTGCTACTCCTGCTTGTCTTCAAGTTCCATTAGCATGGATTACCTTGCTTCAGCCCTTTACCTTGAGTTTGTTCCTATCTTTACTTGTAAGGTATGTTTCTTGTAAGCAGCAGATGGATGGATTCCGGTTTTTAATCCATTTTGCCACTTTATGTCTTTTTATTGGGCAGCAAAGCCATTTACATTCAGTGTGATTATAGAGAGATAATTTTTAATTCCTAACATGTTAAGATCTTATTTCTGTTTGAGATACTGTTTATTCTTCTTTGCTTAGTTGTCTGCTGGATGAGGAATCTTGTTTCTTTGGTTTTGGCGTGTATTACCTATTTCTTCTTTGCAGTTAATCTCCTTGAGTATTTTCTCTAGTGCTAGTTTTGAAGACATAAATACCTTCAGTTTCTGTTTGTCATGGAAGCTTCTTATTTCTCCATCTAATTTATAGATGGTTTTGCTGGGTAGGAAATTTTTGGCTGTAAGTTGTTTTCTTTCAGAGTTTGGAATATGTTACTCCATGCCCTTCTGGCTTTCATGACTTGGTTTGGGAAGTCTAGAATGATTCTAATTTGTTTGTCTCTGAATGTCACTTGGCCTTTTGTTTTTGTTGCCTTTAAGATTCTCTCCTTGGCTTTCACGTTAGTTATTTTGACAATTATGTGGCATGGAAATCCTCTTCTCTGATCCTGGACCTGTGTATCACCCTCTTGCTCTATGTTTGGAAAATTTTCTGCTATCACTTCCTTGAAGAGATTATTGATCTCTTTGGTTTCACCTTATTTTCCCTCCTCTATTCCAATTATTCTTAGGTTAGCTCTCTTAAAATGGGCCCATATTTCTTCAATGTCAAATTCCTGCTGCCAGATTTTTTTTTTCTAAATTAGAGACTATGCGTTCATTTTTGGAGTGATCATCTTCTAGGAGCGAGATTCTATTCTCCATGTGATCTAGTCAGTTGTTTATACTTTGAATTGAGGTCTTTACTTCAATGATTGCATCCTTTATCTCTTTTTGACTCTCTCTGAATTCTTTTCGAAATGCCTCTATCATTTCTACAGTTATTTTCCTGATCTGATTTTCTAGAGATCTCTGAATTTCTGTGTTATCAGGTTTTGATGTTGTGGGGTTGTGGGCATTCATTGCTCCATTGTTATTTCTCTTTCCCATGCTTTCAGAAGTTTGTGCCTTCTCTGGGCTCTTCTCTGGGTCACTACGACTTCACTTAATGTGCTCTGGATCTCGAGTCTGTAGTATCTCAGTCACCACTACTCCTTTACTGGATTGTATCACAAAGTCTCAGTCCCAGGAAGTCAATTGAGGCTGCTTTAGACCATGGGGGTGCTAGGCTGGGCGTTCTCCCATGGGGAGCTGCAACTATAGCGTGATATCTCTGCTGCCGCCACTCCCCCACTTGGTTGGACTGCAAAAATCTCTGACCCAGGGAGACTATCTGCACAAGTTCCTGGGAGTACAGTACTGGGGTTTCTCCTCTAGGAGCTGCAATTTGACTCACGGTTGTTGAGTGCGCTGATGGAGCTGTAGTGGACTCGGTGAACTCACTGCGGCCGCCGCTGGCAATATGACGCTGCTGTTATGCCCTCGGCTGTGAGGCTGGCATATTTCTTCTCTGGTTTTGAGCTCTGCTATGAGTCCCTGCAGGGTATGCTGAGCCTGGTCCCTGGGAGCTTTAGATGCTTCTTGTGCTGAAAAAACTGCTGAATTCCACCCAGCTGTTCTGCAGCTGCTTACCTCAGCTCGCTGTCCTCCCCTCCTCTCTGGAGCCTGGTGGCTTGTTGAGTGCGCTGGTCTGGAGCTGTCCAGTGACCTTGCCACTGCCACTGGCAGTATGGCACTGCTGCCGTGTCCTCGGCAGTGAGGCCGGCATATCTCCTCTCTGGTTTTAAGCTCAGATCTGAGTCCCCCTCCTCTCTGGAGCTTGGTGCTGCAAGGGAAGATGGCACCAGCGCAGCTCTGCCCGCGGCACTGCAGGCTGGTTTATTTTCTGGTGTCTGGTTGTTCTTCCAGCCCTCTTTTTCCCAGTTGTATTTACAGTTTTTATTTCTCTGCTGATGGTATTTTCTGGCTATGATAGGTGCTGATTTTGTGGTAATAGAGCTTGATTGTTAGCGGGACTCATAAATGCCGCTTTTCTCCGTCACCATCTCCCTGGAAGTCCATAAGTTTAATTTTTATGAGCTGTTCTTACTTTCTTTGAAGTAACTCTTTCCATTATTACCATGCACTTATTACCCTACATGTTATTTTTTGTATATGTGTGGTACTGGGGATGGAATTCAGGGGCATTCTACCTCAGAGCTATTTTCTATTCTTTCAGCCCTATTTTCTATTCTTTATTTTGAAACAGGCTCTCACTGAGTTTCAAAGAGCCTCACTAAGTAGCTGAGGTTGTCTTCAAACTACGATCCTCCTGTCTCAGCCTCCCAAATGCTGGAATTACAAGCATGTATCACCATGCCAAGCTCCTACATGTTATTTCTAAAAGGTTTAGAGTTTGATTTTAATATTTATATTTTTATTACAAGTGAAATTTATTTTTATCTTACTATGTTATAGATACCTATTTTTCACAGAGAAAAAACAATATTTTTAACTCTTTATTGGACAACATATTTTTCTTTATTTGGTTGTAATGAAACCTCTATCCATAATTTTTTTATTATGGCTTTATTTCTGTGTTTTATATTTTCTTTCAGTGACACATTTGTTCTCATGTGCTCTTAGTGAACACACTTTCAAAATAGTTTTGATATAAGAGAGTGGATCAATTACACAGCTTCATTCTTCTTTAATACATTTAATATATTGTTTTTCTTTTTTGTGGTACTGGAGATTGAACCCAAGGGCATTCTACCTTCAAGCTATATCCCCAGCCCTATTTTTTTATTTATTTTATTTTGAAACAGCATCTCACTAAGTTACAGAGGCCTCACTAAGTAGCTGAGGCTGTCCATAGAACTCGAACCTCTTGTCTAATCCTCCAAAGTACTGTGTTTACAAGCCTATGCCACCACACACAGCTTCATTTAATAAATTCTTAAACCTTTATCCTTTCATAGAAATTTTAAGATCAACTTATCAAATTCCATAATTAAACCCTATAATTCCAGAATTAATAATTAATTCCATAAATAATTAATTTTATAATTAAAGTGTGTAATTTAAATTACATTGACTTTAAAAATTAGTTTATTGTTATCTGATACCTTTATGGTATTATCTTACTAGTTACATTTTTAAAATTACTTAGAACACTTATATGATAGTTCCTGCTTTATATGCTGTAGCATATTCCTATTTTTATTGACTATTAATGATGTATGGGAACATTTTATTTGTACAATAATTTTCCCCAGTATTCTAATTAAATCATTATATTATTTTTAAAAGTTTATATATTTTTAAATTTTTCATGAATTAAATTCTTATTTTCTGAAAATTAAATGATAATTTTATTTCTTTCTAATTTATATACAAACGTTTGCATTACTCAGAATGTCCTAATAAATGCTCAGCACTAATGTGATTGCAATCATTCTTTCATTGTGCTTAATTTAAATGGAGCTATTTCTGAAATACCATTCATAAGTATTGTATCTTTGAAGACTCAGTAAGAATTTCTAACTAAGTAAAGATATTTCTTTTTATTTCAGTTTGCTAAATTTTTATGATAAATTAGAAGTGACCTTTATTGAAATTTTTCCAAATAATGGCCAATCAATGAGTAATCACAAGCAAGCCATACTAAATAATTTATAAATGCAGGTTAACAAGTAGTTCTCAGTTATCAAGTATATTTCTGGCACTTAGTTAATAATTTTTATGTGAAGCTTTGAATACTTTACATATGATATTAAACATGTGCCTTTGACTTTAAAGGTAACATAATCTATGAAGCATAAGAACTATGTATTCATGAATATTGATATACTTAGTTTAAGTGTGTGTGTGTGTGTGTGTGTGTGTGTGTGTGTGTATGTGTGTGTGTGTGAATGTATGAATATACTACTCAAGGTTTAACCCAGAGCCATTCTACCTCCAGGCCACATATTCAGGCTATATATATATATATATATATATATATATATATATATATATATGTGTGTGTGTGTGTGTGTGTGTGTGTGTGTGTGTGTGTGTATGTATGTATATGTATATGTATATTTATTTATTTATTTTGGTGGTACTGGGGTTCCTGGAAACCCTTCTACCTCTGGGCTACACTCCCAGACCTATTTTTTATATTTTTATTTGGAAACCCAGTCTCTTAAGCCAGCACGGCTGGCTTCAAACCTGTGCGATCCTCCTGTTTCCGACTCCCAAGAGCGGGGATTACAAACGTGCGCCACCATGCCTGGCCTATTACTTTTTTATTTTGAAACAGAATGTCATTAATTTGCTGACGTTGGCCTTGAACTTGTTCGTATTTTCAGCCTCCCAAGTACTGGAGTCACAGGTATGCACAATCACATCTGGCTATATTTTATAATGTTGTGAGCAGATATGGATTTAATCAAAGATTTAAAAGTTTTGAGAAGCATAAAATAATTGAAACATATGTAAGATTTCAGAGGTACCCTGGAAAGGGAATCACAAAATATAGTAGCTGTTGATGTAACATCGGCATGATACTGAAAAGCAGAGGTTAACACTTAAAATAAATGCAACATGTTTATGAACAGCTCTTCAGATTGACTAGAATGGCACAAATTTTGCTAAATTGAGCCAGGTTCTTCATGTTCCTTGTCATGCACTGGGACACCTTATAAAGTTCAGTATCCAGCTTTGTGTTTTTAAGCGTTGCCAACAGTATTTTTCTTTTTAAACATTTATAGGTTCTATTATAGTCTATGGCTATCCTTCAAGTCCTTCAAATGCAGGATGGCCAAATGCTGAAACTAGGGAAAGATAACAGAAGTAAGCATGAGTAAACGAACAGAAAATATCATTTTGCTTCTCAGAGTCGGTGGAAAAAATCCCCTAAGAATTTATTGATTTACTTATTTTAATATGCTTTTATTGATGCAATGTAATTATACATTATTATGAGATTCAAAGTGATATAAACATACATGCCCGGAGCACTTGGTGTGTTTCTATTGTAATCACAGTTCTTAATGTTCTCTCTCTGTGTATATTCCTTTTACTTTTCCAAGTCTCACTCATCACTTTCATTTTTTGTCTCTATGTACCTATTTCTGTTTTCACCTCTCTTACCTGCATCTAAATAAATGATACATTTTGGGTAGACATAGTTTTTGTAAGGAATCTACTTCTCAATGAAAGAATGCATGTTTTCAAGATTCTGTCTTGACGGGGCTATTAAAGTTACTCAAATTTCAAGAGTAGCCAAGTCTGCCCTTCAAAACTTAGAAATTTAGTTTATTTTTAAGATGAAACTGAAGGAAACCCAAAGTTATGCACTTGTAATTGAAATAATTTAGATAGGAATTATCTTAACAGTAACAGTTGCTAAACCTTTACCTCAACAATTAAAAAGCAAATTTAGAATTAATCAATTTGTATAGCTCCTCATTGTATAGTAATTAAGCACTGAGATGATATGGAATAAAAATGCACACACAACTTTGTAATACAATTTTGTTCACTGTAATAATTATCAGTTACAAGTAGCAGAAAAATTCATGACATTCTAGGACTAAAATGTAAAGAATACAGAACTATTCAATAAATTATATCTATTTATATTTATTAATTCAACTCCATGATTGATATTGACTGCAGAAAGAGTTGTTTACTTTTTATTTTATATTTTCTTTCTCCAGGGCTGATTATATAGAAGAATGTGGAAATGACAGTCACAAAGGAATGAAAAATAAAAAAAGGGAAGTAGAAAGGAAGGAACAGGGAAGAAAGGAAGGAATAAAAAAAAGAAGGAAGGTCAGTCAGTGTTTCATAAACACCGCATGAGCTTGGAAATCTCTCTGAATTATCTCATCAAATTCACCCAACTCTGTAGAGTACTGGCTATGATTACTTCTTTTTTTATATAACAGGACACTTAGATTAAATAACTTGACAAAGTTCACAAAGTTGACATTTGAGTTACAGTTTACTGGTTTTCAGCTTTCCAGCTTTTTTTTTTCTTTGAAAGACTGAGATCTTCTGGACAATGAAGACAACAGGTTTACTCTGCAAAGTGCAATCATTAGCTCAATCCCAGTCCTGCCCTAAGATATAAATTTTAAATGGACGATGTTAACAGGTTGAATGAGGGAAGCTGGTGAATAGCTGATATGTGGGATATTTACCAAACCATTGAGCTATCACATATTCTATTTAAAAAATGTTCTAGCAGTATAAGAAAATTAGAGCTTGGTTGATGTGAAGGATGTCAATGGAAGGTAAAGGTAATGCGGCGAAGCGGAGAGGCACTTGTGTCAGATACTTCTGTCAAAAATATATAGTAAGCTGGGTCATGTGTGCATTTATGTCTGCACAAGTATTTTTTTACCCCATTATGATGTATAAATACAGTGCACCAATAAAAATATATATATATATATATATAGTAAGCAAGCCAGGCATGGTGGTGCATGCTTGTAATCCCAGTAAATGGGAGGCTAAGACAGGATGATCTAAATTTTCTGTCAGACTCAGCTACTTAGGGAGGCCCTCTGCAACTTAGTGAGATCCTGAATAAAAATTCAAGCTGGGGGTATAGCTTGGAGCTAGAATTCCTCTGCCTCAACCCCATAGCAACACACACACACACACACACACACACACACACACACACACATACACACACATACACACACACACACACACACTGTATGAATGATACACTGGGTTAGATTGTTGAGTTGAATGCATTTCCTCACTCAATCACATAAAACATATATCACATTTTATTATTTATCAAAGGAGTATAAGCAAACCATGGCTCAGAGAAGTTAGTTTTTTAATAGCTAATAAAAAGGTATAAAACTCAACTCCAACTGCTTTTTTTGTAGATGTCAAATATTAATACATTTTGATGAAACTTAATTTCAGATGAAAATATTCCTTCATACACAAACACATACATATATATATCCAGCACATCTAGCATATTATTTTCTTTAACAATGGATCAGGTATTTGACAGTACTCCAGCAGGATGATATTGCAAAGTGACTTTATAGTCATCTTAGTTGATGTAAACACACACTATGATGTTAACACAATGATGTGTTTCTCAGAATGTGTCCATATGTCTATAAAAATCTTAATGTGTGTATAAAAATCTTAATGAAAATACATTAGTTTTTAATACCACATCTTTTTTTCTACAATTTTAATACAATAATATTTTAATGATAATATCATAACATTTTGTCATTCCTGATATCATAAAATGATATTATTTCAAAATATGTAAATCAAACTCTACTTGAAGTGTAAAGTGTCTTCTCTTTGTTTATGACAAGCCAGATTATGAAAATATGTAAGAGAAAAAATATATATATGGGCTGGAATAGTAGATCCACCCATTCTTTTTCATCAAAACCAGAACTAAACAATACCCTCTCCCCATTTATCAATAGTCACAAACTCTTGAGAAAAATGCAAGCTTTGGTAATGGTGTAATCAGAACTTGTTGCTATGCTATTTTTATTATTTACAAATACAATATATTTTTGTGGGTTTGGGGATGGAATCCAGGGGCATTTAACCTCCGAGCTACACCCCCTGCCCTATTTTTTTTATTCTTTATTTTGAAACCAGGTCTCATTGAGTTGTAGAGGGCCTCACTAAGTAGCTGAGGCTGTCCGTGAACTACAATCCTCTGGTTTTAGATTCCCGAATGCTGGGATTACAAACATGCGCCACCACGCCCGGCGAAAATATTTTTTTTAAGTTTTGTTTGGCACAAACTTGGCATGGTGCGCTAGTCCTATAATCTCAGTATAAACTCCTATAATCTCAGTATAATCTAGTATAATCTCGGATCTTCCAAGATAGAAAGAACTAAAGTGGAAGGTGACCGTAAGCAACTTAATAAGACTCTCCTGAATTTAGAGAGATCCAGATTTAAAATGAAAAATTAAATAAATAAAAAGAGCCCAGAGGTAGAATACCTCTGGGTTCAATCCTCAGTACCAAAATGATTGGTGTAATATGATCACACATCACCGTGAGATTCAGAGTGGTATCTCCCACAAGCTCATAACATCTCTTGGTGTTTTCCCCTCCCACCTCACTCCGCTATTCCTGTCCCTTCACATGCTAGTGATACTTGTAGTGATACCTTCATATATGAACAAAAAATTATTTGGTTTGTTTTCTTCCTCAAGCTTCCTTTTATCCCTCCCCTTTCCCTTTCATTATTCTAATGATCTTTCTTCTCATTTTCATGAAGTACATTTTCTTTCCTATATTTCTCTCTAGCTCCAATATATGAGAGAAAAACATATAACCTTTGAATTTCTGAGACTGACTGGTCTTAATTAGCATAAAGTTTTCTCATTCCATCCAGTAAAAAAATAATATTAATAAAATTTTACAGGTGTACATGAAGTACATTCACAAACAAATCCAATCACTAAGCCACACATGAGAAGAAGGGAAGGGAGAGGAAGTGGGGTGGGAATTGGGTAAGGGCAAAACAAGTCAAGTGCACATGTGTGCCTCCCCCATCTTGTTCTCCATTAAGATGTATGACTACAATGCACCAATAAAAATTTTAAAAATATTTAGTCATTGGATTTAAAAAAGTAAAAAAAAAAATCACAGAAAGCAAATTAAACAGTTATGATACAAAGCAAAATATAAGAATTTTAAAAATGAAGTAGAAATAGAAAATGAAGCAAAGGGCTGGTTACTTAAAAATAAATAATTATATACAATGGAAAAGTCAGGGAATTCAAGAAGTAATGAAAACAAATAGTGATGATTATGACTAGAAGAGATATAAATACATTTTTAGACTATGTTAGTATAGGATAACCTCACACAACTCTACAATTTTAGAAAATGATTATGGATGAATGCCTTTCACAGGGAAAATTCATAATACATAACTTACTAAGACTGAGTTAAAAAGAAGTTTTTCAAAATCTGAATGGACCAATAATTAGAAGCAGCATGTAAAAAATGTCAAGGAAATAGCTCTAAAATATTACAGACATAGGAAATGTATGGGTTATTTTAGATTTTAATTTAAAAACAAATCCTCTACAAACTGTTTTCAAGAAAAAACATTGTAGAATATTTCATAATTTATTTTATAAAGCTCATTTATTCCTGACAAAAATGTACCAAAGGAATCATATCATTTATGGGTTTAAATGAAAGGCATAAATAAAATTTTATCAAATTGATTTCAACAGGATATTAAAAAATCATTTACCTTGGTAAAACATCTTTAATCTTAGCAGAGAAATAAATAATCTGACAAATTATATTAATATTTTAGTAAGAACACAATGGGAGTTTCATAAATGTAATGTCTACTGATGATAACACCTAGAAAACAGGGGAAAAGGCAGCCAGCTTCTTAACATAAAAAAGAAAAAGTCAAAATTTTAGCTGCTGCTAGGCACAGACTATGTCACAATTAAAGTTAGAAACACAATTATAATTTCATAATTTTTGGATAATTTTACAATAAGAGAGGAAAATAAACAGACATTAGGGAAGGAAATACATTTTTAAATATTTGCAGGTGACATGCTTCTATATATGTAAAAGAAAATAAAAATAAAAAGACAGTCAGTAAAATGACCTCATAGAAGAAAAAGATATTATTTAACTATAATCTCCTACCTAAGAATAACAAGATTATAAATTGATGATTGCAACTTTCTGAGCATTCATCTTTTGTCAAGCACTGTACTGAGTATTTAAACATATTGCATAATTAAATGGCCACTTTTAAAATGAGGAAAAAGAGACTCAAAAACTTCAATTGAACCAATTTTATAGACGAGCCAGTGGATTGAACCCAGTTTTGTTTGAATACATACATACATAAAATTAAAAGCCATTTTATTTCTTTTACAAAATTTTTATTCTTTCCTTTTTTTTCTTTGTTTCTCTTTTTTTCTTTCTTGCTTTTTTTTTTTTTGTGTGTGTGTGTGTGGTGGTACTGGTGATGGAACCCTGCTACCTCTGAGCTACACTCCCAGACCTATTTTTTTATATTTTATTTGGAAACAGGGTCTGTTAAAACAGCGTGGCTGGCTTCAAACCTACGGCGATCCTCCTGTTTCTGCCTCCCAAGCAGGGGAATTACTAGTGTGTGCCACCACGCCTGGCAAATTTTTTTTTTTTTTTTAACATACACATAGCACAAAAGTCACCATCTTAACCATTTGCAAGTTTATATTTAAGAGGAATTCAAAGCTTACTTTACTCAATATGTAAAAAAGCACTATGAAATTATATAGTATACAATATTTTAGTTATTATCATTGAAATAATTTGACAATTAAAGATGAGCTAGAGACCTAAATGAATTGCAGAAACTCTTGAAATAGATCAAATAAATTATCATAAGTCGACCTTTTATTCTGGAGTAAAATTGAAGCTATGGCCTTAAAGCATGTAGCAAAGAATAATTCTGCTGATTAAAAAATTGACTGCAAAAAAGCATTTCATTAATATCTTCATAGCTGAGTATTTTTCTAACTTCTGAATGCCTAATATTTCAATTATTAAAATCATTGCACAAAATTGAAATATTTTATTTTATGCAAAGTGTCTGACTGCTGTAAGTCAATATCCTCCATATTAAAAGACAAATATTATGGATGGTTAATATTATAGATATACTAATAATTTAAATAAAGGATCAAAATAACTTCTACTACCTAAAAAGTTGGCCAGAAAATATAATCTCATGTATAAATGATATTGTTATTCATGTATTCACATGTACAATAATTATTAAGATACACTGTTCTAGAAATTGTGCTTGTTGCTAAAGGTTCAAATACCTTTATTAATCTTAATGAACTATTAGGAAAGATAGCATAGAAACATAATCAATGATAATAACCTTTGAGACTTTGTAATCCTGGCAATACTGGCACAGAACCCATGACATTTAAAAAATATTTATTTATACAGAGATTTAATACAAGGAATTAAAATGTTCCATGAAACGAATGCAGAGAGACAAAATGAAAGAAACTTACTTTTTATGTTTGGAATACACATAGTACCTATCGGTTGCCAGACAGAGGGCCATAATTATCTCCTTTCTAAAATCGGTCAAGCCATTAGGCTCTGAGATTGCCTACTGCAAGAGAAAGAGGCCTGTTCAAACAACCTAACAGAGAGGATAGGAACATCTCTGTAATTTCTAGCTTCTAAAAGGAGGGACTAAGCACATGCCACCCAGATCTGCAGTTCAGGACCTTGGGAATTTCATGAAAACATGAACCACAGACCTACCAGAAGGCCACACTATGTCAACAGCGCTGAGGTTGGGAAACTTTTGACTTAACTCTTGCATTTAGGAACTTAGAAAGTAAGTGGTGGGCGCTTAGAAACCACCAGCTCTTGAGGGTAATTGAAGATATGTTATTTGGAGCTTGAGAAAATAATGCTGAATTTGCAGTAGGTATTTGTCCGAAGGAGTCAACATCTATCATAGCAGCTAGGTATACCTGCTCCCTAAGAACTGATTCTTAGGCATTTTTAAATTTAACTAATCTGGATAGCATTGAAAGTGGTCCTCTCAAGAAATCTGTTCTTGCTGAGATGCATTAGGTGCCTTCTAAGGGGTAACAGAATCCTGTTTTGATTTCTGTCTAACTTACTTTGTACTTTGGGGAGTCAGTTTCTTCCATGGGAACTTCCTTCCATCTGTTCCTCTATTTCTCTATTTCATCTATTCAAAGAAAGGAGCTTTGGCCAACAAGCAGCATTGAAGAGCTATGACATTTCTTTATGCTTGTACCCACTACCTTTCCACATACCCCACTTCAGCCCATCCATCGCGTTTCATGAAAAATCCCCAGGCTTCAATTTTGTCTTTTATCATATTGAAAAATGGAAAGTGTGAAACACCTGACTCTTAATATGACAAACCTGTTTAATGTCCCAGTGCAGAGAGCAAACGAAACGAGATACTCAATTCTCACATGATCCAACTTTTAATTAAAACAACATTTTATTGGCCTGTTAGCATCGTGGTGGAGAGAGAGGAATGAAGGCCCAAAAAGATATTTCTCTCCCTCTTTTTATTTGCTGTTTTTATAGTGCCTAAGCCGCATGATATAACTTTTTAATAAGAACTTTGGGAAAACTCTCAAATGCTAGATGGCGTTCATTGGCTTCTATGGTGAGAAACACACTGCTTAATTAACGTATGCATCTGCAAGTACAGGGCACTATGTGTATTTAATGGTAGATATTTTAGAGGGAAGTGTTACATGGAGTTTTATGGTAAAGAGATTATTTTATATTTTGTAATTAAGTACAGTAATTATTTTAGCCTATTAAGAACTATGAATTACAAGGTCATACTTGTGTATTCTATATGCATCTTTCCGTAATGGGTTTACAAAACAGTAAGCTGATATCTGTTCAATTATTTGATCTCCAAAATCCAAAAATATAAGTACGTGTGCATGCATGCATATGAGCATTCATACACAGGCACATATAATATACATAATTCATGGAGTATATATGTATATATAAATATTATATATATAAATACACATGTATATATATCATAACATGATATTTTCTTGTGTAATATTTTAATAAGGTTAAAGATATCTAGTTTGATTTTTGTTGCAAATGACAAGATTTCATTCTTTTTATGGCTGCATAATACCCCATTATATACTATATTCATCCATCAGCTACTGGACATGGAGTTTTTTTCTATTTCTTCACTATGTGAACAGTGTTGCAATGAACAGGGGCATGCCAATATCTCTTTGACATCTCTTTGACAAATATTTCCTTTGAGTATATGCCCAGGAGTGAGATTGCTCGATCATATGGAAGTTACATTTTTCACTATTTGAAGAACCTCTATACTGTTTTCTGCACTCACTGTACTAATTTACATTCCCACCAACAGTGTAAAAGCATTCCCTTTTCTCCACATCTTCACCAGGACTTATCTTTAGTCCTTTCCTTAGCAGCCATTCTAACTGGGGTGGGATGTCCTCTCATTTGGGCTTTGACTTGATTTTCTCTGGTGCTTAGTGATATTGAACATTCTTCCACAGGCCTCTTGGCCATGAGTTTGTCTTTGGGAAATGTCTATTTTAGCCCATAGCCCAGTTTTTCGTTGCTGGGTTATTGTTTTTCTATTGAGCTTTTGAAATTTCTTACATACCCTGGATAGTAATCATTTTGCCATACGTATAGTTTGTAAATACCTACTCCCACTCTGTAGGTTTTCTTTCCATTCTAATGATTATTTTCTTTGCTGTGCAACAGCTTTATAGTTTAATATAAGCCAACTTTTTTTCTACTCTTGCTTTTGTTCACTGTATTTTAGGGTGTTCTCCCAAATCCTGTGTGTTGTCCTTTTTAATTCTCCTGCATATACTCCTCTGTGGATAGAGGGGTATCAGATAAAGAGCAGCTAGAGAAAGTTCTCTGCAGTCCCCTCAACTGAGGACAGGTGATTGTCCTATCAACAGAAAGTCTGTGAGATGTAATTATAAAACTGTACTGAGAAGTGCTCATAGCTTTAAAGGAAGGATGCTCTGGTAATCTAAGACAAGATCAAACAAATACCTGGGAGAGTCTCTGTGCTCTTTTTCACAATTCACATTTGTGTCTTGACTGCCTTGTTTCAGCAGTTTTGTTGAGTTATATATACTAGGCTGCACATAATTGAAATGTACATTTGGGTATTTTGACATGCAAACATTACTCGGATCAAGAAACATAAAAGAATAATTCATGGCTGAATCTTCCTCAGTCCCCTGTGTAATTCTTCTCTCTCATACCTTCTACCCCAACTCACCCCATTGCAGACAGCCACTGGTAGGACTTTTTTTCATGTTCACTATGCATTTCAATAGTTCTATGTAAATAAAATAGTATTATGCAGTTTTTTTCTCTCTGACTTCTTCCACTCAGTATAATTATTTTATCTGTACTGTGATTTAGTGACTCATTCCTTGTTATTACTGAGTACTATTCTATTCAAGGCTACAACATGATTTACTTATCTATTCATTTCTTGAAGGACATTATAAGTGTGTTTCTCGGGAGGCTGAGACAGGGGATCGCACAGGTTCGAAGTCAGCCGCGCTGGCTTAAGAGACCCTGTTTCCAAATTAAAAAAAAGGTCTGGGAGTGTATCCTGGAGGTAGAAGGGCTTTTAGGAATACCAGTACCACCAAAAAAAAAGGTGTGTTTCTGAGTTTTGGCAATAATGAATAACTCTTCTATATATTTTCTTATACAGATTTTAATACACATTTTGGCTTTTACTTTTCATTCACAAACACTAAAGAATAGAATAGCTAAATCATATGGTATTGTTGTCTTCTAAATATAAGTGAACAGTGGCTGTACAACTCAACTTTACATTTGATGTTTTATATATTGTTGTTGTTGTTGTTATTATTATTATTATTATTATTATTATTATTATTATTATTTATTTGGTGTTACTGGGGTTCATGAAAACCCTTCTACCTCCAGGCTACACTCCCAGACACCTATTTTTTATATTTTTATTTGGAAACAGGGTCTCTTAAGCCAGCGAGGCTGGTTTGAACCTGCGTGGTCTTCCTATCTCCACCTCCCAAGCACGGTGATTACAGGCCTGCGCCACCACACCCAGTTCATATGTTATTATTTTTATATAAGTTATTTTTATATATGTTATTATTTTTTATATTTTTGGTTTTAATTACTCTGGTATATTCTAGTTACAAGTCCATTGTCAGATATATGTTTTACAAAGATTTTTATCCCATTCTTTGGCTTGTCATTTTATACTTTACTAGTTAGTGTCTTTCAAAGAACAGAATGTCTCACTGCTTATGAAGTCCATATATGTGTTATGGATCATAATTTGGCTGTCACATATAGAAAATCTTTAAACCAATATCACCTTGTTCACTCCTGTATTTTCCTGTGTTGGTACTGGAAATGTAGTGCAGTGGCTGGGTTCTTGCTTGTCATATGCAAGGCCCTGGGTTCAAGCCCCATCCCAGAAAAACAAGAAAAAAAAAGTGAAAAAGAGGCTATGTTTTCCTATGGTCTTAAACTAATAATCTCTTAGTTATATCACATGATATGTTATATAGTTTGAAGTTTCATTTCTTTGCTTATAAGTAATAAATAGCCTTTGTATATACCTTTAGGAAATTTATTGGCCATACTTTTATGAGATAATTTTTGGAATTGTATTTCATTTGTCTACTTAATTTGATGTCAATATCCTATTGTCTGATTATAATACTGCAATATAATCTTGATCTTGATACCAGTTAGTATGCATCCAAATTGGTTTTTGAGTTTAAAGTATTTTGTCTGTTCCAGACCCTTTACATTTTGATATGAATATTAGAATTAGCTAAAGGAAGCACTTTTATATACACACACATTTTGTCATACACACACTTTTTTTTTTTTTTTTGAGGGTCTGGGATGGAACCCAGAGACATTTGACCTCCGAGCTACAAACCCTGCCCGATTTTTTATTCTTTATTTTGAAACAGAGTCTCACTGAGTTGCAGAGGGCCTCACTAAATAGTTGAGGCTGTCCGCGAACAGCGATCCCCTGGTCTCAGCCTCCCAAATGCTGGGATTACAAGCGTGCACCACCACGCCCAGCATACACACACATTTTTATTGGTGCATTATAGTCTCACATCATAATGTATTCAGAGTGAAGTGTTTCCTTAGTTAATTCTCCATTTCAACCTCCCCTAGACCATCTTCCTTGCTCCATTGGGATTTCTCCTCTATTACTTATATTTTCTATTGAATCGTGACTATTCCCTATCTTTTACATATGAAAATAAATATATAACATTTCACTTTCTATGACTGGCTAATTTCACTTACTATAATATTCTTCAGGTCCATCCATTTTTCTGCAAATGACATAAGTTTACTTTTCTTTTTGCTAAGTAAAATTTCACAATGTGTGGATCTCATAACTTTTAATCCATTCATCTGTTGATGGACACCTAGGTTGGTTCTACAATTTGGCTATTGTGAATTGTGTTGCATTAAGTATGCACATGCATGTATTACTATGATATTCTGATTTTATTCCATTCCAAAAGATACCCAAGAGTGGTATGGCTGGGTCATATGGTGTATTAATTCAAAATTTTCTGAGGAATCTCCAGACTGACCTCAACAGTGGCTGCACTAATTTGCAATTCCACCAATAGCGTATAAGACTTTCTATTTCTTCACATCTTCACAAGAATGTATTGTTATTTGATTTCTTGATGATAGAGATTCACATAGAGGTTGGATGGAATCTCAGTGTAGTTTGAATTTACATCTGCTTGATTTCTAATGATATTGAACCTTTTTTACATATTTATTGGCCAATGCATTTCTTTTTTTTAGTTAATTGCCCATTTTTTAATTTGTTTTGTATTTTTAGTGCCTGAAAAAGATCTTCTCTCATTCTGTTGGCTGCTCTCTATTAAGGATCTTGATGGTTTCCTTTGCTGCCTAGAAACTTTTTAATGCAATCCCACTTATTAATATTTGTTTCAATTTCTTGTGCCTTGGGAGTCTCATTGAGAAAGTTACCACTTGTTCCTATGTGTTTGAGTGTTGAACCTATGCCTTCTATACTGAAATAACATTAAAATCCATGGAATAATTTAGAGAAAACAGTCATATAACTACTGCCTTTCAGACTATGAACATGGCATATTACAAATTATATGAGTATTCTTTTTTAATTTAATTTTTATTTTTATGTGGATCATATTGAAAATGGCAATACATTCAGACTGTGCTTAGTGTCCTCCTTCCCCACTGTCCCTCCCTCCTCTCAACAATGAGTGTCCAGGTTGACCATGCTACATTCATACTTTTACACATATTCAGGTGTAGCTCCTCCATTAATCAATCTCAGCCTTCTTCCTCTCCTACCCTTCCTTTCTAGCTTTGCTGAGGTTTCCTCTTCATTATCTGGAGTCTCTCTGGTATCCCTAATAACTCCCTAGTTTGAGCATATTAGAGAAAACATATGTCCCTTCTCCACCTATAAAGAAGAACAAAATCATGCCATTTTTAAGACGGAAAGACCTGGAGAACATTATGTTAAGTGAGATCAGCCAAGCACAGAAAGAGGATTCTTTTCTTAAGCAACATTTTATAGTTTTAGATCTACAGATTCTACACATCAGTTTTTTTATGACATTTAAGTAGCATTTAACATTTCCATTTTGAATGATTTTGCTTACATGAAGAGAGGAGATGTGCAGCATCAAAGAGTCAACAAACGCTAAGGTTCTGTACTAGCATCTTTTCAATGTTTTGCCTCATCAGAATAGCCACCTGGCAGGTCTTCTACCTACGCTGCTTCTTCAAGGCCAAGAAGTTGACTGAGTAATGAGGTTCAATCTCCTCTTTCTTGTATCTCAGTCAGAAGAACATTGCTGGCTGGGACATGTCTGGCCTAAGGCATCCTATCAATAGCACCATAAAGGCACATTGGAGTTTTCTTGCCAGAACTCTTATTTTGTTGAGGGAGACCATGGGCACCACCTACAACCAACAAGTCAGCGAGGGACTTATTATTTATTTTTTTTTACTCAGTAGGATTGCACTGTTTTTACATTATTTTAAATGACACACTTTGTATCAATCAATCATTTTACTGGCCATTTCGGTTTCTGATCATTTGTTTCTGGAATTTGAAGCTATAATTATTTTGCATAGATAAAATATATATATTTGTATTCTCTTCACTTGTTATGCTCACTTATTAGTTCTCTTAGTTTCTTGGTAGATTAGTGCCATCAGCAAACAAAGATAAATTTACTTCTTTCTTTAAGGATGCAAGCTAGAGAGTCTTTGTAGATGCTCTTTATCAGGTTGAAATTATTTTATTCTACTGCTAATTTGTTAAGTTTTTTTTTTAACTTTGGTGCAGTATAATTTTATACTAAATTTGGGGTACAGAGTGTCAGAAAAATACATGCACACAGCTCTTGATGCTCTCCTCACTGGGGATCTCCCCTCCCTCACTCTCCTCATGCATGACTTTGAGATTGGGATTGGTAGTTTTGTATACATCCGGAGCATTATTTTAACTACTGCATTCTTTATAACTTTGCCCCCATCAGCATTTATTTCATTAGTTCTGGGTGTTATAGTTGTCAAATGCCTTTTAGAATATATATGGAAATGATCAAAAGTTTACTTTTTAATTGTTAATAAAACAAACTACACTGGCAGATTTGTGAATGTTATATTAATATTGCTTTCCTGATATAGGTCCCACTTGGTACTGATGTTATTTTTATATATTACTGGATTCACTTGCTAAGAATGTGTTAACTTTTACATGCCTGTTCATAAGCCATGTTTTCTCTTTTTCTCAGCTTTCTTTCTTTGTAACACCTTTTGGTTTTGATATAAAATGAATACTGGCCTCATTGCATGAGATGGAAACTATTCCCACCTCTTAAGTTTTTTAGAAGAAGATTTTGTAAAGAATTGGTATAGTTTCTTCCTTTAATGTTTGGGAAAGCATACTAGTGAAGCAATTTTATACTGAAGTTTTCTTAGTGGAATGTTTTATCATTATGAATTATGCACTGGCCTCTCTCCTTAGGTTCCTATGCCTGCAGTAAGGTATCCAGCTAATAATTATCTTATACTTCATTCATCTGGAATGGTCTCATTCCCCTATGAGTTTGGGTTTTGTGCCCTTTGAATGCATAATGATAACACTATATCAGAACCTTTATTGTTACGAAATACATATTTTTCACACTGAAATATGATATCCTCAACATCAAGTTACCTATATTTTCCTCTGGAGATAAATGGCATCTGACATGTATGAAGATGTTTCATTTTTTAAAATGAAGGGGTAATAACATCTTTGGTTATTTCTGACCTCTATAGAGCAGAGATGTGCTAGAAAATGAAACAATGCATTCCTAACATTACTATTATTTTGCTGGTGTCAGCTGTGATGAGGAAGAAACACTCTAAATATAGGTTCAGTGCTAGTTGCAGAAACAAATGAAGACCACACAAATATGAAGAAATAGAAGGTATGTGTTCAAAGCTTTTCATAAGCAAATGAAGCAGCGGCTCTCACCTGTGCTTGGTAGAGATTGAAATACTGGCCAGGAAATGAAATAGCTTTACAATGAAAATGAACAGAGAGGCTTTGGTTGTGTCCTCTTGGAAACATATTGACCTGGGGAAGCTGCAAATGGGTTACTTAGAAATGTGTGTGCAGGTTGATTGGGGGAAGATTGCTGGCTTTCTCTGATTGGTCCTGAGGTAGAAGCAGGAACAAAATAAGAAAGGTGGAAGTTGTTTCCCATGTACTGGCATTTTGGGCCAATTGTTTTAGAGCCATTGTTTGGTTTCCTGGGCTGGTTGCTACAGAGGTTTGGGTTAGAGTTCCAATGTTACATCTTCTCTGACAAGTGCCCATTGTAAGCTCATTTGCTCAGTGCTCAGCTGCCCAGCAGGTGTGTGGCTCATAGGAGGTTGGATGGACTCTTTCAAGGGTCATTGAGAAGAGTGAAGCTCAAAGAGACACAGATATTCACTTAAAATTACATGTCACATAAAAAGTGAGAGGGTCAGGTGTTTTTCTTTTTTTTTTTTATCTAGAGCAATAAAATACAGTTCTGGGATCAATATCACCAGAGATTTGGTTAGAAAATGGAGGGCCTAGTCCCAGACCTACTGAATTTGATACTCTGAGGATCAAGTCCACCTCCTGTGTTTTAATAAGTCCTCCAGGCCATTGGGATGCATATGTTAATATGATGATTATGAGTGCCACTGATCTAGAGCTAGGTTCATTACACTGTGATGCCTTAAGCTAGGGAAAAAGAATTCCCTCACTCTGAATTCACTCTTCTAGAAGTCAATGGTATGGTGGTTAGAGTGATTTGCTTAACAAGGATTAGGAATAATCACTGCATTTTAAATGTGAGATGCTCAAGTTCTTGCCAGGGATTTGAATAAATTGAGCTTTATTAGGAACGATGAAATGAGGATACTTACTTCCCTAAAGAACAGTTTAAGCCTGAACATGAAATAAATCAAAGGAAATTCTAGGCTTGGAATCTGCAGATGCCATTAATTAGCAGAGGAGGCATCTGGCATTTACATTCAGTTAGAATCTTGACTTGGGGACGTGGCATTTGATATGCAAAGTGCTGGCCTTGCAGAAAGCAGAGATATTATGCGTGGGTCCCACCACAGGCATAAAAAAATATAAGAGCACTAAGCTTCACTTTCTCTGGAACACAGAATTTCACTCCACAGACTTGAAATAACTTCCAAAACACTGCGCATTGCCTACTTTACATCAAATCTAGAGAGATGTTTCAGTCAGAAGATGGAGGTTGTTATTATAAGAAACTGGATAATAATGACTAAGTTGATAAACATAAAAATGTGAAATTGGAAAATGCATAATATTCTAATAATATAACATGTGAAAAGAAAAATATTCTAAGCTGGGCACACATCTGCAATCCCAGTACTTGAGAGGCTAAGACAGAAGGATCACGGGTTTTTGGCCAGCATCAGCAATTCTGTGAGATGCTCAGCAACTTAGAGAGGCCCTGTTTCTAAATAAAAATAAAATTGACTGGAGATGTAGTTTAGAGTAGAATGCCCCTGGGTTTAATCCCCAGTACAAAAAAGAAAAAGAAAAATGTTCTACTGTAGGTCTAATTAATTGATAGTGAAATTTTTAATGAAATAAATCATATATTCATATCCTATAATCAGAAAAGAGTAACAAATCAATAATGGGCCTTACTCATGGGAAAAATGTATATATTTCAACTCAAATATGTCTACTGACTCACATCAGCCATAGAGTAGGGTTTGTATTTTCTATCACATGATATATTTTGATATATCACACAAATATACAAATACACAAATATATACATATATACACATGTACACATATATACATATGTGTGTATATTTAAATATATAAGATTATGCATATTATATTTATGAATAGGTATGAATAGGTATAGCCGTATAGTTCTATAGTTAATAAATTATAGTAATTTTTCCCAAAATGTATTAGCAAAACTTCAGATAATGGAAGGAGCCTACATGCCTTTATTTTATATGGGAAAAACACCAACGTGTTCATAGCCAAAAGCTGAGAAATTTTCTCAGACACCTTATTTAGCAATCCACGGATATTTCTGAATAATATTAAGTATTTGAATCACCACTCCTTATTTAATCTGCACTTAATAACCCTTTAGTCAGTATGTCTGTGTAGAGTACATTAGATTATGTACAAGTCTGCATGAAAGTTACATTTTTTAATATTAATTTCTCAAAGTGCACAAATTTTATGTCTTACAGATTTTTTCTAACGCTTTTGCATTTCTAGGCTCCATAGTTTCACTTACACTCATAAACTAATCAGATGGGAAGACGATAGTGACAATGTGTCTCCTTTGTGCACAGCTTGACCTCAGTGTAGAATCCTAGCCATTATCCTCAGCAGAGAATAGCTGAGATTCAAGTGCAGCAGCCTCTGCATCCTTCCATTGTAATCCACACTCAATTCACAGGATTCCAATGACTCATTAGATCAGATGATGCATTTTGTGTAAAATACTTCTACACTTTTCCCAACATTAAATTAAAATATCTATGTCTCCTTATGAGAGAAAAAGTAAACAAATTAATATGTATTAGGTGCACTCATACATATTTGTATGTATGTCATCTATGTATGTGCATATACATCTATATATAGCTGTGCATTTATAGTTATATGTATATACACAATAATGAACATGTTTAGGCCACATAATAAAGTAGATAAGTAGTAGATGAATGTGTGTTTGCACATTCTCTCTACAAGTAAATATACCTTAATATGATTGACAAAATAGTGAGTGAACATAATCCCCTTATAAAGCTTTCATCTTAATCAGAGGAGAGAGAATATAAACAGACAATACAACTGACATGAATATTTATTTATATGTTAAGTAAATAAATGCATATCAATCAATGAAAATAACTCTTAAAAGGTGATGATATAAATTGAGTAATATATGTATGTGCATCATATTGTGCCATTATGGAAACACCAACAAGGGGTCCTTTATGAGATAGAGTTATAAAAGACTACGAAATATGAGCAAAATGGTAAGAGGCAGGTGAAGAGGATAAAGAAGACTTCTGCAACAGAAATAGCAGAGCACACAGTATACACAAAGGGGAGAGATGACAGAAAATTTAAGAAACTGAGGGAATTAGGCAACTTAGGGCTTCTAATAATGGAAAAAGAGGCAGACAATAGGAAATCGAGAGATTACTGAAGGAGAAGGGGCCATAGGTCCATTCATAGTGGGTCCTGTATAAATTTTAAGCTTCCACCAAGCTTGAGGTGGCAGAAAGTTCAGTAGGTAAGATTGTGCAGTGATTCCTGGGAAGAATTACAAAGTTCAGAACTAGAGTAATGGAAGGAAGGGTATTGGATAGGGAAATAAATTTCAGGAATATTCAAAAGAAACATCATTAGGACTTGACATATGTGTATATGCTTGCCTGAGGGGAAAGGTTAATGGCTCAACTAAAGATTCCAGACTTTTAGGAGAACACTGATAAACAAGAATAAATAAGTTTGAGGGGGAAGAATCAGTTGATTTTAATAACACAAAACAAAGCAGTCTAGTTTTAAATACGAAATACGTGAACAAGTGAAGATGATGTGTATTGTCCAGAAGTCCAGATTGGGAACTGAATTATTTTAGTAATGAGATACAGAATGCCTGAGGGGAAAACCCAGTTGCTTCATTTTCTTGCAGTGTAAGCATGGGCAAGTCATTTAGTTTATTTGAACCTTACTTAGATTTTCCCCTGTAAAATAAAGTACAATTTGCTGTGCTCTTGTAAAGATTAAATGAGATCATTTCTATGAAAGTGCTCTTTAAATCCAATGTTTTCCCAACACTAAAGCCATGTTACTTTCAGATTAAACATGGTTCTGGCAGAGCTACATGCATATTAACCTTTATTGGTCTTACTAGTCCAGGAGTGAAAATGTGTGTGTGTGTGTGTGTGTGTGTGTGTGTGTGGTTTTATTTTGTGTGTGTGTATGTGTGCATGTATGTTTTAGTAGTCCTGATGTGTGTGAGTGATTTAGTAGTCCAGGTGTGTGTGTGTGTGTGTGTGTGTGTGTGTGTGTGTGTGTGTGTTTTAGAATAAATCTACAAGTCAGGAATAACCTTGAGGATAAAGATGTTCAGATGTTCTCTTCAAGAGGGAAGGTAGATGAACACAAAAATTAAGCCGGGCACGGTGGCGCACGCTTGTAATCCCCATGCTTGGGAGGCGGAGACAGGAAGATCGCTCAGGTTCCAAGCCAGCCGTGCTGGCATAAGAGACCCTGTTTCAAAAATATAAAATAGGTCTGGGAGTGTAGTCTGGAGATAGAAGGGCTTCCAGGAACCCCAGTACCACAAAAAATAAAATAAAAATAAGGTGTTGGTAAAGAGGATGGAACTTACTTTCTTATCTTTTTTAAGGGTCTGGGGATGAAACCCAGGGGCATTCAACCTCTGAACTATACCTCCTGCCCTATTTTTTATTCTTTTTTGAAACAGAGTCTCAGTAAGTTACAAAGGGCATCACTAAGTAGCTGAGGCTGTCCAAGAACCGCAATCCTCCAGTCTTAGCCTCCCCACTCCCAGTGCTGGGATCACAAGCATGTGCCACCATGCCCAGCTTAAGAGGATGGAATTTAATTGGTAAACCCAGTTTGGGAATTCTAGAATATTCTTGTGGAACAGTATGTCTTCCACCTGCAAGAAGACCCAGGGCTACTGTGGAAAATAGTGAAATTAAAATAGGTCTCATAATTAGGCACTAAAATTATGAGTAGAAAACAAAAGAAAGAAACCGGTTTTATAGCAGATATCTAGAAATTGCAGATACCTTGAATATAGCAGTGTCTTAGTATTCTCACTGCTATAATCCAAAGATCTTACTTCGTAACTTAAAGGAAAATTTATTTGCTCATGGATTTCCTTGAAGACTTTGGGGTTCAGTTCCTATGAGTCTGAGATCTGCAGATCTCAGATCATAGAGGTGGGAAGTAGAGGAGAGAGCTCAAGGCTTTTCTCTCACATCACAGAAGTCAGAGCAAGAAATAAGTAAAAAGAGAAACAACCATATATAATCCTCCTGGCTGCACCCCAGGAACCCACCTTCTCCAGGCCAGGCCATCACCCTTTTTAATGAATTTTCCACTGCTGGGGTTACAGTCCATATGATTCAACTACATCATCTCCAAACATCAATTCATGAGCTCTCCAAGGGTCATTCTATATCCAGCTATAGTAAGCAGATAAGCATAAAATACTTTCATATTGCAATGTTTCTAAGATCCTCCTTTAAAACCAACTTACTCCTATGAAAAAAGGAAGACTTTTGATTGTAGGCTGCCATTTTATTTATTTATTTATTTTTTGTGACACTGTACCAAAGAAAGCTATAATAAGTTTCTTGACAGAAGAATCTATAAAATACAACAAGGTATGACATTTTGTTTTTTGAGAAATGATCAGATAGTCATTAGTGGGAGAGGAAACTTTATTTCAGGCTAAGAATTTTAACTGTGGTAGAAATAGTGCATAACAGTGATAATGTTAACTACAGTAGAGAGTAAGAGCTGCAATTTGAAGTCATTCAGCAGCAGAGGAGAGCTGGGAAGAACACTAGACAAAATAACAGTAAACAGAATAAGGAGTAGGGAAGGTAAGTGGAAAGGGTGAGTTGTTCATATAACTTTGTGAGGCCTGGGCTTGAGCTCAGTAATCCACATCCTTCTCAATAATGCGCCAATTCTTTATGAATTTACAGATTTTATATGGGTAGTGAGAGCTATATTTTTTTTGAAAGTGCATGACATGAAGATGACCAGATAAGAGCTGAGATCTTCCAAATCTGATGAACCCAGATTTAGAAATTCTCAAACAGTCTCCTCCTGGACTTCCTGAGTTCCGGTGTACTTTGTTATTAGAAATGGGGATATACTGGCTATCTGGTTTCTAACTCTATCAAAAATTACCTTTTTCGGAAAAAACACATATTTTTTAATACATAATAGCTGTAATAGGGCACCAGTAGTCACACAAATATGAAAAGACCTGATTATTTTTCCTCACTACATATATATCCTACACTTTATCTCATCATACGTCACCATATTTTCAAGCAACTGTCAAATGGGAATGCTCCTTCTAGAAAGATGATCTTTGCATTCAAAGATGACTAGTCTACTTTGGCTTTGCAAATTTTTCCACTCTAAAAGAGGTTAGAGATCTTTATCTCTATCCAGATGGGGAGAAACTCCAGTTCAAAACAGTGCAAAAGAAAGGTAAACAAATTATAATCAATGATATAATGAAAGAAAACTATCTTCAACTTGAAATTTAATATCCAAAGCAAATATAATTTTCAATGCAGAATGGAAATAAAATGATAATGCAATTGTTTTGGTAAATTCATGCATTTTCATAAATTATCATCTATAATTTTATTCTTAGAGATTCATTAGTGTATAAAACTATGGATATTATTAATGTAATACTTTATATTAATCATATAGAAATCTTCATGTATTTAAGTTCTATATGAAGTTCTACTAGCAGTTTGATAAGAACTTTGACAATATACTCAAACTTTGTATATCTTTGTTTTCTTATCTGTAGAATGGAATTCATATTTGTACCTATTCTTAAGGATATTGTGAGGATGAATAATATGTTTTAAATGTCTAGAGCATTCTTAGTTCCATTTCTGACTGATACATATATCATAATAATATAAGGGTTAGTTATTATTTTAAGACTAACCTCTCTAAAATATTGGTGTAAGAGAATAAGACACTTTGAAATATATATATTCAGTAATATAAATTTATATATAATATATGCCAATAAACTCATTGGCCTATAGAAGAATTCTTCCCTTTCAGATTAGCAAAGATTAAAATGAGTGGTATAGTAAAAAGGAACCCCTAAAGAAAACAAAAATTGGTATCTTTATGGAAACTTATTGGTGCTACCTACAGAAAGACCTAAAAAATGGTACACACTGATGTGTATTTTTTTAGAGTTTAATTCACAGACAATAATTTGCAAAATGTACAATAAAATTATAATACTAAGAATACACCATGAACTTATTATACTAAAAACAATTAGAAGTGACAAAAAACCCACTTATACAGTGTAATGGTGAAAGAAATCTTGAGTTCTAGTTTGTCCAAACAAATAGAATAGAAACTATTGATTCTTTAAAAAAATGAATGGCAGCCTAGAGAAAGATATACACTAAAAAGTAAGGAAAGTTTAGTTGTTTTCTGTGACTCCTTGTACACACAGTCATAGACTCTCCTTTGTAAAGTGAATAGTATGTAGATATTGGTAGGATAATTCTAAAAGTCATGACAGTCTGAAGAGGAAACTTACCAAATGATCATGCATATATCTGAAACATTTTTCTTCGACTTAAAATTCTTCTTGCTGGGCGTAGTGGCACACACTTGTAATCCCCTTGCTTGGGAGACAGAGACAGGAGGATCGCGCAGGTTCGAAGCCAGTCTTGCTGGCTTAAAATACCCTGTTTCTAAATAAAAATATAACTTAGGTCTGTGACTGTATCCTGGAGGTAGAAGGGTTTCCAGGAACCCCAGTACCACCAAACAAAAATTCTTAATATTTATTTTACTGATATTTGTATTTAATACCAAAGTCTTTTGATTGAATAGCACCATTAATCTGAGTTCTTGTAATCAAAGAACGTTTGTTTTTCTTTTCAAAGTTTTTTTTTTCTTTTCAACAAATAAAGCTCAAAATGGTAGGAGATCAGGTCACTCATTCTGATGAAGACATGAGAGGAAAGTTAATAAAGGCTGCAGATTATGCAGACATTCTTATCCACTACTCCTCCCCTATGCCTGACCTCTAATGTTGACCTTGAGGGATCTTTGGAGTGAGATACTTACTTTTGACCTATTGTCAAAGTGAACCACATCCCATAGGAATGAAACTTAAAAGTACTGCATATTTTTGGCAGCTCTCTCTCTTGATCTTTGTGGTTCAAAACTGGTGTCACCAAGGGGGCTACATGTTGCATCTAGGACTGAGGAAAAATGATAGTGAAGCATAGCTGCAGTGGACCTCAAGAGACCACCATAAAATATCAGAGAAAATCTAACAGTTATTATGAAATACTCAAATGCAAAGGCCAATTATTACCCCAGTATAACTTAGTGGTAGCTTATTAATGCAAATCTGGTTACCATAGTTTGGGTAGAGTATAAAGAAGCCAACATGAGGAAAGTATTGTTCATAGGCCAGGCAGGAATTAGGGACACCAAAACTCAGAAATAGAGAAAGCTGTATAGAAAGGCTGCAAGGCTGTCATTCTAGGGGTTCAGTCAGATGTCTCCCCTGTATCCTCACAGGGAGCACCCTCTATGATAAAGGTAGGTGTTCTTCTGACTTATTTCATGTAATGGACTCTAAATTATTTTATAGATCATATTTACTTTTTTTACTTTTGGTACTATAAGCCTTGGAGACAAATTTGAAATGGTAGACCTTTGGAAATATGGATATTTAAAATAGTTATGGAACCAAAATAGGTCTTTGTCAACAGATGAGTGAATAAGGCAAATGTGATATTTACATACAGTGGAGTTTTACTCAGCCATAAAAGAACAAAATTGTGTCATTTGCAGGAAAATAGATGGAACTAGAGTGCATTTGCTAAGTGAGATCAGGGAGACTCAGAAAACAAAGGCTGTGTGTTTTATATGTGGAAGATGGAGAAAAAACAGAAAGAAAAAGGGAACTAATGAAAATAAGGAGAAAACTGATAAAGTATTGGAAGGTAATTGGAAGAAGGAATAAAGAGACAAGCAAAAGAAGGTTTGGGGAAGGAAACAGTCAATAATGTTAACTACATATATGAATGTATGATTATGAACCTCAATAACATAGAATTTTAATTTACTAAAAAAAGTTAGTGAAAAGACTAAGTAAAAGAAAGAAAATATGGTTATTTAGGTTTAGCATTTTTATATCTTCAGCATTTTTGTGTCTAGTTTTGTGTTCTAGTCTCTTCATTCTTCTTCTTGTTAAAATTGACTATATAAACATGTGCTGTTTCAAGGTAATAAAAGCTTTTCTAATACTTTGTCTCTTTTTATCCATTGATATAGTTGAACAAATAGATTTTAAACATAAAATATAGGATTATTAAGCACTATGATGTATGCATGCCTTAAATGCACATACTGCTTTCAAAACCACTAGGGCATGTTATTATAACCATTTATCAGATGGGCAAAGGGTTATCACAGATGATAAATAGCTTGTCCATAATGGTAAGAGATGGCAGAGACAGAACAGTTAGGTATTTGCCATTCTCAAAGTTCTCCCTTACTGTGAGGAGTGTATGTTACTCAGCTCTGTACTATAGATGTGAAGTTGGTTGTGTATGATGACCAATAGAAGTTACAATATCATATAATGATAAATAAGAATGGTCAGGTATCTTTGAAGATGTCATGTGTGATTTTTCTTTAGTCCTTCCTCTATTATGCATTGTAGAGAAGGCCCTTGAACATCACATGTAGCTCATCATTAGCTCTCACAAAACCAAAGACTCTTGGGCACCCCTAACATGCATTCCCAGTGCTTTGATCATAAAGTTTCAAAGTCGTGCCAAGTTTCCCTCTGATTGCATGGCATGTAGCCCTTAGTAGCTTTTATTTTTGTCTTCATGAAAATAAACAAAGGCCTGAAAAAGGAAAGCAAATTAAAGATGAAAGTCTGTTTATGAGAATGCCAAAACAATTGGTTGTTTATTCTTGTTTCTATCACTCCACTTTTAATTCTTCACAGATAGAAACAATGATATTAAGAGTGATTTAGGTAAAATATCAGATAGAAACAACAAACAGAAAACTAGCTTCGCAGAATAAACTTGCATAAAGCCTTAAGAAGTCTAAAACTCAAGTTTAAAAATGTTAAGCATTTGTATACATTATATACATTAACCAGATCAATTATTTTTACAATGGTGAAATGTGACTATGCTCATTTGTAGTATGATACAGATATGGAACCAGAATGGGAGATCAATTGTGATCTGTCCAAATTAATTTCACTAGAAAATGATATTCTTAGAACTCTAGTACAGACATATGTCGTTATGACATACTCAAGCTTATCTGTACTCTGGAGAAAATGTCTTATTGCTACTTATAAATAAACTAGAGGAAATTGTATTGTTTCAAGATTGAGTAAATTAAACACAGATGGAATAGTTCTTATCTAAAATGCTTGGGACCGGAAATGTTTCCAATTTGGCTGCTGTTTGAATTTTGGAATGATTGTATAGACTTTACCCATTGAGCATCCTTAATATAAATACCTAAAAACTGAAAATCCCAAAACATTTGAACATCATATTGTTACTCAATGTTTCAGACTGTAGATAATTTCAAGTTTTAAGTTTTCAGATTTGGAATGTACAACCTTAAATATGCTTACCATCACAACTTTTCCAAATTCTGTTTCAAAATTTTAGTTTTCCTAAAGGGTTCAAATTTACTCTCTTATTATTTAACATAGTAAGCCTATCATTTTCTTTATTTCTTTCCTTTCCCCAAACTCCTAATTAAATTCATGAGTTTTGCAACTATTGATTTGGGAGAGAGATCTAAATTTCTTTAAATTCTTGATGGGCTGGTTGAAATGAAAGACTTCCTCTACTTATCCAGTGATTAGTTCAAGTTTCTTAAACTAAATCAACTAGTTATCTGTCTTTTGCTATGATAATTTATTCAGGGATGAATTCAGGCCGTGGAAGACTGAAGGCCTTTATTGGAAAATTTCAAAAATATTCTCTCTCAACTCCTTACTCTAATTACTACTGTCAACAATCCAATAAACACAAAGATTTAAGAAGTAATAATTAAGATGGTGTGGTGTTGGCAAAAGAATTGACACAGAGAAGAATGAGCAGAATAGAAAGCACAAATAGGCACACATGTAAATATATATCTATATCTATCTATCTATATATGTATTTCTCTATATACATATACACAATATATGTATGATCAGCTGATCTTTAACAAAGGAACAAAGTAAAGATAATACAAATGGTACTGCAACTAGTAAAATTTCTAGAAAGCAAGAAATAAAGAATATTGGGACAGAGCACTGACCCTAGATCTAAATATAAAATGCAAAATTACAAAGTTCCCAGAACACAGGACAAAACTTATGTGAGCTTGGGTGTGGCAATGTTGCATTAGATATAGCACCAGAGGTACAAACTATAAAAGAAATAATTAATAAACTGGACTGCATTGGAATTAACAATTTATCTTCTGAAAAAGACAATGTTAAGAGAGTGAAAAGATGAGCCACAGACTGGAAAAATATTTACTTTCTTAGTGCTGACTTTCTTGAGTTGTCTGTATAGTCTAGATAGTAGTCCTCCATTGGAGGAGTAGGTGCAAATGTTTTTCTCATTCTGTCAGCTGAGGTTCTTGTTAGTTTCCTTTGTTTTACAGAAGCTCTTCAGTTTAATGCAATCTCACTTTTTAATTCACCTTTTAGTTTCCTGTGCCTTTGGGGTCTTGTTGAGAAAGGTTATAACTCTATGTGTTGCAATGTTGGACTTATGGCCTCTTCAAGGAGCCCTCAAGATCTCTGGTCTAATTTCCAAGTCTTTGGCCCATCTTGAATTGACTCTTGTGCATGGTGAATAAGTGGGGTTTATTTCTATTTTTCTGCATATTGTTAATCAGTTTTGCCTTCACCATTTGTTGATGAGACTGTCTTCTTTTCAGTGTATGTTTTTGGTCCCTTTATAAAAAATCAATTGTCTGTAAATGTCCAGACTCGTTTGGGGTCTTCTAGTTTGCTCCATTAGTCTATATATGGATTTTTGTGCCAATACCATGCTTTTTTTATTACTATAGATTAAACTCAGCACTAAAAAAATAACTCAATCAAAAATTTAGCAAGTGGAGCCAAAGGTGATGGTGCACACTTGTAATCCCAGCATTTGGAAGGCTGAGACAGGAGGATCACGGTTCAAGTACAGCCTCAGCTACTACTTACTGAAGCCCTTTGGAACTTAGTGAGATTCTGTTTCAAATTCTCTAGCTCAGAGTTAGAATGCCCCAGGTTCCATCCTCAGTACCTAAAAAAAAAAAGAGAGAGAAAAAAAAAAAAGGGCAAGTGAACTAAATAGACACTTCATAAAAGAAAAAAATCAAATGACCAATAAATGCATAAAAAATGTTCAACATCATTAGCAATCAGAGATTCAAATCAAAACTACCCTGAGATTTCTATTAACTAAAATTGGAATGGCAAAAATTAAAAAAAAAAAAACAAATGCTGGTGGTGATATAGCAAAGTGGAAACTCTAATCCATTATAGGTAGGATTGCAAATTAGTGCAACCACTTTGGAAAACAGTATGGAGGATCCTCAGAACAATAGGAATAAACTTACCATATAATCCTGCAATACCACTTTTGAGTATCTACCCAAAAGAATGGAAACAAAACTACCAAACTAATACATGCATATCTATGTTCATAGCTGCACAATTCACAATTGCCAAACTATGAAATTATATTAAAATATGGAACCAAGATGTCCATCAACATATAAGTAGATTAAAAAATATGGGATATGTACACAATGGAACTTAACTCAGCCATAAAGAAAAACAAAATTACATCATTTAAAAGAAAATGGATGAAACTGGAGAGCATTATGCTAAGTGAGATTAGTCGGTCACAAAAAATAAGAAATCAGATGCTCTTCCAAAAGCTAGGGAGAAAAGAGAAGAGTGGCACTAGGGATACCAGGGATTGAATCCAGGGGTGATCTCCTCAAAACTACACCCCTAGCTTTTTCCCCAGAAGTCTATAATGGATCTGGGGTGACCATGTTGTGTCAATGTGGGTTCATCGATTATGATAATGTGCCACTCTGGTGGGACAATTTATAAGCAGAGAGGCTGTGCATTTGTGGGGCAGGGCTCAATGGGGAATTCCTCTCAATTTAGCTGTAACCTAATGCTGCTCTGAAAAATGAAATTTACTAAAATCAAAAACCTTAGTCAACTGAACAAAGACAAAATGATGTCTTCCTGACATCACTGAGCCATTGCATTTACTGATGTTGTTGTAAGCTTTACTAGTTCTAGAATCTGTTTGTAGGACGGTCTATTTCCTAATATGTATTTTATTTTGAGGTAGGCATATGCTTTGTATTTCTGAGATTTCAGTGACTTTGATATATTTACTGAGTTAAAGCTAAAATATTAGCTCATTTAAAATTGTGACCTAGCCGAGTATGGTGGTGCAGGTTTGTAATCCCAGGATTCAGGAAGCTGAGACCAGAGGATCATGGTTCGCAGACAGCCTCAGCTACTCAGTAAGGCTCTCTGCATCTTAGTGAGACCCTGTTTCAAAATAAAGAATAAAAAATAGAGCAGGGGGTGTAGCTCAGAGGTTGAATGCCCCTCAGTTCCATCCCCAAACCCACTAAATAAATAAATAAATAAATAAATAAATAAATATTAAAAATTAAAAATGTGACTTTAAGAAAGATAGCTGATCTCTTTCAGTTTTAGTTTTTGAACTATAAAAGGATGATACATAATCAGCCTTATTGTGAGGATGATATAAAATATCTATCATATGCTAAACATTTTGTACCACACCAGTTACTAAATAAATAGGTCTTGTATTTAATAGGAGAAAAGCAACTTCATCTCCATTAATCTCTTCAAACTGAGTCCATGTGGCTCAAGACAGATCAGCCGTTCTAGCACCCCTCTTGGTACAACAAAAACCTATTTTGTTATATTTTCCCTTTGGAAATATTTTGAGAACTAGGCTTGTTTTGTATTCTCTAAAATATTATTCTTTTTGAGAGGAACTTTTCTTCCTTGTACTATAAGCTCTCTTGGTACTCAAAACAAGCTTCTTTATAAAGCAGGGACATGATAAATCCTATTTCTTTACACATAAACATACACTAAATAAAGCAAGCCCTGAAGAGGCACATGGCGTTGCTCCTTACCAAAAGCTTAGTAACTGTTAAGCACACAAATTTCCATTGTTAGCTTGAGATTCCCTGAACATTTCAAAGATTATACAGAAAGAACAAAAGGTAAAAAAGATATTTTCAGCAGTCACTATGCATCAAGATATGCCCTATTTTTATATTTATTAACTCTCAGAACAATAATTTATTTCCTCATTGACATCACCATACATCAGATATGAATGAGCCACAGACATCATGCTAGATCTCTGTGAGTTGCTGTCTGTCTGCTGCTATGTTATTTAAATTCAACAAGTAATTGTCAAAGATCATTGGGCATGGGTAAAGTTTCTTTTTCATATGAAGAAAGACAAGTGAAGTCTTTTGCCCCAGGTAATATGAATCATCAGGGATAAGGATTAGAATGCAACATATTTGAAGAATACAGTGGGCATGATAAGAATTTTGTCTTCAATAGCATAAGATTTACACTATGTAAAACATACTTGATGGATATTTGCTGAATAGATGAATAATTCTAAACCCAAGTCTATTTTCTTTCAATTTCCATGTCATTATTTTATGCCAGGGTACATTTAAGTAATTTTACTGGCAATGTTAAATTTTTATCAGAAATGAATTGCATGTTTTTGCATATTTGAGTACTCTTTACTAATATAATAATTAAACTTTAAAAACTACTTTTATGATATCTTGATTAGATGTTGAAATAAGGATCTATTTCTTTTTATCTGAATTTTATTTCATTGTTTGTATTTGGAAAGAACATGGAAATCTTTAATTACATCGCCTCAGAAGAAATTAAACCCTGAATCAAATTGAAATATCTATATATCTATATCTATATCTATATATAGATAGATAGATAGATTTCATATAGATTCAATTACCTTTAAGTAAAAAATGAAAGAGGTGTTTCCTATTTTAATATATCATCAATGATTATTTTAATTCAAAATAAGGTACATGGCAGGCTGAGATAGGAGGATCACAGGAGGTTTGAAGCCAGCCTTGGCAACTTAGCTAGACCCTGTTTACAAATACAAAATAAAATACGTCTGGGAGTATCTTGGAGATAGAATGTCCTTGAGTTCAATCTTTGCACCATACTCACATGTAATAATAATAATAATAATAATAATAATAATAATAATAATACAGATGATACATTGTCTGATGAATATTTGTGAAAATGCACAGAAAACAGTGGGAATTGTAAAAAAGAAAAAAAGCAGTTAATACCAAAGTCGGTCTAGATAACATTCCAGCTCATTGACTGTCAAAATGTTATAGAATACTCTGTCTTTCCTGGACCTTAACTTCAAATGTCTCTTCCATTACCCCTATTAATAAATCTATTTTAATATGCTTTCCTGATCATGCACCCATTTAGTCATATTTTATACAAAATTGGTGAAATAGGTTATTCGCAATATCATGTCCCTAGGACGATTTAGGAGACCAGCAAATCCCTAGAAATCAAATATACATATTTTTGAACATATTTGTAAAGGTTGCTCTAGATAGAGATCCTGTGGCTTTCTTTGAATTTGCCCATGATCCAAAACACTTAAGAAATATTGTTTACTTCCTCAGTTTACTCTGGTCTTTGCTGAGTTTTACTATTTGCCCACAAGTTGTTGCAGGTCAAGTCCACAAACTCTGTAGCCAGAAATCCTGGATTCCAATCCTGCTGCAATAATAATGAGATTTTATATAAAATTATATTATACTAAATAATATTATTACATAATAACAGTTTGGATGTGTTATTTAAATATGTTAAATACAGACATTAACATTACCTATCTCACAAGATAGTTTGAAAATACTGAAAGATTTCATGAAAGTAAAATGCCAAGGATGCTTGGAACCAAAAAAGCAATGCATGAGATTAGTATTGTATAAATATTTTGAAAGACGAGAAAGAGTATTATGTAAAAATGAATGCCATTTTTACTGCACTTGGAATTGTATAGATACTCTATGAAAACTGTGTCAAAAGGACAAATATACTTAAGAATTATTGCACACTTTTCTTCTTGAAAATTTATAATACATTCTAATTTTATTACGGAAACTAATCTTAAACTTGTTTAAATTTATTTAACCATGTACTTTTTCTCAACAAAGAAGCCCTTTTTTAGAAAGAATGCCAATTATATTCTCGTGGAGTTCACAATTTAGGTAATATAATCTCTCTATATTGGTCACTTTGCTGCAGAAAATAAGATATACCAAAATCTGATATTTTGATTCAGTTGGTATATAAGGATGTACTAAGCCATAATATTTGATACAGTAATTTCCAACACTGATTATACCAATTAAAGAGTTCCTTATTCTTGGAAAGCTAGGAAAAATTAAAAAAAGCATCTCTCAAACACATAAATGCATACATAGGGAAATTTCACAGAAAAAAATGCCAAATTTGGAATTCTGGTCATAAATAATTTTAAAAAAATTGGAATTCAAATTCACTAGCAATCTTGACATTTGCACAGTTGACCATACTGACCTCAGTTGCACGTGCTGCCAGGTATGAGATACTTCAATAAAACCTAACATGAAAATATTTGGTTATGTTGACAATGTGCTCTACTGTTTTTGTTAATTTGATCTTTATGATAGTTACATCTTTTTCTCTATTTTGTTATCTAATTTAGATCTTGTAAATGATTATTAGAGACATATAATAAGTTATCTTTTATCCACAGAGGATATGTTAGAAGACCTCCAGTGAATGCCTGAAACAACAGATAAGTACCATTCCTGCATAGTGCTATGGCCTGAATATATGTTCCCCAAAGGCACATGTGTTACAGGTTCTTTCTACAGCCGTATGGTACAATTGGAAGATGGTGGCTCTTAAAATGTGGCCTGAAAAGAGGTTTCAGGTAACTGTGTTTGTATTCATGAAAAGGATTGTGGGACCTTGGTCTCTTCCTCTGACTTTCCTTTAATACCCCAGCCATGAGTTGAGGGTATATTCCACCAAGTATTCCTGCCTTACTGAACTTTACTGCCTCAAGTCCAAAGCAACAGAGCCAATGGGCCATTGATACTGTTCTGCTTCAAAATAAACTTTTCCTCATTATAGTTTAATTTTCTTAGATTATTATTACAATAATGTAAAGATGATTAACACATACACATATATGATAAATTTTAATTTATAAATTCAGCACAGCAAGAAATTAGCAACAATAAGCTAATATAGAATAATAACATACTCTAATAAAAGTCATAAAAATATAGTCTCTCTCTTTCAAAATATCTTATTGCTTTATGCTATAGTTTTCAGACTGTGGTTTAATATGAGCAATTGAAATTACAGAAAGCAAAATATCTAATGAGCAAACTACTATATCGGTTACTATGAGACATATTATTGTATGAGGGTATTATATAAATATTATGAAAGAGTAAGAAAATATGATGTAAGAATAAATATTATGCCATTTTTTTCTGTGAAAGTCTATGATGCCACCAGATATTTGAATTTACTTCCAAACTAGGGTTCTCAGTGCCTCTGCACTGGAATTGTACAGATACTATATGAAAGCTCTGACAAAAGGACAATTATATTTGAGAATTATTGCATACTTTTCTTCTTGAAGATGCATAATACATACTAGTTTACTAAGGAAACTATTCTTAAAATTGTTTAAATTTATTAATTCTTGTATTTCCCCCAAAAAACCCTTTTTATAGAGGGAATGCATGATTTTTGAAAATATACCTGTATTTATTTCCTGCAGATTGCATAACAAAAAAACACTACTTGCTCACACTTGTAAACCCAGCATTTGGGAGGCTGAGACAGGAGGATTGTGCAGGTTCAAAGTCAGCCTCAGCTACTTCGTGAGGCCCTTTGCAACTCAGTGAGACCCTGTTTTGAAATAAAGAATAGAAAATAGGGCTGAGGATGTAGCTCAGAGGTAGAATGCCCCTGGATTCCATCTCCAGTACCACACACACACACACACACACACACACACACACACCCCACACATTACTTAGTGGATTATTAATTGAACTTATATAACACTTTAGTTGACACTAGTAGATGAAAATATAGAAATTCAAACTCAATACTGTGTAAGAATGCACAATCCATTTGGGAAGATAGGCCTGGGATCTTCAGGGACCTTTAAAGTTTCCAAATAAGTCAATAAGGTCTATGATATACTATATCTGTAACCCCGAAGTTCCTGTGTAGTAAAAGGAAAGAGATTATTTTGATAGCAGCTTGACATTCACACAGATACTAACCTTTCAATATATCAAGAAGTGTAAAAATGAGCTAGAAGAAAAATAAAAAGCATAAATATTGAGATTGTATCTAAGCACTTGGGGATTTAGCAACCTAACCTCCCATTCTCTCCTCCCCCTTTAACTCAAGAACACACAACCTCACTGCACTAAATCAGTTTAAACTAAGACGAAGAACATTTGTCAAATTGTTATGGATCCAAGAATTCCACAGCCAGTCATGACACACATGAAGCTAAGAAACAGAAAGAAAATTAATACAAGCTGCACAATCCCCGTGGCGGTCCAGAAAACAGACAAGCTTCAAAAAGCCCATATGTTCTTTGCTGGGAATCCTATACTTTATACTTTATTTTTCATTAGAATAAAAAAATTTTACTTAAAATAAGTATAAACCAATTTCTATTTTAAAAGTATGCTCTATGTTCACAAATAAATGTGACATCAACCAAAATTTGAAGGTGCTGAAAGAGGCAGCTTATTTCCCATGCATTAAAGATGTATTGAGTTTAAAGTATCAAACAGAAGCCTACTATTTAGTAACAAAGATTGGGTGGTCTTACAAAAATACTATGTCTTTGTCTACATAGGAAATACTATTTATTCATGGGTAGAGTGCCAAATACATTAAACAAGTGTACAACAGATTTTTTTTTCTTTTTTTTTCTTTTTCTTTTTTTGGTGGTACTGGGGTTCCTGGAAGCCCTTCTACCTCCGGGCTACACTCCCAGACCTTTTTTATATATTTTTTATTTGGAAACAGGGTCTCTTAAGACAGGGAGGCTAGCTTCGAACCTGCGCGGTCCTCCTGTCTCTGCCTCCCAAGCGCGGGGATTACAAGCATGCGCCACCACGCCAGGCATACACAGCTTTTATTTTGTAATAATATATATTACAGCTTCTCCTTCACTAAAGTAACTAGATTTTCTGCTCTCTTTGAAAAAAGAAAAAAGAAAAGAAAAGAAAAAGAAAATTGGGTAAATTACATGAAAACTCTTTTTAGATAAGAAATAAGAGTAAGCACAAACCTGGAAACTCTAAGAAAGAGGGACAAATAAATGTGCTCTTTCTCCTGGATGCACTTTCTCATGATGCTTTTGATGTAGGGGAAAATCAAGAAGAGCATGAAAAGAAGTCTACTGATTGGAATAAAGAGAAAATCCACAGAACCCAACAGGGTTGGAGCTTGTGGCTGTGAGGACTAGAGATGAAGGAGCTATGAAGAAAAACAGGTCCTTTGAGGCTGCCTGACACATGTGTAGAGAAACTACTCAAGGCTAGGTAGGCAAAGCAAACAAAGCAAATGAGTTCTAAGATGACATTTCCAGAATATATGGGGCTAGAAGATATCTGCTTGTAAACTAATAATAGTAGAGATAATTCGCTGAGCACTCACACAATTCAGTGGGCATCTCAGACGGCCACAACTTAGGAGTAAGTCTAAGCTATCAGTAGTGGTGCAGCCATTTTGGAAAACAGTATGGAGTTGGCTTCAACATTAAAAAAAAAAACTACCCTGAGATATAACAACCCCACTCTGGATAGACACTCAAAGAATGTAGATCAATATGCTGTGGACTGTTCATGGAAGCACTATTCCAATAGCCAAGATATGGAAAGAACTTATGTATCTTTAGAAAGATAAATGGATTTTAAAAATGTGTTATATCAAACAGGAAAGAATACTAATCAGTCTTTTTAAAATGACAGGAAATTCTATCATCTGTAGCAACATAGCTCAAACTAAAGAAATATTAATCTAAGTGAAATATACCAGGCATAGAAAATTAAATACTATATAATCTCATTTAACTGAGGATTTAAAAAATACCCAATTTATAGAAGCAGAAAGTAGAGCCTAGGTTACCAAAGTTAGTAGGTAGAAGAGAATTTTAAATGTTCTTACCACATAGAAATGATAATCATGCATGGTGGTAGATATACTGATTACTTTGATTTGAACATTACACAATATATGCATGTATCCAAATATTATATTTAAAATACATGCAATTATTATTTTTCAAGTAAATAATAAATAAATAAAACTAAAAAATAAAATAGCAGTAGAGTAAAAGCTATGCTAGAAGGATTTTAATGAAGTTTAGAATCAAGCTTCACAGAAAGCAAGTTGATCCACAAATAACTTAAATCTCAAAAGCAAACAAATAAACAACTGGGTTTGATGGTACATGCCTGTAATCCCGGTACTTGGGAGAGGCTGACACAAGAGGATCACAGATTCCAGGACAGCCTCAGCAAGAAGTGAGATGCTCATCAATCTATCAGGACTATGTTTCAAAATATAAATAAAATAGGGTTGGGTGTATAATTAGGAGGTGAAATGCTCCTGGGGTCAATTCCCAGTAACACACACACATACACACACACTCACATGCACACACACACACACACACACACACACACACACACATCATTGGTGTTCATACTTGTAATACCATTAATTGGAGGCTGAAACAGGAGTGATCACAGCTTCACAGTCAGCTTGAGGTAATTTAGCAATTTTTTTTAAATAAATAAAATAGGATTTGAGATAGAGGTAGAAGGACCTTGAATTTAACCTCAGTGCTACAAAAATAAGAAAGAGAATATTCAATATACTTTAAAAGAACAACATAACACTTATTAAAAACAAAACAAACACAATGTCTGGTATCCAATAGTCAAGTACGAAAACAAAAAAAGAATAAAAAATGTGTGAAACATATTGAGAAGCAAAATTAGACACAAAAACAAAACTAGAAATGGTAGAGAAAGTAGAACTATAAGAAAAGAACTAAAAACAGTTATAAAAATCTCAAAAATTTAATGTAAAACATATAGTGAGAAGAGAAAATGAAAGTATAAAAATCAGCAAATGTGGTATAGCTGGATCATATGGTGGATCTATTCCCACCTTTCTTAAGAATCTCCACACAGATCTCCATAGTGGTTGAACTAGTTTGCAGTCCCACCAACAGTGTAAAAGAATTCCTCTTTCCCCACATCCTCGCCAGCATTTGTTGTTGTTTGATTTCTTTATGCTTGCCACTCTGACTGGGGTTAGATGGAATCTCAGTGTAGTTTTGATTTGCATCTCCCTGATGGCCAGTGATGAAGAATATATTTTCATGTATCTACTGGCCCTTTGTATCTCTTCTTTTGTGAAGTGTCTATTTAGTTCATTTGCCCATTTCTTGATTGGGTTGTTTGTTTTGCTAGTGTAGAGTCTTTTGAGCTCTTTGTATATTCTGGATATTAGCCCTCTATCAGAATGGCGGCTGGTAAAGATCCTTTCCCATTCTGTAGGCTTCCTCTTTAGGTTATTGATAGTTTCCCTTGATGAGAAGAAACTTTTTAGTTTGATGTTATCCCACTTGTTTATTCTTGCTTTAATTTCCTGAGCTTTGGAGGTTTTGTTGAGAAAGTTACTGCCTGTTCCAATATGTTGTAGTGTTGAACCTATGCTCTCCTCTACTAACTTCACAGTCTCAAGTCTAATTTCTAAGTCTTTGATCCATCTTGAGTTGATTCCTGTGTTTGGTGAGACATAGGGGTTTACATTCATCTTTTTACAAATGGTTAGCCAGTTCTCCCAGCACCACTTGTTGAAAAGGCTGTCTTTTCTCCAGCGTATGTGTTTGGCCCCTTTGTCAAAGATTAATTGACTAAAGTTGTGTGGGTTTGTTTCTGTATCTTCTATTCTAATCCACTGGTCAGTATATCTGTTTTTGTGCCAGTACCATGCTGTTTTTACTACTATTGCTCTATAGTATAGTTTGAAGTCTGGGATTGTAATGCCTCCTGCATGTTTCTTTTTGTTGAGAATTGCTTTGGCTATTCTAGGTCTTTTCTTTCTCCATATGAAGTTCATGATTGATTTTTCTAGGTCTCTGAAGAATGTCACTGGGTATCTTTCCAAAGGGGTTGAATTCAGAGAAATACAGCAACATATGCATACCTATGTTCATAGCAGCACAATTTGTAATAGCCAAAATATGGAACCAACCCAGATCACCATGAACAGATGAATGGATAGCAAAACTGTGGGAAATACACACAATGGGATTCTATTCAGCCATAAAGAAGAACAAAATTATATCATTTTTAAGAAGATGGAAAGCCCTGGAGAACATTATGTTAAGTGAGATCAGTCAAGCACAGAAGGAGAAGGTACATATGTTTCCTCTAATATGCCCAAACTAGGAAACACAAAGGACTCCTGATAATGGAGGGGAAATAGCAGCAAAGTTTGAATGGAAAGATAGGAGAGGAGGAAGGCTGATCTTGATTAGTGAGGGTCTACATCTGAACATGTGTAAAATTATGAATAAGACATGGTTAACCTGGACAACCATTGGTGGGAGGGGGGAAGGGAAAATGGGGGCGCGGGGGAGAGGGCACCAAATATAGTTTAAATGTATACTATTTATGTTCAATAAAAAAACTGTTAAAAGAAAAAAAATAAAATCATTGTATTGAAAAAATCATTAACATCAATATTGTCTTTTTATCAATAATATGGGCCACAAAAGTTTGCAGTAAAGAAGCTACAAAAGACCAAAGCCACTTCTGTGACACTACCACTACATTCCAATAAACATTTAATAATCCTAAAAAAAAATCAGCAAATGTAACTAAAAGTGCTCAAAAAGTACAATATATGAAAAATTTCAGAAAATTTATAAAAGGGGTTTAAAAAAATAAAATAGTACTGAAAATGACTAAAGTGGGCAGTGCACCTCATTTCTATAGTTCCAATGATTTAGGAAACTAAGAGAGGAGGATTTCAAGTTCTAGTCCAGCCTCAGAAACATATGGAGACCTTGCCTCAAAACAAAATAAAAGGCCGGGTGTGGTGGCACAAATCCCAGTACTTGGGAGAATGAAACAGGAGGATAAATGGCATGGGTTGAGCCTCAGCTACTTAGTAAGGCTTTTAGCAACTTAGTGAGACTTTGTTTCAAAATATAAAAAATAGGTCTGAGAGTGTAGCCTGGAGATAGAAAACTCCTGAATTCCATCTCCAGTACCACACACACACACACACACACACACACACACACACACACACACAAAGCCACTAGGGATACAGCTCAATGCTAGAGCTCTTGCCTACATATGCAAAGCTCTGGGATTAATTTCAAAACTAGTCAGAGGAATGAGGGAGAAACAGATGGGAAGAGAGAAGAGAAACAAAAGAACAGGAAATAGGTAAAGGAACCCAGTGACCTGTAGGAAAATACTGAGTAATTCAATATACATATAATTGGAATACAGGCTGAAATAGGGGAGGGGTTAGAGATAATGAGCACAGAATAATTATTTACGCAAATAATGGTCCATTTATTCCCAAATTTGAAGAAAATATAATCTCAGAGATCCAAGAAGCATCAAGAAGTAAGGCATATTATAATCAAATTGCTGAAAACCAGTGGTAAGAGAAAAACATTTAAGCAGCCATATATAGGTAGAATCACATAAGCCAATGACAGTAAGGTTGTGATTAACCTTCACTAGAATACATAGATGGCAAATACTTAAAATATTCAATAAAATAAAATAAATTTTCAACTCTATTTTTATATCCAGCCAAAATCGAGTTAATAAGGTAAGTGCTTTTTGTTTTTTTGTTTTTTTTTTGGTGGTGGTACTGGAGTTCCTGGAACCCCTTCTATCTCTGGGGTACACTCCCAGACCTATTTTTTATACTTTTTTATTTGGAAACAGGGTCTCTTAAGCCAAGGAGGCTGGCTTCAAACCAGCGGGATCCTCCTGTCTCCGTCTCCCAAGTGTGGGGATTACAAGCGTGCTCCACCACGACCGGCAATAAGTTAAGTTTTGATGAAGGGGTTTTAAACAAAAAACCAAAGGATGTTATCACTAGCTTATCTACAGTATGAAAAAATGAAAGAGCAAAGTCTTCAGGATGGGAGAAAATTCCAAATAATTGAAATTTATATCTTCACAAACAAAAGACAACCAAGATATAAAAAGTGATGGTATATATAAAATATTTTGGACTTTGCTCCCATAATAACTACAGTAAAATGATTTTGAACTTTAAGATCATAATAACTAAAGTGAAAATGTTGATGTACTGTACATTTTTTAAGCTATGTAGAAATGAAATGTATAAAATCATTAGTACTAAAGTTGATAGGGAAATCGGTGTGTACTTATTGGGTTTGGGATTGTATGTGAAGTGATATAATATTATTTGATACTAGATTGTGATGGTTTAAAAATGGATCCTGGGGCTGGGCGTGGTGGTGCACGCTTGTAAACCCTGTGCTTGGGAGGCGGAGACAGGAGGATCGCGCAGGTTCGGAGCCAGCCACGCTGGCTTAGAAGACCCTGTTTCCAAATAAAAATTATAAAATAGGTCTGGGAGTATAGCCCGGAGGTAGAAGGGCTTCCAGGAACCCCAGTACCACCAAAAAAAAATATATATATATGGATCCTGGAAACCACGTGTGTGTGTGTGTGTGTGTGTGTGTGTGTGTGTGTGTGTGTCTGAAAGTAGATTTGAGAAATCCTATTCCCATATTCCTTGATAGTTATAGTTGAGTATTTTTGGAGGAGGCGATGCTGCAGCTGTTGACTGGATGGTCATATGCTGGAACATGATCCCTAGTGTGATATAATTTGGTGGTGGGGCCTATGGAAGGTGATAAATGCATGAGGTTAGGGCCCTCATAATGGGTATTAGTTAATTTATAATGGCATTAGGATCCTTCTAAAAGGAACAATGAAGAGTTTTCCAGCCCTTTCTTCCATGTGAAGACACACTTTAAGTCAGAAAGCGGCCCTCCTCAGGCGTCAGAACCACTGGTTCTGAACTTCACAGTGTCCATTACTATGAGAAATAATTGTCTATGGCTCATAAACCACACATCATCTGGTATGCGTCACTGCATTTTAAATCCACTCAGAAGTTACCTTTCATAACCAGAGTTCATTATTAAATTCAGAAAGATAAATGTTGAAACAAGAGTTCATATTCAAATGTCCCAAACTTAGAATGTATATGATACTGTTTTTATGTCAAACAAAGTGTTATCTGTTAGATAAATTAAAAAAGAGAAACAGAAGTTTCTATTGGAGTGGGTGTTTTGGGGATTGAAGCTGTAACCCTAGCCCTTTTTATTTTTGAAAGTTCAGTAATTATGGGGAATTACTGAGGGCCTCACTAAGTTGCTGAGGCTCATCCTGTCTTCTCAGACTCCCAGGTGCTGGGATTGCAGGTGTGTGCTACAATGCCTGCCCAAAAGTTTGTATTTTACCTTCAATTGTTCCTTCTCTGTTGCTTTTCCTTTCTTCACCTACACCTGAGATTCTAAATTATATTATTTATTTTCTTCCTAAAGAACTTTTTGCAAGTCAGGTCTACTGGAAACAATTCCCTTCAATCTTTGTTGTCTAAGTTTTTGCATGCCCTTCATTGTCAAAAAATAATTTGACTGGATACACACTCTTTTGGTATTTTTTTCTTTCAACATTTTGAATATTTTTATTCCATTATTTTTCTGTTTGCATGGATTCTGAGATTCTGAGATCTCTCTCTCTCTCTCTCTCTCTCTCTCTCTCTCTCTCTCTCTCTCTCACACACACACACACACACACACACATACACACACACACACACACACACACACACACACACACACTCTGCTCTTCTTTATCTTTTTTACTTTATAGGTACGGTGTTATTTCCCACTACCTCTAGATTCTTTTAAGATTATTTTTTTTAGTTTCTGTTTTCTGTAGTTAGACTATGGTTGGGTCCTTTTTAATTTAATTTTATTATTTTAGGGTGGGGTGGAATTGGGTATTTGCTTCTCCCACATCAAGGCAGAGCATGTTGGGATTGGGATTTCCATTCCCCAAGTCAGTTAGGTTCTTATGAAACTGCAGCAGTCCCAGCTTGGGTTATATAGCTTCTACAAGGGGGTTGCCCTTTTAAGAACTCAATACCCTGGCTTATTTCAAAATGGTTATTTTATTTTCCTCCCAGTTGGAAGCACAACAGTGTTTTTCTCTGATATTTATTGAGAAAACCTAGTAGAGATTCAGGAAATAAAATTCACAAAACTTTGGGGAAGCCTTGGATGACTGGGACCACCTAGAATTTTTACCTCTTAGACTTGTGCACATGGAGACCCAATAACCCTGTGATTACATTTCAAGTTTCTGTAGCCCAGCGCTGGCTGTAGGAGGTTTCTGCCAATGGGTTTCCGGTTGCTGACTCTCTGTTGTTTGCATGTCTAGATTTGGGACAAAATTTTGCTCTCTGGCCTCAAATTTTCTAACAATAATTATTGATTTAAGAGTACTTGTTGATTGTTTATTTTTTTCAGTCTGTTCAGCTTTGATTTTTTAAGTAGAAGGTGCTATTTCCAAGCTTCTTACATGTCTGTCTTTTGACAATTCAACTATGGTATTATTAATTATGGATCTTTCTGAGTTGTACCTGCTCCTAGTTTTCTAAATTTATAGAGTGAAATATAATATGTTCAGTGAACTATAAGTTTTCAGTCGTTATTAGTTCTGATATTCTCTTTTATCTGTTTCTTTCTGGGGATTTCATTCTGTGATGTTGGTTTTCTTGATGGTATATCACATGTCTCTATCATTTTCCTTATTCGTTCCCTTTCTTTTTCTCACACTGAATAATCTCAGTTAAATTATTTTCAGGTCATTGATTCTTTCTTTTGCTAGTACACATATGCTGTGAGTCACATATAATGATTCTGTATTACTTTATTGTACTATTGACTCCAGAATTTGTAGTTTGTTCTTTTTGAAATTAAATTGTACCTCTTTTTTGATATTCTATACTTGTTGAGAAAGTGATTTCATTATTCTTTAAAATGTTTTTAGACATACATTTCTCTAATTTTTAAACACAGTTTAAAACAGTTATTGTAGTTGGTTTAAAGTCTTTGCCAAGTGGACTCAGGGGTTCCACAAGGACAGCTCTATGGGGGCATTTTCTTTTGCATTTGGATTATACTTCCCTGTTTTTTGCAGAGGTTATTTTTAATTGACATTTTAAATGATATATATTACCAACTCTGTAAATGAACCCTCTGGATTTGTGCTGTCTGCTGTTGAGAATGCTGTTCACTTAGTGACTTCTCTGTACTAAATCTGTAGAATCCATTGTTGTTGTTGTTGTTGTTGCTGTATGCACCCATGAAAGTCTCTATTAGTTTAGTGGTCAGCCAATAATTGAATAGAGGTTTACTTAAGTGACTTGAATTAATTTTCCACCCAGGCTTCGCCAGTAGGAATTCTGTGTGTCTTGGGGCATGTTTACAAAGCTTCAGGAAGTATATTACAAATTTGTTGTAGTCTTTGAATTTATTTTTTAAAATTTTGCTTTTCTAGTGTCTGTAGGATTTTATTTTTGGAAGACATCACTCTGATATATCAAAGTACTTCCTATCCATCTAATCTTGCTTTCCACTCAGAAGAAATTTTCACCTCGTCTTAGATATATTTTATTTAAAGTAAGCTCAAAATATGTGAGAAGAAGACAAATGAAAGAAGTGATCATAATTTTTAAAATTTTACAATTTGATTAATTCACATCATTGATTTCTTTGATTAATTCACAAAACTGATCTTTCTGTAAAACCTGAATCACTCTAGGATATGGAGTGAATACAACAGTTTCATCCATTTGAAAGTTCAGTTTTCAACTAGATCTCCTCCTATTACCCATTTCTTCCTAGTTTTGGCATATTAGGGAAAGCATCTGGGTTTTTTATTTCCTGTGATATTTCTCTGTGTATGCTGCTTTGCAAGTTCTGATCCCACTCTTGATGATCCCAGCACTGGCCTGGTCACCCGGCAGACTCTGATGCCAGCCTTGCTGGCTCCAGCACCAGCCTTGCCTCATGGCAGGCCCCAATCCGGCTTCATTGGCCCTATCTAGGGAGGGGGAGGGAATGGGATGGGAATTGGATAAAGGCTAATTAGATGATGTGTGCTTGTATATTCTCACAAGGCTTGTATTTCATTGTGATGTATGACTACAATGCACCAAATTTTATATATATATATATATATATATATATATATATATATATATGTATATGTATATATAAAGTTCAGTTTTCTTTTGTCTTTTTTTTGGTGGTACTGGGTTCCTGTAAACTCTTCTACCTCGGGGCTACACTCCCAGACCTATTTTTTATACTTTTGATTTGGAAACAGAGTCTCTTAAGCCAGCGCGTCTGGCTTCAAACCTGCACGATCCTCCTGTCTCCACCTCCCAAGTGGGGGATTACAAGTGTGCGCCACCACGCCCGGCAAAAATTCAGTTTTCTTACAGAGATTTGAGAGTAACAAATACTACTGTACTTTTAAATTGGTGTTATAATAGAATTTGAAGATAACACAGTTATTTTGGGAATTTGAATATATTCTACCCAAAGACCTATCTTTGGTTTGAAGATAACTGTTTCCTTAAACCCTCTTTTCAAACTTGATCTGAAAGCTAACTTCTTGTAAATTTCATCTAAGACATTATTCAGTATCAAAGAAACATGTTTCAACTGAGGAGCCAATGCCAACATTTTGCAGTCAAACTGAAGCATCAAACACTATACCTGTTTCATCCTCTATATGTGTTTGTTCAGCATACATCAGTACTTTATTTTTTCTCAAATATTTATATTTATTTTCCTTGTTTTTCTTTAGTAAAAATATGCTAGAGAATGTTACACATTGGTTCATAAAATATTTCTTAGTTTATGATTTTTAAAAATTGTATGTACTTTCATTGTAGTCGCCCATCATAATGTGGTTCAGAGTGATAGTGACATACATGTATACATACTTGGTGAGTCTTTTTCTGCCTCTATATTTACTCCATCCCCTTCCCCATACATGACACTGAGATTGGCATTTGTATTCCTACATGTGTAACATCAAAAGAAGTGTATTTTTCATTAATTTTCCTTCCCAGTCTCCCTACCATCTTCCCCTAGACCACCTCTCTGGCTCTACTAAAGTCTCTGCTCCATTGCCTGAAGTACCTTTGGTATCAACTATTTACTAGCTTCCACATATGAGAAAAGACATATAACTTTTAATTTTCTGTGGCTGGCTAATTTCACTTAACATAATCTTCTCTAGTTCCATCCATTTTCCTGCAAATGACATCATGTTTTTCTTCTTTATTGCTTAGTAGAATTTCATTGCATAAATACCATAATTAGTATCTGCTGATAGATACTAAGCTTGATCCCATAATTTGGCTATTGTGAATTGTGTTGCTATAACCTTGGATATGCACACACTACATCAGGACCTAGCCACTGAGCTATAAACTATCATATTCCTGAGGAATATGCATGTCTTCACATTGATGAAAACATTATCTCTTCACCAGTGAAATATCTGATCTCTTGAGACTTAAAATCAGTTTCTGATTTGCTATAAAAGAATAAGAATAGAATACTCTTTTGGAGAAAAATTTTATTTCATGTGTGACAAATTGATGCAGAAAAGTTCTTATCTAACAAGAATCTTCTTTCCTTGTATTCTTTCTTCCTTCTGCAAGAATCTTTTTTCTTGTATTTCCTAGTCAATAAATGCATATATTCTTTAAATTTCAACAATGAAAATCAAAAATATCTTTTAAGTTCCTAAGTTAATTTTCTTTACCAGTTGAAGGTCTAAGTTAAATTTTAATAGGATAATTTTATGTCTAGTTCTCTAACTGTATAGTAATAAGAATTTCATGAGAAAATACCTTTCACATAATTTTTATATAAATTTCTAGATGAGGAGTATTTACCAAGTTAGCTCTCTGGGTTTTTTAAATCAGTAATATCTACTTATTATTTATAACTCTGTTGTTACTAGATGTACTAATAAATTTCTTGAAATTCAAGATGTTAATCTTTAACAAAGAATAATGTTTAAATGTGAAAGCCAAGACTTTGGGCAGATCTTAAACCAAAACCTAGATAAAATCATGAAAGAAAACATTCTATTACCAATAGGTTACTATTTAAAATGTTTTTAATAGAATTGAACTAAAATTCAATTTAGATTTTCCAAGATCAAACTAAATTTTTTAAATTAATTAAAAGATAACAGATGCTGTTAAGTCTAGTAGAAAGAGGAAGTATAAAATATTTTAAAATCCTTTACTTTGCAATTTAGGATATCTGAGTATTAATCTTTCTTGAGTCAGTTAATTAAAGTTGTGCTATGAAGAAGGTACTTTACCTCTCAGTACCTTAGATGTACTCTCTCTCTCTATTTTTTTTTTTTTAATGTGGTACGGAAGATTTAATCCAGGGGTATTCTACCTCCAAACTACATCACAAGATATATATATATATATATATATATATATATATATATATATATATATATGGCTTTTTTAAAGCAGAGTTTTACTGGGTTAATGAGTCTGACTACTTGCTAAGAATGTCTTTGAACCTGTGATCTTCCTGTCTCAGCCTCTCAAGTACTGAGGTCGTAGGTATGCGCCACCATACCTGGGATACATACGTCATTTATATAGCTTAAATACTTGCTCTTAATTCTCAAAATTGGATAAAAATTAAGAAATATATAATATGAGTAAAACAAATTATATTACTCCCAGAAAAATTAAATATTACTATTTCAGAAATTGTGGAATCAATCCAATATATATATGTGTTGTAAACAAATTATTCTCTTAATGTTTTTATGAGGATGATCATGTTTTCATGCAAAATATACACATATTACTTCTTTCCTTACTTTTTAACCCATTTGTTATCATGTCAATACTGTTTTTAGAACAGAGGAGAAATCTATTTTGCAAAATATGGCATCTGCATGCAGTCACATCAGCCTGAAAATGATTTTTCTCATTTTTTTGTGGTGCTGAGGATTGAACCCAGAGCCTCATACATGCTAAGCATGTGCTCTACAACTGATCTACATCTCCAGATCCAGAAATTTAATATTTTTATTTTTTTATCATTGGCAAAATACAGCTTCCTAAGTTTAAGAGTTTTTCTCAGAACAAAATTGAGGTTGAATGACAAATATCTTTTGTAGAGTCACTTTTTGATGAGATAAGTGGGAAGGAATGAGGAGCATAAGGAATGAATTTCCTTGAAGAAATGTTTGGGTTTAAAAATTAAGGAAGGGAAGTGCTTAGAGGACCATGTTTTATATTTTGCCAAAAAGGAAAAGTTTGAAAACTAGCATGATATATTTGATAGGCAGAGATATGTTTTCATTTTCTCACTCCTAATACATCATCCTTTCTCTGCAACCAAAGAATGGGGTTATATAGGCATTTTCCACATTGCCTAATTTTCTTAAAATTCAAAGTTCTGTTGTAGAAAATGAATATAGTTGTAAAAGATAAGAGCATATCTCTATCCTTCTCTAGGCCCAGAAGACAATATTATCATCATTCAGGTTAAACTACTTAAAAACGTACCTATATCTCAGGGAAGAGAGGGATCTCAGTCATGTGTCTGCATAACATAATCCTCAACTTCCTGTTTAAGTGCATGCTTGTTTTATGAAGTGTTTGAAGATGAGATTATTAGTATCTGTGACTACCAGCATATAGATCATTGCTTATCACTTACCTATTGATTAATTACCATTTTGTTAAGTAAAAATCATACCCTACTACTTCTCTTTTATACTACATACTTTAGCATATGTCTAACAAGGAAATAAACATAGTATCAAAATGGGCATTTATTTTTCTTAACCTTGTTATTCAATTTCTATAATTATTTAGCAATAACAAAAATCTCTGATCCCAGTGAGTATATCTTTTATGTATGTTTTTAAAACTAACCTTCAGCATTAAATACACTCAGTGCCTTTAATAAATACCATTTACATAGATGTGTAATCTGGCTTCTTAGAAATTTCAATAGAAAGGCTGAATTTTATTTACAACTGATAAAATATTGAAAGTATCACAAAGTCCCAAAACAGTTTCTTTGAAGTTGTAAGCAGAAGAGGTTATAAAGTCATATGAGAAACCACCAAAATATTTATTGTAGAGTTTTCTCAACCTTCATTATTTTTATAGGCCAGAAGGCAACGCTAATAGTTTTAAAGTTCTTAAGTAGTCACACTTGTGATTATTTTCTTGACCCATTTTTCAGGTGGTTGCCATATGTTTGGCTTCCATTCGTAGGAATTTTTTGATATACCTCTCTGGCATATCAATCACTGCGTAATGAAACATTTTTCTCAGAACATGCACTGGGTTCATTGAGCTATCAGAAATCTACCACAAAGAGGTAAGGCACAACTGGAGGTGGAGGATAAAATTTAAATGAATAAAAGGCAAAATTTGTGGGAGTTAAGATCAAAATAAACTTTCTGAAATTCACAATTAGCTCAATTTTTATGTGTCTAAACCATTTTCAGAATAATTTGTACATGGAATTGTCACTTTACCCCAAAGTACTGTGATTTTTTTCTAAAAATGTAGTCATTGTTGTTTTTTCATGAAACAAAAAGCAAAACTGGAAAATGTAATTTTGATACAGCACATTTCAAACCATGCAGTAAAGTTTTACTAGTTGTCTTAGTAAAATGCTTTACAGATTCATTTTTAATAGCCAAGGAATCATTCTAGAATCATGTTTCTTTATTTTTCATTATTTATCTTATCTATTTTATTCTATAACAGTTTATTAGACTCCCTTTGCTTTACATTAAATTAACTTTTAAAGTATCAGTTCGGTATTTTTATGAGTTATTCATTCGTTTGAGTTTGCCTGATATTTCTTCATAATGAGATTCAGATTATACATAATGAGAGTTTGTGCATGTCACAGACTCATGTACTATACATTGTGGTATGTTATATAAAAATTCATAATATAGATTTGGTTCATTGGCAATGTTAGCTTTGATATTGTGATTAAGGTGATGATTGACTGGTTTCTTTATGATAAATTTACCATTTTTATTTCTAATTATTAGCAAGTAGTTGGTATTATAATTCAATATATAACCAAATAAATTGAAATGCTTTTATTTCTACTATCTGATTCTGGTTGTACCTAGTTACATCCATATTTGAAAAATTATGGCTTTTCTAACTCTATCATCTTTTCTGTATTTGTTGGTTGCAATTTGACTATAAAGAAGGGCTTATACTTCTGTCTTTCTCTCTCTCTCAATGTAATACCCATTTAATAGCCATGATTTCTATTATCTCTTAATTGCCAAATGTCACTGGATTTGATGTGTCAAAGTTTGTCTACTTTGTACTCATGAAATTTTATTAAATACCTCTTTAAAAAGTGTGGATAAGCCGGGTGTGGTGGTGCACGCTTGTAATCCCCAGGCTTGGGAGGCAGAGACAGGAGAATTGCGCAGGTATGAAGCCAGCCTCAGCTGGTTTAAGAGACCCTGTTTCCAAATTAAAAAAAAAAATATATATATATATATATGTATATGTATATATCTGTCTGGGAGTGTAGCCCAGAGGTAGAAGGGCTTCCAGGAACTCCAGTACCCACCAAAAAAAAAAAAAAGTATGGATAATTGGCAGGAATGCTATCTCATGCTTGTAATCCCAGCATTTGGTAAGATGAGACAAGAGAACTGGGTTTCGCGATCAGCCTCAGCTGCTTAGTGAGGCCCATTGTAACACAGTGAGACTCTCTTTTGAAATAAAGAATAAAAAATAGGGCTTGGAATGTAGCATAGAAGTAGAATGTCTCCTGATTCCATCCCCAGTACTGAAAAAAAAGTGAGGCTAAAGATATGTAATTTGCATATGTCCAAATGCATTAAACTGTGCACATCAGATGTGTACATCTCTTAGTAATAATTATATTTCAAAAAAAGTGATGATAAATGCAATCCTTTCAAAAGTCTGTGAAAAGAAGAATACTAAGGTAAAAGAAACTGACAAAATATGCCTCAGCAAGAAAAGAACCTTGGTATTTTTAAGATATAAGAAGAAATTAAATGCTGTTTTTTATTGGTGCATTCTAATCATACATTTTAATGGGGTACACAATTGTAGAGGTATACACGAACACATTATTCATTTAACCCTTCCTCACTTAAATGCTATTAAAAACATCATTGTGGTAGAATGCGATGTTTGTTGGAACTAGAGTAGGAAAAAAAGGACCTTTAAAACTTTGAAAAGAACTTGAATTTTATTCTACCTGAGAATATAATAGCATTATTTAAGCAGTTGAAAAATAAGATCTGTTTTGCCTTTTCCCCACATTATTTATTTTTACTTTTTTATTGGTGCATTGTAGTCATACATCTTAATGGGGTACAAGCTGGTGAAGGCATACATCACAAATCACTCATTAAGCCCTTACCCAATTTCTGTCCCTTTCCTCTCCCTCCCTCCTTCTCATGTCTGGCTAAGTGATTGACTTAGATATGTTTGTTAATGTACATCATGCACATTAAAGAATTTTCTTTTCCCGTCTCCCATCCCCTCAGTCAGATTGCCTTATTTGTTTATGTATAATATCTTCTTCTTTGTCTAGAGTTTCTCCTATGACCCATTTTCTTTCTAGCTTCTGTGTATTAGAAAGATTTCTTATTTTTTGTGACTGACTAATCTCATTAGCATAATGTTCTTCAGTTCCATCTGTTTCCTTGTAAATGATATAATTGTGTTTTTCTTTATGGCTGAGTAAAATTCCATTGTGTACATATCACATAGTTTTGTAATACATTCATTTGTTGATGAACATCTTGGCTGATTCCATAGTTTGGCTATGGTGAATTGTGCAGCTATGAACATAGATACACATGCATTGGTTTGGTAGTTTGGTTTCCTTTCTTTTGGGTAGATACCCAGAAGTGGTATTGCTGGATCTTATGGTAAATTCATTCCCATTCCACTGAGGACCTTCCATACTGTTTTCCAAAGTGGTTGCACTAATTTGTAACCTCAACAATGTATTAGAGTTCCTGCTTCTCCACATCCTCATTCGCATATGTTGTTATTTGCGTTTTGAATGATTGTCATTCTAGTTGGAGTTAGCTGAAATCTCAGGGTGGTTTTGATTTTCATCTCTCTGATTGCTAATGATGTTGAGCATTTTTTATACATCTGTTGGCCATTTGTATTTCTTCTTTTGTGAAGTGTCTATTTAATGCACTTGCCCATTTTTTCATTGGGTTATTTGTTTCTTAGTGCTGAGTTTGAATTCTCTGTATAATCTTTTTTCTTCTTCTTCTTCTTTTTGGTGGTACTGGGGATGGAACCTTTCTACTTCTGGTCTAAACTCCCAGACCTATTTTATAGTTTATTTGGAAACAGGGTCTCTTAAGCCAGAGTGGATGACTTCGAACCTGCACAATCCTCCTATCTCTGCCTCCCAAGTGTGGGGATTACAAACATGCACCACCATGACTGGCAAATTCTCTGTTTATTCTAGATATTATTTTTCGGTCAGAGGAATAGGTAGCAAAAATATTCTCTCATTGTGTTGGCTCTTGGTTGAGGTTCTTGATTGTTTTCTTTGCTGTGCAGATGCTCTTCAGTTTAATGCAATCCCACATATTGATCCACTTTTTAGTGTCTTGTGCTTTTGGGGTCTTTTAAAGAAAGTTTTTTATGCTTGCCAATCTGACTGGGGTTAGATGGAATCTCAGCATAGTTTTGATTTGCATCTCCCTGATGGCTAATGATGAAGAACATCTTTTCCTGAATCTATTGACCATTTGCATCTCTTCTTTTGTAAAGTATCTATTCAATTTGACTGCCCATTTCTTGATTGGGTTGTTTGTTTTGCTAGTGCAGAGTCTTTTGAGCTCTTTGTATATTCTGGATATTAGTCCCCTATTGGATTGGTGACTGGTAAAGATCTTCTCCCATTCTGTAGGCTTCCTCTTTAGGTTCTTGATGGTTTTCTTTGATGAGAAGAAGCTTTTTAGTTTGATGCCATCCCACTTGTTGATTCTTGCTTTAATTTTCTGAGCTTTGGAGGTTTTGTTGAGAAAGTTACTGCCTGTGCCTATATGTTGTAGTGATAAGCCTATGTTCTCCTCTAATAACTTCACAGTCTCTGGTCTAATTTCTAAGTCTTTGATCCATCTCAAGTTGATTCCTGTGCATGGTGAGATATACAAATGCTGGCGAGGATGTGGGAAAAGAGGAACTCTTTTGCACTGTTGGTGGGAGTGCAAACTAGTTCAGCTGCTATGAAGATCAGTGTGGAGATTCCTTAGAAAACTGGGAATAGATCTACCATACGATCCGGCTATACCACTCCTGGGTATTTGGCCAAAGAGGTTGAAATCAGAGAACTACAGTAACATATGCATACCCATGTTCATAGCAGCACAATTTGTAATAGCCCAAATTTGGAAACAACCTAGGCCCTCATCAACAGATGAATGGTTTGCAAAGTTATGGGAAATAAACACAATGGAATTCTATTCAGCTATAAAGAAGAACAAAATCACGTCATTTGTAAGAAGATGGAAAGTGCTGGAAAGCATTATGTTAAGTGAAATCAGCCAAACGCAGAAAGAGAAGGGTTATTTGTTTCCTCTAATATGCCCAAATGAGTGAGCATTGGGGATACCAGAGGGACTCCTGATAATGGAAGGGAAATCTCAGCAAAGTTTGAATGGAAAGCTAAGAGAGGAAGTAAGCTGAACTTGATTGATAAGGGGCTATTTCCAAATAGATGTAAAAGTACGAATATAGCAAGGTTAGCCTGGGTATTAAGTGTCGGGAGGGGGGAAGGGAAAATGAGGGGGGGTAGGGCACCAAATACAGTTTAAATGTATAACATTTACTTTCAATAAAAAAAAATTAAAAAAGAAAGAAAGTTTTTACCTGTGCCTATGTGTTGCAGTTTTGCCCTCTTCAAGGTGTCTCAAGGTCTCTGGTCTAATTTTCAAATCTTTAATTTGTAGGCTAAAGTCAGGTATTGTGATTCCTCCTGCATGATTTTTGTTGCTGAGAATTACTTTGGCTATTCTGGATTTTTTGTTGTTCCAAATGAGTTTTAGGACTGATTTTTCTATGTGTGTGAGGAATGACCTTGATAATTTAATGAGTATTGTGTTGAATCTACAGATCACTTTTAGAAGTATAGCCATTTTGATGACATTTATTTTGTCTATCCATGAAAATGGACGATCTTTCCATCTTCTAAGGTCTTCTTCAATTTCTTTTTTTAATGTTTTATAATTTTCCTTGTAGGGGTCATTTACCTCCTTGGTTAAGTTTGTTCCTAAGGATTTTATTTCTTTGTGGGATATCCTGAATGGAAATGTTTTCTGAATTTCTTTTTTAATGGATTTATGGTTGGTATACAGAAAAACTTCAGATATTTATTTATTTATTTATTTATTTATTTATTTATTTATTTATTTTTGCGGTACTGGGGATGGAACCCAGAAGCATTCTACCTCCAAGCTCCACCACCAGCCCTATTTTTTTTTCTTAGTATTTATTTTGAAACAGGGTATCACTGAATTGCAAAGGGCCTCACTAAGTAGTAACTGAGGATGTCAACACACCCAGATCCTCCTGTCTCAGCCTTCCAAATTCTGGAATTACAAGCATGCATAACTATGCCCAACTAAAAGCTTCTGATTTTTTAAGATTGATTTTGAGCCGGGTGTAGTGGCATATGCTTGTAATCCCAGCTTTTGGGAGGATGAGACCAGAGAATCGCGGTTCGTGAACAGCATCAGCTACTTAGTGAGGCCCTCTGCAACTCAGTGAGACCCAGTTTCAAAATAAAGAATAAAAAAAGGCAGGGGTGTAGCTCGGAGGTCAAATGCCCCTGGTTTTCATCCTCAGACCCGCAAAAAAAAAAAAAAAAAAAAAAAAAAAAAAAAAAAAAAAGATTGATTTTGTATCCAGACACATTGCTATAAGCCTTTTGGTTAAGTTTTTTGGGCATTCTTAGTATCATGTTATCTGCATATAGTGAAAGTTTGAGTTCATCTTTTACTTATTTGTACTCCTTTGATTTCTTTTCTTGCCTTATTGCTCTGGCTAGAGTCTCAAGTACTATATTGAAAATAAATGGTGATAATGAACATTCTTGCTCCTGTTTTTAGGGGGAATTCTCATAATTTTTCCCCACTTAATATGATGTTTGCTGTGGGATTAGTGTAGATTGCCTTTATAATGTTGAGCTATGTTTCTTCTACTCTGATTCTCTGCAGTGCTTTTAGCAAAAACGGATGTGGAATTTTGTCAAATGTTTTTTTCAGCTTCTATTGAAATGATTATATGGTTTTTTTTTTTTTGGTTCTATTTATAAGATGAACTACATGGATTGATATTCATATGTTGAATTAGCCTTGCATCCCTGGGATAAACCCTATTTGGTCATGGTGTATGATTTTCTTGATGTGGTTTTGAATGTAAGTTGCAAGTGTTTTGTTGAGCAGTTTTGCATCCAAGTTCATCAGTGATATAGGCCTGTCTTATCTTCTATCTATCTATCTATCTATCTATCAATCATCTATCTGTGGTACTGGGGATAGAACCCAAGGAAATTCTACCTCCAAGCTACACAACCAGCCCTAATTTTTTTTTTTTAAACAGGGCTTCTCTGAGTTGCAAAGGGCCTCACAATTTGCCATTCTAAGGGATCACTTTTGTATTACCAGATGGAGTTCTAGGATAGGAAAAGATCAGACTGAGAAACGGAAAGAAAAAGAAAGAAGAGAAGAGAAAAAAGAAAGAAAAGAAAATGAAACCACAAAGAGTCTATTGCCAAATTTTAGGAATGTCACAATACTTGTTTGAATTAGAGGAATACTAAAAAATGTGGAAAGAATATTAAATGTGTGGACTATTTTGTGAATATATCAAACATAGCTTGAATGGATATAGGACATGAGGAAAAAAAAAAGATAAAAAGTGATCCCTAAAACTTTTACCCAAGGTACTAGACAGAAAACTCTGCCAATAATACAATAGCAAAATGAGGATTAATTGTGACGGATTTGTTCTTTGGGAAAAAATCAGAAATACTATTTTGCAAAGGTTAAATTTGAAATACTTAAGTATAAATTTTAGGTCTTAGATGTAAAACTATGAGATTCAAAGGAGTCTTTACTTTAGTGGTATAGTGGGGAACTAGACCATAAATGATTCATATGGTTTCAGGAAGTGAAATTTAATATTGGCTATATCTGCTCTATTTTAATATCATTTTGGTCATTTGACAAAATAAGTAAGACTGCAAATAGTCAGATCTGAACAAATAACTAAAAATGTCTCTCTTTATTATGTAATAAAATGGGCAAAACTATTTAAAATGGAAAAATATAATAAAGTATATCATATATTTGAGATATAAAAGAACAAAGAGATTAGCATAAAGAAAAGAAATATTAGAGAATATATTGCACAATAAATTTAATTTTTTATTATTTAATTTATTTTATTTTATTTTTAATATCTTAATGGGGTTCAAGATGGTAGAAGAGGGAATTCGCTAATGTACCTGATGTACATTCACAAACATATCAACGTCAATCACTAAGTCAAACATGGGAAGGAGAAGAGAGGGAGGGAATGGGGGAAGGGCTAAATGAGTGATGTGTGCACAATAAATTTTTATGTAAAAAATCTAATTCTTGTTTTTGTATTTCTTTCTTTGTAAACTCATGATCGGCAAATAGAAAAGCTGCTAATTTCATTAAGATGGTTTTGTATCCTGCTATTTTGCTGAATTGGTTAATTGGTTCTAGTAGTCTTTTGGTTGAGCTCTTTGGAACTTCTAGATATAGGATCATGTCATTTGCAAACAAAGATAATTTTAATTCTTTTCTCCTATTTGAATGCCTTTGATATGCTTTTCTTATCGCTCTTGCAAGAGTCTCCAGGAGTAATTTAAAAAGGTGTGTTGATAGTAGGCATTCTTATCTTGTCCCTAAATTTAGAGAAAACTTGAGTTTTTCCCCACTCCATATAATATTAGCATTAGATTTATTGTGTATTAAGTTAATGATGTTGAGATATATTCCCTCTATTTTAATTTTTTCAAAGTTTTTTTATTATGAATGGTCTTGAATTTTGTCAATGCTTTTTCAGAATTTATTGATATGATCATGTGAATTCTGTTTATAGTTCTATTATGTGATGAAATAATATGTATTGAAACACACGTGTTGAACCAGCGTTGTTTTCCTGAGATGAAACCAACTTTGTCATGGTGTACAATTATTTATTTATTTTTATTTTTTAAAATAATTTTTTATTAGTGAACTGTATTCATATATCATAATGGGATAAAAATACTTTTGTAGACATATATGCACATATCGCCCAGTTAGCCCCTACCCGATCCCACCCCGTTCCCTTCCCATCCCTCCTTCCCATGCTTGGCTTAGTGGTTGACATCTAGTATTATAGCAATTTATCCAAAATTAACAATGATAATCTCATATAACAGTTTCATTTGTCTGATACCAAGCTTTTGATGACTTAAAGATAACATTTCAATATTTCTTTTTGCTTTTTTTCTTACCAGAGAATATTTTTTTCTTTTCTTTTTTTTAGGTGAAACTATCATACATTTATTTATTTATTTTTCAGAAAAAAATCTATCCTAATATGGAATATGGACTCTAGATACCCAAAACGATCTTGAAAAAGAACAACGCTAGAAGATGTATGTTTTCTGATTTCAAACCATATAAAGCTACAATAATTGAAACAGTGTAGTACTGCTATAAGGGCAGATATATAAACCAATGGAGTTAAATAAAGCCTAGAGATAAATTCTTCCATATATTGTCAAGTTATTTTTGACAAGGTTTCCACGAACATTTGGTGAAGGAAATAATAATCTTTTAACTAAATATTGTTGAAAAATAATAATTACATGAAAAAGAATAAAATTGGACCCTTACCTAATCCCATATACAAATATTAACTCAAAATAGATAAAATACCTAAATATAAACCTTAATACTATAAAATTTTAGAAGAAAATCTGGGTCATAAAACATTGCAACATTGAAATTGGCAGTGATTTCTTGGATATGATTTCAATGGCACAGGCAACAGAAGGGTAAACAAACTCCCTAAAGAATAAAAAAAAAATTGTATATCCAAAGACACTGTAAACAGAGTTAAAAGTTACTGATAGAATGGGATAAAATATTTCCAAATGCTATATCTGAAGGTATATTAATATTCCAACTAGAAATCTTAAAATTAGCAACAATAAAAGCAAACAATACAATTTAGAGATAGGTAAAAGACTAACACAAATAATGAATCTCCACAGATAACCAATCTTAGTTGTCTGTTGGATGGAAAATCTTATTTCTCTGGTTCTTGTGTGTTACCTATTTCTTCTTTGTAGTTAATCTCTTTGAGTATTTTCTCTAGTGCTGGTTTTGAAGACATACATTTCTTCAGTTTCTGTTTGTCATGGAAGCTTTTTATTTCTCCATCTAATTTGATAGAAAGTTTTGCTGGGTAGGAAATTTTTGGCTGGAAGTTGTTTTCTTTCAGAGTTTGGAATATGTTACTCCAAGCCCTTCTGGCTCTCATGACTTGGTTTGGGAAGTCTGGAGTGATTCTAATCGGTTTGCCTCTGAATGTCACTTGGCCCTTTGTGTTTGTTACCTTTAAGATTCTCTGCCTGGCATCCACATTGGTCATTTTGACTATTATGTGGCATGGGGATCCTCTTCTTTGATCCTGTCTAAAGGGAGTTCTATAAGTTTCCTGGACCTGTGTATCGACCTCTTGCTCTATGTTTGGAAAATTTTCTGCTATTACTTCCTTGAAGAGATTGTTGACCCCTTTGGTTTCACCTTCTTTTCCCTCCTCTATTCCAAATATTCTTAGGTTAGCTCTCTTAAAATGGGCCCATATTTCTTCAATGTCAGATTCCTGCTGTCAGATTTTTTTTTTCTAAATTAGAAACTATGCGTTCATTTTTGGAGTGATCATCTTCTAAGAGCGAGATTCATTCTCCATGTGGTCTAATCGGTTGTTTGTACTTTGAATTGAGGCCTTTACTTCATTAATTGCATCCTTTATCTCTTTTTGGCTTTCTCTGAATTCTTTTCGAAACACCTCTATTATTTCTACAGTTATTTTCCTGATTTGATCTTCTAGAAATCTCTGAATTTCTGTTTTATCAGGTTTTGATGTTGTGGGGTTGTGGGCATTCATTGCTTCATTTTTATTCCTCTTTCCCATGATTTCAGAAGTTTGTGCCTTCTCTGGGTTCTTCCCTTGGGTCACTACAACTTCAATTAAGGTGCTCTGGTTCTAGAGTCTGTGTAATCTCAGTCCCCACTACTCTTTTACTGGGTTGTATCACAGAATCTCAGACCCAGGGAGTCAATTGAGGCTGTTTTAGATCATGGGGTGGGGTTCCAGGTTGGGTGTTCTCCTATGGTGTGATATCTCTGCCACCGCTACTCCCCCACTGGTTCAAGTCCCTGGGAGTACAGTACTGGGATTTCTCCTCAAGGGCCACAATTTTACTCACTGTTGTTGAGTGTGCTGATGGAGCTGTAGTGGACTCGGTGAATTCAGTGCTGCTGCCATGGGTAGCAATATGGCGCTGCTGCCACGCCCTCAGCTGTGAGGCTGGCGTATTTCTTTTCTGGTTTTGAGCTTCGCTCTGAGTCCCTGCAGGGTGTGCTGAGCCCAGCTCTTGAGAGCTTTAGATGCTCCCTGCGCCAAAAAATCTGCCGAATTCCACCCAGCTGTTCCCCAGTGGCTCACCTTGGCTCACTGTCCGCCGCTCCTCTCTGGAGCCTGGTGGACTGTTGAGTACATTGGTCTGGTGCTCTCCAGTAAATTTGCCACTGCTGCCAGCAGTAAGGCACTGCTGCCGCGTCCTCGGGCGTGAGGCTGGCGTATCTCCTCTATGGCTCTGAGCTCCGTTCTGAGTCCCCCTCCTCTGTGGGGCCTGGTGCTGCAAGGGAAGATGGCGCACTGCTCTGCTCCATGCCGCAGCTCCGGCTGCAGCACTGCGGTCTGGTTTCTTTCTGGTGTCTCATTTTTCCAGCCCTCTTTTTCTCTGTCCCTTGTAATTACATTTTTTGTTTCTCTGCTGATGGTGTTTTCTGGCTGTGAAAGGCACTGATTTTGTGGTAATAGAGATTGGTTGTTAGCGGGGCTCATAAGCCCTGCTTTTCTCTGTCACCATCTTCCTGGAAGTCTCATGGTGTACAAGTTTTAAAATGTGATTTTGAATGTGCATGGCTATTATTTTGTTTAAAAGTTTTTCATCTATATTGCACTAATAAAAGCACACTGTCTACTAAAATGCCAATACATATTATTATATTATTATTATCATTCATAAATCTAGAGATCAGTTTTAAACCCTATATAAAGAAACAAAAGACCTAAAGTAGCCAAAGCAATTCTCAACAACAAGAACTCTGCAGGATGCATCACCATTCGTGACTTCAAATTATACTATAGAACTATAGTAAAAAAAAAAAAAACAGCATCATATTGGCATAAAAACAAGCACACAGACTAATGAAACCGAATAGAAGGTACAGAAACTAATTCATGCACTAACAGTAAATTTATCTTTGACAAAGGGACCAAATACATAGAATGAAGAAAAGACAGCCTTTTTGAAAAATGGTTTTGGAAAAACTGGCTATCCAGTTGTAGAAAAATGGAATTAAATCCTTACCTTTCATCCTGCACAGAAATCAACTCAAGATGGACCAAAGACCTAGAAATTAGACCAGAGTCCATGAAGCTAATAGAGGAAGGCAGCAATCCAAAATATAGGCACAAGTAAAAACTTCCTCAACAAGACCCCCAAAGCCCAAGAAATTAAAACAAAAATTACTAAGTGGGATGGCATCAACCTATAAATTTTCTGCTCATTAAATAAAATCATCAAGAATCTAAAAAGAAAGCTTTCAGAACAGGAGAAAATCTTTACCAGCTATTCCTCTGACAGAGGTCTAATATATAGAATATAGAAAAAAAACTTAAAAAACTTAATTAAATAGACATTTTACAAAATAAGATATACAAATAGCCAATAGATATATAAAAAGTTTCAACATCATTAGCAATCAGGGTGATGCAAATCAAATCTACACTGAGATTTCATCTAACCCAAATCAGAATGACAATTATAGAGAAGTAAAATAACAATAAATGTTGAGGGTATGGAGAAATTGGAATTCTTTTACACTGTTGGTGAGACTGCAAACTAGTTCAGTCACTATAGAGATCAGGTAGAGATTCCTTAGGAAACTGGGAATGGATTCACCATATGATCTGCCCATATCACTAATTGGTATCTTTCCAAAGGGGTTGAAACCAGGGAACTTCAGTAACATATACCTACCCATGTTTATAGCAGCACAATTCACAATAGCCAAATTATGGAACCAACCTAGGTGTCCATCAACAGAGGACTGGATTACAAAACTATGGGAAATACACACAATGGAATTCTACTCAGCAATAAAGAACAATATTATGTCATTTGTAAGAAAATGGAAGGACCTGGACAACATTATGTGAAGTGAGATTAGCCAGTCACAGAGAGTGAAGGGGCATATGTTTTATTTAATGTGTGCAGAACAGAGAGTAATTGGGATACGAGAGATATTCCAGATACTAAAGGAGAAATCTCAGTAGAGCCAGGGGGAAGATTTAAGGGTAGAAAAGGAGAAAGACTGAGGTTCATCAATGGAAATACTGCCATTGACTATGTGTATACATGTGAACAGATACCAACTTCCATCTTAGTACTCTGTATTGGAAGGGAGGAAATGGGGAAACTGGGGGGGGGGCATCAAATGTCATATGTATGTATGCCATTATCAGCATTATTTACATTATGATGTGAGACTAATATACCAATAAAAATACAAAAAATTCATACCTTGGCATGTTTTAATGAAAGTGCAAAACAACAAAGAAAATAGTATAAAAGTAGAATATCGCAGAGTAATGGCATGCAGACTGACAGAAGACTTCTCTACAGAACCAGAGAAGGCAGAAAGCAATGGAAAAATGTTCTTGTCATGCTGACAAAATTTATACCTACCTGGCAAATAAGGAGTGTTCTCTTCCACATGATTGCAAGAAGACAAATATTTTCAATTGATTTTTTCAAATATATTGCCAAAGTATTAGCCCAAGCAGTCAGTAAGAAAAATATAAGAAAAATGTAAGAAATAACAAAAAATGATTGCCGGGCATGGTGGCACAAGCTTGTAATCCCCGTGCTTGGGAGGCAGAGACAGGAGGATCACGCAGGTTCGAAGCCAGCTGTGCGCGCTGGCTTAGGAGACCCTGTTTCCAAATAAAAAATGTAAAAATATGTCTGGGAGTGTAGCCCGGAGGTAGAAGGGCTTCCAAGAACCCCAGTGCCATAAAACAAAATTAAAAATGATAAACATTTATGTGCTTAAATAACACATGTAAAATTCCTCATAGATTTTTACGGTTGTCCTATATAAAGTAATATGACATAGTGGGTTAAAACTGTGATAATGGTCCACTTAGAGATAATACTTTTGGAACAAGATCAATGAAAAATAAAAATAATAGTCATTCCTTTATTGCACTTATTAAAATTAATACAATTTTCACCAGAAAACCTTTAAGAAAGTGTATAGTTATGCCACAGACTAAGAAGACTTAAAAAATATATGATATTCAAATTATGGTAATGCACAAAATATAAAGACATCTTATGGATTAATAAAAAACTCAGAAAGAACATGGGTATCAGATTTCTACAGTGCTTCATTAACACAAGAAATGATAATTAACCCATAATGTTTAAATAATTTATAATACCACTTTCTTCAAAGACATGGAACAACTGAAAAATTCATACTTTGATGATGGAAAGTAAAATGATACAAACACTTTAACCTGCATTTTCAGTGAATATTGAACACGTATTTACTATGCTAGTCATCTATTTCTATGTAACAAAATTCACAAAGCTAACTATTCTTAAGAACTATGGGCATTCATTACGTCAGAGTTTCCACTGAGTTAGAAATCTAGAAGCAGCTTTGCAGATGTTTCTAGCTCAGAATCTCTTGTAGGATGGAAGTGAAATATCAGCATGCCACTCGAGGTTCACCTGAGGGAATATGGCCCATGAAGCTGACTTCTTCAACTGTTAGCAGACCTCCGAGGAACTGCTATCAGAATCACTGATGATAGTGTTGAAGGTCTTCAGAAAATTTACCTTTGAGCGTGCTCACTTGAGTCTCTAGATAGAGCTTTCAATTCACAGAAACAAGCCATCCAAGAGAGATAAAGAAAGCATCCAGGACAGAAGCCAATCTTTTTATGTTTCAAACTCAGAAATAGCATCACATCATGTCTACCATATTTTCTTCACTGGGAGTGACTCAGTAAATCCACCTCACGCCCACAAGGAGGGGATTGCACAGGTGATAATGACCAGTAAATACAGATAATTGGGAGACATATTAGAAGTCACTTACTCCAAGTTCTCAATGACATGGGAATTTCAGTTGTAGTTATGTACTCCAAAGAAAACTATTTATGTCCACCCACAGCCATGAATAAAAACATTAAAAATAGTTTTTATTTCATGATACCCAGTAACAGACTGAATATTCATCAGCAAGACAACATGGAAATGTATTCTGGTATACACATAAAATAGCAATCTGCAGAGAGAAAAAAAAAGCAAACTAATCTAACAAATGGCATGACTCTCTCAGACATTATCTTGAATAAAAGAGCTTAGTTTTAAATAAAATAGTACAAAATATTCTGTACTAAAAACAGGCAAACTCTGTGAAAGAAGAATCCACAAGAGTGTTTGATTTTGGAGGATGAGCTCAGCTAGGAATGGAAAAGAGAACCATAAGAAGGGCTGGAAATGTCCCACATTTTTATTTCAATAACAGCATGATAAACTGGCATATACATATATACAATTTATTTTATATTACGTTTAAAATGAATGATATTTACCCACTCTACTTACACATATCGTAATTCTTTAAAATATAAATATTTTTATTTTTATAAACTTGAACTTACTGTCATCTACAAAGACTTAAAGTCCATAGTATGGTTCTGCACAAAGGGCATAAATATAACATAGGGGATTGTAAAATGCAAAGAGCCATCAAAGTTAGCAATAAATAAATGAATAGAAGTCCCTGAAATTTTATGTGTTTCATATATAAAAATATAACAAATTTGACAGCAATTCTAAATATGCACATATATTACCATGGTGAATCTTGAATCAGAAAGAACTTTCTACTTTGTAGCTTACTTGATGACTATTCCTCAAAATAAAACATGTGAAATGAAAAATGCATTTGTTTTATCCCTTTTGAGATACTATAGAAAAATTATATGAAATAGTTTATGAACAGCAGAAATTTATTCCTTACAGTTCTGACTCTAGAAAATTCAAGGTCATGTTTATGACAGGTATAATATGTGAGGGGTCCTATTTTCACATTTGATGCCTTCTGGCTTTGCCTTCACATAGTATAAGGAATAAAAGGTTTTTCTCAGACCTTCATTATAAGGATATTAATCCCATATGGAATATTCATGAGCTAATCACCACCCAAAGGCTCTACGTCCTATTGCCATCAGTTGTAGGTGAGTATTTCAGTATGTGGATTTTGGGTGAAAAACAATGCAATAGTTATATCAACTTTTAACGTATTATGGACATGAAAAGAAATAGCTAGCAGTGCAATGTTAATATATATTTGATAATAATATTTGATAACGATGTCTACTATTATGTAATCACAGTCCTTTTTTTTCTGTTTGGTGTTTAGTTTTACATGTTAAATAAGAATTTTCTCCAAAGAAAGTGTATAACTGCCCAATAGGGACATGAAAATATGGTCAACATAATCAGTGACTGGGAAAAGGTAGATCTATAATACCTTGTTAACCATATAATATTATATTAATATGTGAAGGTATCACTATGAAACTTATTAGCATTTATGAGGAGGAAAAGGAGGTATTGGGATGGACTTAATAGGAACTATTAAGCTATTAACTATCATGAGCTATTGTGTGTACAAATGAATGTGTTGCTTTGAATCTCACCAAAATGTATTTTTTTTAGGTTGTGCCAATTAAATTCTAAAAGTAAATGAATGAATTAATTAATGGGCAGTAAGGCATGTTGTTGAAAATGTGGAGAAAGAAGAACCATCATAATAGTGAGAAGGTAAAATCACGTAGCAGCCATGCAGGGTAGACTGGTGGTTCATCCAAAAGCTAAACAGGATTACTATACTAGCAATTCCACTCACAAAAATATAAGGTATTCAAACAAATATTTGAACACTTATGTTAATAGAAGTTTTCTTTCCAAAAGCTAAGTGGAAACAACCAAATTGTCTACCAGTAGATGAATAGATTAACAAAAAGTTGTATACTCATATAGTGGCCAAGAAAAGTAACACAGCATGTCTACGTGGTTCAGTGTAGAACAACCTCAAAAACACCCTGGGTTAGGCATCGGACACACCTTTAGACACTGTTGCTTTGGATGTTGGGGAATTGACAGATGTATTGAGTAAAAATAAATAAATAAACAACAAAGGGAATAAACATTTATCTAGAATATTTTTCATATGTATGGTATTTGGAAAAGAATAAAAATTGATAAAATAAGATTTGTACTAAACCTGATGTGATAGTGTAATGGGGAAACACAGAATAGGCTTTACTGAAAAGCAGTTTTAGACTCATCCCTTCCTATCCTATAAAGAATTGAAGAATTCTTTATGTGACATGGTTAGAACACACACACACACACACACACACACACACATGTTTATATATATATATATATATATATATATATATATATATATATATATATTCAAATGTGCAAAATGCAAATAAATAATTTTTTTTTTTTGTGGTACTGGGTTTCCTGGAAGCCCTTCTACCTCCGGGCTACACGGGCTACACTCCCAGACCTAGTTTTTAACTTTATGTGGAAACAGGGTCTCTTAAACCAGCGAAGCTGGCTCCGAACCAGCGCGATCCTCCTGTCTCTGCCTCCCAAGCGCGAGGATTAGAAGCGTGCGCCACCACGCCCGGCAAATAAATATTTTTTTAATAACTAACAACTAAGTTTTGTATTTGTCTCTAGCAGCTATGCCAATAAATCTTTTTATGATGATAGAAAAGTCCTATATTTAAGTTGTCTAATATGAGATACACTAGACACAGGAGATTATGAAGCCCCAGAATAAAAGAGAAACTAAGCCAGGCATGGTGGTGCATACCTGTTACCCTGGTATTTTGGAGGCTGAGACAGGAGGACTTGAAGTTAGAAGTCAGCCAGCCTCCACAATTTAGAGAGGCACTTAGAAACTTAGCAAGAACCTATTTAAAAATTAACAATAAAATAGGTCTATGAGTGTAGCCAGAAGTAGATTCCATCCCCATTTTTTTTTTGTGTGTACATATATGTGTGTGTATATACATACATATAAACTAAAATATTAATATATTTAACCTTAATTTAATTTTAAATTTAAATATCTCTTCAGTTTATTTCCCTTCAATTTTAATTTTAGTAATTACATGGTACTAGTGGTTACTATTTTGGACAGCCCAATTCTACTGTTCTTCATCCTTCTGATAGCACTTAGAGATTATGATTTTAGGGGAATTTTAATGGATCTTATATATTTCAGTGTAAATTTGTTTTAAATAATTCTGAACTGGTTTTCTCCAAGACTATTCCTGTCCTCTCTCTCCCTCTCCTATCCTGTGCCCAAGATGAAGTCTAAAAGGTGGGACCTGATGGGAGGGCTTGAGGAGTATGGGTTTATGTATCTTATAGTATTGTAGGAATAATGATGGTTATCACCTAAAATGTGCCTTATCCTTTATACCTAGACCTTAGCCTCTGTTCTTCCTGATTCCTTCCTTTTGTTAACTGGTCTTTTTTTTTTTTTTTGCCACACAGGGGTCTTTGGGCAGTTATTTTCTGAGGAATAGAAACCTTCTTTATTATTTAGCAGTTGTGCTCATTTATGAATTTGATGATCCTAGGTCTTGCCTCTGCTTATATAAATGACCTAATTATTCCCTTGCTTATTAATATCAGTAATTTCTCATAAAATTTCTGATTACTCATTTTTGAAGCAAATAATTATCACCTACTTTCATAAAAGATGCTGGAGTATGGATATCACTGCAAGGAACCACTTGGACCAACTCAGGCCTTTCTCCAAACAATACACCTGTAGTTCTTTCAGGTAACAAAAAAAAAAAAAAAAAAGAATTTTCTCAGAATTTCCCAGAATTCCCAATTTTTATGGTCAGGACACAGGGAACCAGCATTAGAGTTTTAGGAGAGTTCTCTAAACTTCTGATGAGAGGAGAATAGTTTTGTCCTCTCTGTTCTCCTCCCCTGTCCTCAGCAATCCTCATCAGGATCAGAAGGATTTTGTAACTGGTGTGGTAAATTCTTTCTCTTTATTCTGTAATACTTGTATTTTTTAATGTCAAAAGAATTCCCTTTCTTCTATTTGAAAGCATAGCTGGAAACTTTACAGTTAAAGTTTATAAGAAACTGTCAAAGATTCACAATCAGATTCTCCTTCTAGGAAGTATGTACATGCTCCCTAACCCTCCACCTGTATTCGGCTGCCAAGGGACCTGGACGCCTACCGAGGGACCTGCAAGCAGTTCCAATTCTCCCTCTACACAACCTGCTTCCTCTCTCTCTTTGCTGCAGGTGTGAATCCATAATAAAGTTCTCACATGCTAAACTCTGTCTCAACATCTGCTTCCAGAGAACCCAACCTGGGGCATTTAGTTTTAAGTTCAAAGCTGAACATTGACTTTTTAAGATTCTTTTTCTAGGTAATGTCAGCCTGCCTCTTATCCATTGCTATAAACCTAATCCCCTTGGCCTAGGCTTCATTACAAGATGATTTGGGGGAGGAAACTTAAAAATTTTTTAAAGACAAATACTGCCCTATTCCTTTACTTGACTACATTAACTCCAGGGGAGTTGAGGTCAGATATTTGACATTTTTTATAGAACTTACATGGTAATTAGTGACTTCAGGAGAAAATGAGCATCAAAACCACATAATGTGGATGTGTACACTCTGATTTCTCACTGCCTAAGCAAACTCAAAGTCATATCTAGGGTAAGTTTTGATAATTTCCCTTAAACATTTTTCTAATCATATGTGAATAATTTAACATTAACTTAGAAGCCAAATCTCAGCAACCATGACATTTCCTCTTTGTAGTCAAATCATGGTTCCCTGGAGAAATCTGGGTATATTTTATGATTCCCTTTCATTTGCATCTTATAAGTGCCAAGACCTTCGGCTGATTTCTGCTTTCTCTGCATATAAATTCCCCAGTGTTTGGGTAATGCAGTGCTGAGAAGGTGTTCTAACTAGGAGGAGCTGCATAAGTAGTGACACCTCATGTATTTGAGCTGCCTGGGAATGAACAATTTTACATAATGAATTACCTAAATTGCCAAAGGTACGTTTTCACGTGTAAGACATTTGTAAAACTGCCTTAAATTTTTAAAAAGCTTCTAACATGCTTTATCCACATCTTTTCTCTCAAGGTGAGCCTGCTGCTCATGGTTTGTAGTAAAGCGATATTTAGAAGATAATGGGTTCTATGATGTGGCAGAGAGTTCGTGCCAACTCTGAGTCCTGGATGTCCCAGGACTCAGTTCCACCAGTCTGCCAGATGGTCCATCTCAATGCTCTTATTTTATGTGACCACAGATGATCATATCACTATTTTCTGATAAAATCAAAGTTGAGCTTAATTTTAAGTGTTAAGAAAACTGAAAACCCAGCTGGAAAGAGTACGATTCCCCCAAACCTTCAGTTTTCCCTTATCTTTTCCCTTATTTCAAATGCTTCTCCCTAGTGACCCTAAAGATTAAGGAATGGAGTACTATCAATTATTATTTATTTATAAATAACTTACATTCATACATTCTTAGCATCTAAGGTATCATTCTTGTGTCTACTTTCCTATCTTCTAAATCCCATGATTTTATGGGTCATTAAAAATGTTCCTTTCCTGATGATAGCTGGGTTGTAAGAAATAAAACCAGATATTCTAATCCTAAGATTCTTATTTCCTCTCTCACAAACCTCCTTTTACCACTGCATTTTCTTCCTCCCTGAATTAACGCCTGATATCAGCTTCTCCCCTGCTTCTTCTTTTTCTTTTTCTTTTTTTTTTTAAACCAGGTACTCACCCAGCATCATGGTTTGGGAACAAAATTAACAGAACAACAAAAAGAACTTAGAGAGAAATCAAATGTCTCCAGAATGAAGCACCCAGAGGCCATGGTGGTATACTTACCTTCATCTACCACTCCTGTGTGTTACTTGATACACTTTGGCTCATGATCATCCTTGGTTTCCAGATGTGGAGTTCCAGCTCAATGCCTGTACTACGTGATCTACTCTTAGATATCAGCCCAGTTGGCTTCTGGACATCTTACATTCTGCACTTTGTTTGACACTTTCTATTCCTATTCCTCAATCTATTTATTATTCATGGTTCTAGCTCTGAATGCAAATATATGCATTATATTTGCTCAAGTCCTGCTTGTGGACATTCACACTTTATAAAATTTGTTTCTGTGGAGTTCTAGAATGTATAGTAGGTCGTGAAGCCCTATTTTCCCCTTGAAGTTGTTTGTATTTGATTTTATATATTTTTTCTGTGACATATCCTACAAATAAGACTCAAGTCTCTTGTTCTTCAAAATGCTACCAATATTAGTTGCTTGATTTTCCTTAGTCTTTCTTGAATCACCTTGACCCTGCTAGGTAGGTACCATATTGATATTCTGGCCAATCTTCCAGGACTGGTCTCACTTTTTCCACTCTTTTCCTACTCATTTCACAATGACCCCTCTAGTGTTTACTCTCAGTATTTGGGAATTGATTTGTTTTATTTTTTTTCTCTGCAGTTTTTGGTGATATCTATTGCTTTTGAGCAGAATTTCAGTAGAAAAAAATAGACATTATATAATATATATTATCCTTTATTGATGATATTTTATTTGGATTTGCTTTAAAATATCTATGTGTTTACATTTATTTCTAACTTAGTTAATATTTTTTCATCATTGGATCAAAATGGTAGAGGGAATAAAAGCAATTAGGATACCAGACGCTGTAACATTCCCTATATTTGCATTCCTGTCTATCAATACTCTGCAATTAAATGTTTAAATACATTTAAGCCATTCCCATGATCAAACATGAACTGCAGGTCTTATGCATGTATTATCACTGCAGGCTCTGCAGATTCAAAGAGAAAATATAACTTGTCCACTGGAGAAAAGCCACTCTGTAAAAGAGGAATAAAGCAAGTGAAAGAATTACTGCATTAAGACTGTCCTGACCATTCTCATAGGGATAAGAAAAGTTCGTCGATGAGTCTATACGGGGAGATAATAAAAAGGGAAATGATTTGTTCTTGCCTGACTCTTTATTAATTATTATTTATTTATTATTTATTTATTTATTTACCTGCTTTATTTCACTCTTACATATTGGACAAAGAGTTTCCAAAGAAAAATACATGCTTGTTTCTAACTAAAGGGCCCAAATATTGTTTGCTGTTCCTCTTATCTCCTGGTTTTTATTTATTCTGCAGCAGCATCAGCTGAGTGACACACTCACAGCTTGGGTGGCCACTGCACCTTCTGCCATCCCCAGGGCTTTTCTTACTCCAACTTGCTTTTTCATTCATTTGTCAGAGAAAATATATGCCCCCATAGCAACGTGTCGTAAAATGATAGCCTGGCATGCTATTTTATGATGAGAAGTAAATAATGCTTAACATGTTTCATATTCATCAGAATAATTTCCTTATGCTTCCATCACTTGGCCACGGGGACTATCTTTCACACTGAAACCTGTTCTCTGGCTTCGCAAACACTGTCTAGCTCTGGGACCCTTCTGACCTCAGCAGTCTGTTTCTCTGCTGCTAAAGTAGTGATTTTCAAGGAAGAAAATATGCTCTGGTCTATTCTTTCACTGCTCCATGTAGGATGTTCTAATTATCCATAATGGAAATTATACCTATAGATTAGGGGGGAAAAGGACCTTTCCCAAGTATCATCTGCTTCCTTTCTGGCCTCTCCCAAGTCTAACAAACTATTTTCACAATATGAACTTGGTCTTAATTAGATTCCATCAAAGAGCTCATGATCTCACCAGTTCGGTCTCACTGACCTTTCCCGTCGCGAGGTTTGGAGAAAGTTAGATTTTTTTTCCCCTTAAATCAAATACATCATAGTAACTCTTAATATTTGTGAAACATCCAGAATGTGTTTTTGTCCCCTCCAGCATGCTTTGAAAATTTATCAATCCACCCTTCACTTTAACTCTGACATTTATGATCTCTTGTGATTTAGAATACATTGTGTGGAATGCACACTGCATATTGAAAAGCCAGCCTTTACATGGGGATAGATTAGAATTCCTTCTCCCCAAATAACTTAGGGGGAAAATGCAGTAGCATAAGGTTGCTTATTCATTGGTGGATTTTTTCCCCATAATGAATTTATGTGAATTATTTATCTCTTTGGCAAGGCCTTACAAGGACTGTGATTTCGAGGTTAGAATGTCTTGCATTGTGGACTTTGGACAAGCAGGCAAATTTAAAAGCAGTTTATTAAGAAGCGTTAACAGAGTCTATTAAGCATTTCAGAAGACTGATTCTTTTCATGCCCTTGATAATAAATTCGCTTTTCTCATGCAATGAATTCACTTGAGATTCATAGTCTCCTCGTAAACCTTATAGTAAATGTTTAACCTCAGATTTCAAATGCTATGGTACTCTTTATGATAATAAATGTTATCCCTATGGGACTGTGAATTTCGTGATTATATATAGTGCAGCAGTGAGAGCGACCTTACCTCCCACATGTAATATACAGAGATCTCATTTGAGTATTTGATGACAAAATTCATCAGGATTAATTTTAAATACACACATGAATCCTGTATTTCTATACACATGAATGGACTTTTCCTTTGCCTCAATATGATTACCACTCAAAGCAAACAGTGATTCCAAACATTTTTGGAGTGCAGTCTTTGTGCTAGATTTCATTAAATTAGGTTAAAATTTACAGTACAATTTCTTACCTAATAAATGCTAGGAATATATGAGTATTTTGATTTAAAATAAAGATCTTTTTTATTTTGGAAAAAATTGTAATAATTCTGTATTTTAGTTCAAAATATGAAGCATTTTGTGAACTTTCACATAAGGAGATAAGATAAAAATTTTAAAAATGTAGCCTTAAGAACCCTATGTTCTTACATCAAAAATAAAGATATGTAATATGACATTTCAAATATATTTTTGAATACTGATTATATTCTAAAAATCTATAAAAGAATTGTGTTCAGGTATAATATGTAATATAAGCAATTAAAAACAGGTGATAAAAAGACAAATTCTTTTAAAATTCTATTCAAAATATTCATTGAATATTTAGCATATGCAAGTACTAGGATAGGGGTTATATTTTGGTGAGATAAAAACTGAATAAAATTCAATATATGCGAAAGTAGCCTAAGCAATAACAACAGTGTGTTAAAATGTGCAGAGCAAAAGAGAGAAACAATATAAAGATTTTTACCTTGTTCTCTGACTGATGTGGATTGTCTAATGCAGACTGTGTGCTATAACTTATCAGAGACATCCAGATAACCAGCCATGAAATAACTGACCATGATATCTACAAAAATGGAAGATGATTCTATAAAGTTCCACTGGCCATTAAATACCCTGGCCTTGAAATGATACATATTATTTTCACTTACAACTCACTGGTTAAAATAGTCCCATAGTCAACTGGCAATTAACAGGGGCAGGAATATACAAAGAAAAATAAAAACTCCAGTAATCCCTGGCAATGTTAACCATCCACATAACAGCCTTCATCTTGAAGGTTAATCAATAAATGCAAATAAGGAGACATAAGCAATCACTGCTTCTTTTATGTCTTTTGTGGAGGGTGCGATTTTTACTCAAGGCAGAATGTACAAGGAGACAGTTGATTTTGAACTTTGACCTTAAATAATAACATTATGTTTCTGGAGAAGTAAATATATGCATGAGATAAAAACTAGTGTTCCAGATGAAATTAGTGATTACTTAAATTTTCATTTTCTTTTTGTTGTTTCATGATATACATACTTTTAGAAGGTAAAATTCCAAGATTCAGGGCCTCATCTGTTCAGCTTCTGTACTTGAATGCCTTCTGGCTATGTTCTAAATCCTTAGAGTATTATTGTGGAAACAAATACCAGAAAGACAGAGAAGTTACATGGAGAGAGGAAACAAGAGAGAGAGAAGAAAAAAAAAAAAAAAACCAGACAGGAACTAATCCAGTCCTGAGACCTCAATCACTACTTCAGGAAGATATTATTAACCCATTCTGAGTGTGGTACCCCAGAATCAAATCACACTCCACTAAGTCTCATCTCTTAAAAATCCTCCTCTCAACCTTATCATACTGGAAACCAAGTTCTAAGCATAACTTTTGGAGGACAATTCAGTAAAGAAAATGATCTCTGCCACTCCACAGTGCCTATTGTTTAACAGTTGACCTATATCTTTACTGCAACCACTGGTTAGACTTCATGGTGAAATTTAATGTATTTTAATTTTATTGACATTATGTTACAACTTTCATTTAGAATGTATATTAATTTCAGAAGGCAGTTTATATAAGAAATAAATATTGAGAAATCAAGGAACTATAATTGGCATCAAAACTATAAAAAAATGGAAGGATTTATGGTCATGATTCCATTGTGATATTATTCACTTTCTGGAAACAAATTCTTGAGACAAATAGTAAATAATTGTGACCTGAATCTAGCCCAAACAAAACATAAACTATATATTTTCTCTTTAAGACATCTACATTTCCTCTTTCACATCTCCGTAATCAACATAAATGTAAGACAAGACTTCAATTTTAGAAAGTTAGAGTTGGAAATGTATAAAGATAAACACTGTTGGTGTTGATCACAGAGGCCAAAGAAGAGAGGAAATTTGAAGGATGGTCCAAAAGGAAGCTAAGAATGGTCAGTGTGGGGCAAAGCCACTTGCATGTTATAATGATTTCAGGTTCAATAGTACAGAACCAACCTCAGAAAATCTACCTCCTTTAAGTCCTTGCTGACTAATGCCACACTAAGCTTAAGATCACAATAGCATTAATCTGCAATTCTCTCTGAGAAGATAAGTTTTTATTGATCACAATAAATAAGTTTTAATTTTTATTAGAGATTTAGATAATGATCGAACATAAGGACATAGGGTGCAGAGAATGAATGAAAGAAGGGTACAGGGCCAACGCCACTGACTGAAAGACAGAAAAAATAGATAAGCCGAATTCAATAATCTTAGGAGAAGAAGGCTGGAGAAAAATAGACAAGGAGGCCACCAATACGTGTTTTCTTAATGTCACAGCTTTGCTAATGCTGAGGAACAGGAGGGCTTTGACTGTGCTATTGTGACCCTGTATTCCAGTGTCAGTATCTGCTATACATTATCTAACCAGGTCACTCCCTTCACAATTAAATTTTGTCTACTAAAAACTTATTATGAAATATTATTGTTTGGAGCTTCCTGGTATATAAAGTATATTTTGTTTTGGGCTATATTCATGATTATTGCCTTTGCATGAATATTTTTCTTTCATTTTTATAATTGCCCACAGAAGCTGATTCATGATATTAACATATTTCCTTCATAGCATTATTAGTTCTTTAAGTACGAACTATTATCATCAGTGTAAGTTTTAGGGTTCCTGTATACTTTTGTCCTCCAATCTTAATGAGCCAGGGTTACACACTTGACAAAGACTCCCCTGTGTGATATTATACCACTGGATTTATATCTCAGAATGAGCATGCTCTGTTTTGACTCATACTGGTGTGCATGGCATTTCAAAGAGCAACATTACTAGACATACATCAGCCTTGATTGCTGTGAAAATTTATTTTGACATCTGGGTTGCTGCATTCATGTTATCTTGCATGGTACCTGAGGACTTGGAATTCATAACTATTTTGCTTTTCTGTCAGGAAACTTTCCCTTCCCTGAGAGAGAGATTACCTGCAGGGATCTGCTACAGGCATCATCTGTCTCAGATTATTATTGTCACAACCAGATATGAGTTCCATAAAAATGAGGAACATAATTCTTTTGTTTATCAAGGTATGCTCACTTTACACAATGTCTAGCACGTAAGAGAAACTCAATAAATACATTTGAAATTATAAAATTAATTAATATGATTTCTTTTTACTTTTATCATATATTTATTATTTGGTTCTGTGACAGATTAATGGGATTTTTGTTTGCTTGTCATGTTTTGTTTGTTTTGTTCTCTCCTGCTAAGTATGAAAAGTAATAATATATCCTAGTCACCTAAGAAGCTTTTACCATCATATTTTGAAAAAGTTTAACATGTTAAATTACAGTGATAGTAATTTCTTGTTTAAGAATTAACAAAATATTCATGAAAATTAATCTAATGAGTCACTTCCTAATCTACATACTCTCCTTATGGTACCTTATTATCCTTGGACATCACTCAGTAGAAAAGGGACAACAATTTTCTTAACATTTCTATCTCCAAACACTAGCTCCCTGTTACTCTGTTCTTGTTATTCACACCTATTTATAATGCCTTGAAATGTAGCATTCTGTCTTGCCTAGTTCCTCTTCCCAGAGTGGATTAATGTTGTCAACCCCTCTTAACTAGCTAGCTCTTAAACACTACTCACAGTTTAGTTAAGTTGTTGGGAAAGCTCTTGGGCTTAAAGGTTTTTTAAGATGCTGAAGGCTAAATCTCCCAATAAGCACCTATACATACCAATTGTCATCCTGTATTGTATTTTTCTATGTATCTGTTTGCCTTTCCAGTTGGACTATGCATTCTCCTAGGATGACAATTATGTCATTAGAGTACTTCTTTTACCTGATACCTACAGTGCCAGGTAAATATCCTACCATAACAAATGATACACATAAAAATCCCTATTATTTCTAGAAGAACACCATCCCATATGTAAATATGTCTGTGTGTGTATATGTGTGTACGTGTGTGTGTGTGTGTGTGTGTGTGTGTGTGTGTGTGTGTACTGGGGATTGAACCCAGGGGTAGTCAACCTCCAGCCCATTTTAGTTTTTGTTTGAAATAGGATCTCTAGGTTTTTTAGGGTCTCATTACCTTGCTGATCCTGTCTTCAAACCTGCCATCCTCCTCTCTTGCCCTTGCCAGTAGTAGGATCATAGGCATGCACTATCACAACCAGCCACTATAATATTTTTAAATTAAAATATTCTTTATGTGATTTATAATCATTGTTAATCAATGCCATTCTACTTGGTAAGAACAATATATGAAACCAAATTGTCCCTGAGAGAATATCAAGATATAGGCATGCAATCATGAAAATTAAATACTAGATCTCCATGCTGGTGTGTGTGTGTGTGTGTGTGTGTGTGTGTGTGTGTGTGTGTGTGTAAATTCTATTCTGATAGCAATTGTTCGATAATATTTATGGGAAAATTCTTCTGAGGAAAATTCTTCAGGCAATTCTTAAGAAACAATATAATGTAAAATGTTAAGATATAAAATGAGCTGGGGATTTATCTCTGTGGTAAGAAACTTGCCTACCATTCATGAGGTCCTAGGTTTGATCTCCATTTCCACACAAAAAATGAAATATCTATTGCTATTAGATGATACAATTGATTGTAATGACTGCAAAATTAAAAGATCAAGGTAACTATATACATACATAAGTGTGTATATGTATGTGTGTGCATACATTTGTATACATTTAGGACAGGAATAAAAATACATTCATAAATAAGATATATGTATATATTAAGGACAGGAATAAAACTATAGTGCTTTGTAGAAAAATAAAAAAATAAGTTTTGGTGCAAGTAATTTTTTTCACATCCAAATATTTTTTTTCTCTTAGTGTATCTTACTTTTAATTTAAACAGTAGTTATACATGTTTATGGGTACAGTGTGACATTTTAATTCATGTATTTAATGCATAATTATTAGATCTGGGTAATCAGCATATTTATCACCCCATATATTTATCATTATTATGTGTTGGAGACATTCAACGTTTTTTCTAATAGCTATTTTGGAATATTCAATTAATTTTGTCAACCATATTTATTCTACTCTTCTGCAGAACATCAGAAGTAATTTCTCATATCCAACTGCACCTTTGTATTTGTCCATCACTCTCTCTTCATTCCCTCTTGCCCATGCCCTTCACAGGCTCTGGCATCCACCATTCTTTTGTCATTTCCCTGAGATCAACTTTTCAGTTTAGTTTTTTCTCACGCATAAGAATAGACAATATTTGCTTTTATGTCTGACACTTCATTTAACATAAGCTATTCATGTTGCTGCAAATACCACAATTTTATTACGTACATGGATAAATAATACCCTATTGTACATACACATGATACATTTTCCTTATTCACTCAGGTATATTGATGGACAGCTGGGTTGGTTCCATATTTTGAATATTGTGAATAGTCCTGTAATAGACACGCAGGTATAGATACCTCACCAAAGCACCAATTTCCCTTCTTTTAGTTATATATCCAGGACTAGGATTGTCAGAACATCTGATCGTTCTATATCTAGCTCTTTGAATAAACTAGACATAGCTGTACTAATTCACATTACTGGCTGTCCTAATTCACATTGCCACCGACAGTTTAGGAGAGTTCCCCTTTCTCCAAATCCTTGCCAACAATTTCTTTTGTCTTTTTTATTACAGTCATTTTAATTGGGGTAGTATGATACCAATGGTTTAGGTTTGTAATTTATTTTCTTAAATGTACTTTTTATTGGTGTTTTGTAATTGTACATCACAGTGACGTTCAAGTGATCAAAGTATATAAGCACAGAAAGTGAAGGTCCGATGTTTTCTTTCATATGGGGAAAATAGAAGAAAACTGGGAAACAAAAGAAACTTTAGATAAATGAGAAGAGACTTGAATAAGGTATTGGAGGGTGCTGAGGGGAGACTTGATTAAGAAAACAGTTCAAATGTTTCCATTTGCATATACAAAATTATCAACACCAATCTCAGTAATATGCATAGGAAGGGGAAATGAGCAGGGTGGAGTGCAAAGGTCAACACACCAAGTGCTGTGCTTATTTGTAATTTCTTGATGAGCAGTGATGCTGAGCATTTTATCATATATTTGTTAGCCATTTGTATATTATCTTCTTAGAAATGGCTCTTCAGGACATTTGCCCCCCCCCCCTTTTTTTGCAATATTGGAGATGGAAACCAGGGGCATTCTACCTCTGAGCTATACCCAAGCCCTATTTTTTATTCTTTTATCTTTAAATAGGGCCTCACTATGCTGTGAAGGGCCTCAGTAAGTAGCTGGTGCTGGCTGTGAACCTGGTTTCTCAGCCTCCCAACTACTGGGATTACAGGTGTATGCCATCGCCTGGCTCTATTTGCCCATTTTTAATAGAATTGTTTTTCAAACAAAATTTGTTAGATGAAGCCAATCCAAAATCATTACTAAATCATCAAACAAAATCCTGATTCCACCAGTGACCAGCCATGTGATCTTGGGGAAATTCACTGAGTCCCAGTTTTCTGGTTTTCATAACAAGGACGGTATTATCATTTACCTCACAGGAATGATGGAAGGGCTAAATAAAGCAGAATCTACTATAATGATGATTGTATACTGACACATTCTATATTGAGAGTAGTAGTGTCAGAGAAAGGCCTGATACTCTTCTGAAGTATTAATGTTATATTTGTTGCTTTCTTCATATGATTTTGAAAAATAATAAATAAACAATAAATGTCAGTCATTATTATTGATATCAGTAATGTTTTATTAGCACTATGAATTGCAGAAACTTCTAAGTGATGTTCATAGAATTAGTTATAGTAGCCATTATTACGTGAGGTCATGAGCATGAAGATGAATGGTTTCTGATTGGATTGAGAGGTCTCTTCATTGTGGAGGTAAAATCCTCACCTAGTTGATGAGAGTATTTGACCAGGAAGACTATTTCTTTAAGCAGAAAATGACCCCCTCAGAAGGACAAACTGTATGTTATTAGAGGAATGACCTAGAAACTTCAGTGGGAATAGGAAGTAGTCTGAAGATGCTGGAAAGCAGAAAGATGAAAAAAGTGACAGTCTGCGCTGGATAGGAGACCCATTAATAGTGTCATATGGAAAGGAAATAGGAAGTGTTTCTGGGAAGTAAGGTCCCCGGATGATATTAGACAGCTGTGTGCAGCCTGGGAGACTATGAAGAGTGTCAAGACCATCAGCATTAATAAATTGGAGGTCAGGGGATCGTGCTGCTCATCAGTCAGTGTCACTGGTGATGAATGTCTTAGGGGGAAAGGTCAGTGGATGAGAGGTGATTGGAGTATTCCAGAGGAAAAGTGCTCTTCTGCTAAACAAGAGGCTCTTGGAATACGGGCATGACGCTCATTAGACCTGTCATGTCAGTGAGCAAGGGCCAAACTCAATTCAGAGTGAGGATTCCAAGAGTTTTGATATACTGGAAAAAAAAAAAAGAGAAAGCATTGAAATTAAGTGTTTTGCTACTGAACTGTTTCTTTTAGATAATTTACATAAAATGCCAGTTGTTGTTTTGCGATGTACTCATCTGAAGTAGAAAATGAGTTCGTGATTTCTAAATATTTATAAGATAAGCCCAAATTTTCCTTCACTTTGGGATTATTTAAATGTATCATATGAACATTAAGTTCATGAAGCTACACAGGGCAATGTTAAGTCAAGAATTTGACTGACCAAAGGCAATGACAAGAACCAAGTAAGGCACATTTTAAGGTACATGGAACACATCTGTATGAGTTCAGCTGACTTCACTTTTGGACTGAGGTTAGATACATTAATTCATATTTAGGTCAACCATAAGCATAAGTATCAGGCTAAACCTAATGGTGAACAGAATGGGTTGGGTTCAGATAGACTCAGTTCCACAAATTGGTGATAAACTGAAAATTAAGATGATAAATTCTACCTCAGCACTGTCATTGTAATTAGATGAAATCATATGCATAGTTTCTCGTATAGTGGGATGAATGTATTAGGTTATCAGTAAGTGACTGTGTGTGTATGTGTGTGTGCACACGCACACAGGTGCAAGCGCACACACGCACGCACATGTCACAAAATTTGGAATTAACTTGTTTAAAATATTTTTAATTTTCAAAATTGTATCATATTATTTAGTGAAATTATTTTATATCATTTTATTATATTATTAAAGCAATTTAATTATATTATTTTATGTTATTTCTATATTACATATTTATTTATTTATTTATTTATTTATTTATTTATTTATTTAGTGGTACTGGGATTCCTGGAAACCCTTCTACTTCCGGGCTACACTCCCAGTCCTATTTTTTAAATATTTTTTTTTATTTGGAAACAGGGTCTCTTAAGCCAGCGCAGCTGGCTTCGAACCTGCACGATCCTCCTGTCTCCACCTTCCAAGCGTGGGGATTACAAGCATGCACCACCACGCCCAGATCTACATAATTATTTTTTAAAACTTATCTTTATAATAAAATTTATTTACTCAACAAATATATATATTATGACTCTGGTATAGGTTATATGACATATGTTGAGCAATATACCAAATAGTCAAAGATCCAGCCTATTAGAACATATAGTTTAGAGAAAAAGAGTAAAAAGAATTGACATAGTGTATATGACAGTGCTAGTACCTCAAAGTACAAAAGAAGGAAAGTATTATGAGGGCACCAGAGGGAAGGAATAGACATTTGTGGATGATTGTGATCTTAGAGAGGCTGGCCATCAATAAAAAGACCAGATTTGTATAAAGATGCTAAGAAGATGAGCAAGAGAGCTGCAGGCAACAGAAGCAGCACTTTTCAGGCCAAGGAAGAGCCAAGGGAAGCTCCTGGGTAGAGATACACAACTGGGTCCAAAGCAGAGTGCACAAGAGCAAGTGCCCTGGGAAGTTCAAAGAAGGAGCAGTGTTCTGGATCCTGCAGGGCCTTGGAGTACTGAAAAAATATGTGGATCACGGAGTGTTGTGAGCAAAGGAGTGACAAGCTGACCTATTGTTCCAGGTACTGTTTTAAATAGGTCTCCAAGGATGCTCATTTTAAGTCCCCACAACACTAGATGAGAAAGATGCTCTTCTATACCCATTATTTAGGCAAGGAAACAGAAGCTCAAAGAGGTTCCGAAACTGACCAAACTCACTTGACCAGCTAGTGACTGAGCTGGATTTCAAACCCAGGCAGGTTCAACTACACCGCCCTGGCCCTTTTTCATTTGGAGCTGTCTTTTTGATTCTTGGCTTATTTCTAATCTGTGCTTTTGTTCTGTACTACTGATATTAGGTTCATTTCTTCTATTATGCAGTGTCTATTTTCTGTCTATTCTCTCATTTTAGCAACTTCAAAATGTCCTTGTTTTTAATATATTATATCTTCATAAGTTCCAATCTTTAATAAAAAGCTACTTAGAAAGGTAGATAGATAGCCTTTCCTTAGCCTTTTTAGTTCATCCAGAATATACTTTCTATGGGTCTTTTACACATGGTTTCCCTTTACTTTCTTCTGTTTGTCTCCCATCCCTCTCTTAGAAATACTAAATAAGTATTTCTCACGTATTATGTCATTTATACTACATTATCCTTGGGTCATAGTCTTGTTCCTCTTTTTTCTGTTTATTCATTCTACAAGAGTCTTATCTCATTTGGAGTACCTCACAACATGTTATACAAAGTATGGTTCTTAGTGGCCAGGGATGGGGACTTGTTCGAAGCATACAGTCTCAGGCTCTGCCACAGGGTATTTATTCTAGCTGGACCCTCAAGTGATCCATTTATTCATTATCTCCTGAAAAGTATTTTTTTCCAGCAGACTGAGAGGCACAGAATACTTATCCTCAGCCTTACTACTATTTGATGTCCTTTGGGTAGAATTTGTTAATCAGATTTACAACTGCAAGAAATGTCAAATCGAAAGATAATCCCATATCTACTATCAAGAGAAAATTTATTTAAAACATTCCTGCTAAATAAAAATGAAACCATTTTTTCACCATGTAATGCATAAAAACATAACTTTCAAAATTACATAACACAGCTGATACTACTTCTACAATTCTAGTTCTTGCTTTAGTGATTTTTTTCTGGATGTACATATTTCAAGGAAGTAAGAAATATGAATTTTAGAATTGTCCTTTAATTCTTCTTCATAGCTTGATTTTTTTGGTTCTGTATTGTTTTGGAAGCCAAATGCACTAAGTGATTTTGGACTGAGGAGTGTCAATAGAAAGAAGGTACACTGTATTCTGTTTTCAAAAGGATGCCTAGTTTTTTTCAGTTTGAGGTAAGGGCAGAAAGGTGATAGGAGAAAACCTGTCTCCTTACCTCCTTCCAAGCAAGCAGTTTTATTCCATTTTTTGGTGACAAAATATCCACTGGAAACCAGCTGTGCTTCTTAAATCACTGCTAGAGTTAGAAAATGTTTCCAGATTTTGAAAAATCTAACTCTGAGAACTAGTTTTCACTATTTTCATGAGACCTAAGAAAGTTAAAATACCTACCCAAATTACTAAGTGATAAAGCCAGGAGCCAACGACAGTCACATGCACTACCCCAATTTAATGCTTTTCTGCTAATGTGCTGTGCATTTTTAAGCACAGTGTGATGAATAGTCACTAGAGTACTGTCCCAAGGTATTAGTATCACTCCCCATTTCACATGTCACTGCCATTTTTGCAGCTGACATGGCCCCATGACTTTTAATTGCATTCCCAGGTCTCAACCATACAAATACCTACAGATCACCTTCTTTCCCTAAATGGCGGCCTCTGTGTGGGTAAATCTGATGCCCTCCTCCTCCTTGAACTCCAGCTGTTTGCATCCTGCTGTGAGCAATTGTAAGTGGCTGGATGCTGGACAGCTGCACACTCAGTAATGTGAATAGACCAACACATGTTCTTGCTTCTGATTTCTATCATTGGTTGTCTTGTGCTGGGTATGGGCAATGAGAATGAAATTCATCCTCTCTCTCTCTCTCTCTCTCTCTCTCATATTGTTTTACTTTTATTTCATTGTATGTGGACCCTAGACATGGTGAGCATAGAGAAGCATTCAGTATAAAAAGTCAGAGGAATTTGCTTAATCTAAAACAAGTTAATTGCATTGACTTTATGCAAACTGTTAAGGCCATAATAATGTTATTCATAGGTTTGAGTACTATTGTTCAGTTTCTTGGGCCACCATTACTTGCTTTTTGACATGAAATAATTTAATGTCAGATTTTAATGTCAGATTCCTGTAAGTCCTATAGATCCTGAAATGTTCAAGGACTGGAAATAGCAAATGAGAATTTGGGGGGCATTATATCAGCCAAGTTATACTTGGAAAATTTAACTCAGTCAAAACTAATAGTAATATAAGATGAAACCCATGCATATTCAACTGCCAAAAAGACTGTTTATTTTAAGCAGCATTTATTTCCTTTAATAACACTCCTGGAATATCTGTTATAGTATATTCACTTTTTAATAGCAGTATTTTCTATTTTAAATGTCCTAAAGATATTTAAGACTAATTAGACCCCTGAGCATATTGATTAAATGCATTTACATTTTAGTTATAGAGATAAAAATAGTGAATGCTTATTCTAAAACACTGTAAAAATGAACAGAAATAGAAAGCAGTTAACCAAATGATCAATGTTCACTCATATTTCCAGTCCATTTCAATGTATCTTAGTATTTCCAAGAGTAAATCATTCTTCCTCTTAAAACTTTACCCACAAATGTTTTTCTTCCTTTAGTAATTATCTTTTATTGTCCCAGCAATTTAACATGGTGAATACGTTAATAATACATGTACAAAGGGTCTGGTCTGGAAAACCTGTTAATATTATTATGAAATGCTTTGGGTCAGTTCAACAGCATTTAATGCTAATGAATTAACCCAACAATAATTATGGGGTAGGACTCATAAGCCAAGAATATTGTTAGACTCTGGAGAGGTGTAAAAGAAATGGCAGTTCATCTGAGCTCATTAACATTGGATTGACATAAAAAAATCTGATGGTATTGAGATAGAAACATAGTTCTTTAGGCCTTGCATGGCCTAAGCACTGGGTTCAATTCCCAGCCCTGAAAAAAAAAAAAAAAAAAAAAGTCAGAATTGTAGAGATATTTGAAAACTCTGTGCTGCTGATTTTGGAGTTAGACAGAGTGACCACAAACTAAAATATGCAGATGGTCTCTAGAAGTTATAAAAGGCAAGAAGGAAATTATTCCCTAGAACCTTTAAAAGAATTAGAATGTCTTCTTTTGAGAGCTGAGGGAGATAGGAGAACTTCTTAGGGAAAACATAGTTATGTTAACCACATTTGGGCAGGTTTAGAGGAGATTCTATTTAGAGATGCTCTGGGGTGAACTCAGAACTTGAAAGATTTTGAAGAAATTTTAAGTTTTGGAGATCTGCCTGTTGGTGAGAATGCCTGAGGCAAACTCAGAAAGTAGACAATCTCCAAGGAGTAGGAAACCCTGAAGAAATAGGGAGCAAGGTGCTTCTCAGTGCTCATGGTCAGGTAGGGGAGACGTGTGGAGAGTTCGAGCAAGATGCCTCAGATGCTCACGATTACCTGCCTCTCTTTCATTTCCATGTTAAAATTGTGTACCAAGGCCCATGCTTGTGGAATTCTGTAACGTCTTATGATGTGACTAGAGTATGTGTTATTGATGTGAGATTTGGCCGTGTTACCTACTTTGGCTCAGGGCTTATAAGTGAGAATGACAGTGGATAACTTTTGTGCCTCTGCCTTAAGAGTCCTTGTATCTTTCAGTTTTTCTCCAGGGTTCGATCATTTTCCATGAGACACTCATCTCCAATTTGAGGAGTATGGTCTCCTCAATGCAGTATCCTCATGACCGACAAGCTCCTCATGATGTGACTGCTGCTTACCTGATGACTCATCATGCTCTCACATATATCCTTTGCCTAAGGTTAAATGCAGCATTTAAGGTCCCCTGCTCACTCGTATAAATTTTTATTCAAGGTTTTTGTTGTTGTTGTTCTTAGAATGCTTCTAGTTTGTACATTCTTCATAATGAAAAATTAGATTCAGAACAAAATTCCTTGTATTAGTAAAGTGTATCCTGGCATTTCTTTGTATTATAAATTGTATGCTCCATCCCTGGCTTTTATGTTATCTTATAGAGATAATAATTCCTAACATCATTGTGACAGCATATGTATTGCTACATGAAAATACTAAGCCCCTTATTATTTATAGTTCTAATGACTAGAAAAATCCCTGATACAGTCCTTTATGCCTCAATTCATTTGTGAAAAAATATAAATGAAGATCCTATATCATAGGTGTAGCTTTAGACACAGATAAAACAGCAAATAAAATATTGTAATAGTATTACTTATATTGCTGTTATGTATAAGAATAATACTAAGTTTCATTATGATCTAATTAGATTACTTAACCACTCTGAATGTTGCATGGCATGCTTATTTTACATCTAAAGATATTGAAACTCAGCTTAGGTGTGGTGGTGCATACCTGTAATCTCCATACTTCAGAGGCTGAGACAGGAGGATCACAGATTCTAGGCCAGCCTTAACAACTCAGTGAGCCTGTCAGCAACCTGGAGAGACCCTGTTTCAAAAAATAATAATAAAATAAAAGGAGCTGAGGGCATAGCTCAGAGTTAGAGTGTTTCTGGGTTTAATTCCCTGTACAATACCAAAAATATTTTAAAGATATTGAAGAAGAGAGAGAAAGAGAAAGAGTGAGAGTCACATGTCAAATGGTAATCAGTTATTATTCACTTTATCTAATTATTCTTTCTACTATTTATTTTCCCACCTAATATGGGCCAGTTGCTTAGATCCATGGATTCCCCAGTGATGGTTAAAAACTCCTGCTTCAATTACTGGTTATTCTGAAACAACTTCAGGGCACAGTGACTTAAAACACCCATGCTCTCAATTCTGTGAGCCGTGAATCTGGGTGTCTCATTTCTGATCTACATGGTTACAGTAATGGCTGGAACATGTGCTATCAATGTCTTCTTCATTCGTGCTGGCTGCCTTAGTTCCCTTTAAGTTCCTTTCCTTCCCTTTCCCATTTTCATTTTATTCAATTTTCCTTCATTTCTCTTCTCTTCCTTCTCTTTTCTTCTCCATTTCCCTCTTCCCTATCCCTTTTTCTTTCTTTATAGCCTCAGCCTACCATCGTTGCCTTGGTATCTTAAAAGAATGGTGATTTCTGAGTATTAGTCTATGCAACTGGCCTCTTTCTAACATGCATATGTCAGCTTTTGTGTGTGTGTGTGGGTCTGGGGATTGAACTCAGAGTCATTTGACATCGAACCACACCCCCTGCCCTATTTTTATTCTTTATTTTGAAACAGGCTCTCACTAAGTTGTGGAGGGCCTCACTAAGTAGTTGAGGCTGTCTGCCAACTGCGATCCTCCGGTTTCAGCCTTCTGCATGCTGGGATTACAAGTGTGCTCCACCACACCCGGCTCCGCATATCTCAGCTTTAATATCAAGTCCTCAAAGAGGAATTCCATAAACATACTCTAGGTTTGTCATTATAAAACCCTCACCCAATTCTCTGCCTGGTATGTACCAATATCTGATAAATGTGGTCATCATATTTTTTGTTTATTTATTTAATAAATATTTGCCAGATACAATTTGTCATAAATTTTTATAGAAGTTTAAAAAACATTAGTGGAGGAAAATGAAGCTACTAAATCCTCTGAATAAGCCTGCCGAGGGGTTAGGCCGGTGCTGGGGCCAGCGAGGCCGGCATCGGAGCCTGCTGTGAGGCAAGGCCGGTACTGGGGCCTCGAGGCCAGGATAAGAGCCTGTTAAGGGGTTAGGCTGGTGCTGGGGCCAGCGAGGCCGGCATCGAAGCCTGCCTTGAGGCATGACCAGTGCTGGGGCCTCCAAGGCCGGGATCGGAGCCTGCCGAGGGGTTAGGCTGGTGCTGGGGCCAGCGAGGCCGGCATTGGAGCCTGCCGTGAGGCATGACCAGTGCTGGGGCCTCTGAGGCCGGGATCAGAGCCTGCCGAGGGGTTAGGCCGGTGCTGGGGCCAGCAAGGCCGGCATCGGAGCCTGCCTTGAGGCAAGGCCGGTACTGGGGCCTCCGAGGCCAGGATAAGAGCCTGCCGAAGGGTCAGGAAGGTGCTGGGGCCAGTGAGGCCGGCATCGGAGCCTGCCGTGAAGTAAGGCCGATACTGGGGCCTCCTAGGCCAGGATAAGAGCCTGCTGAGGGGTTAGGCCGGTGCTGGAGCCAGTGAGGCCGGCATCGCAGCCTGCCGTGAGCCATGGCCGGTGCTGGGACCTCCGAGGCCAGGATAAGAGCCTGCTGAGGGGTTAGGCCGGTGCTGGGGCCAGCGAGGCCGGCACCGGAGCCTGCCATGAGGCAAGGCTGGTAATGGGGCCTCCGAGCCCGGGATTGGAACCTGCCAAGGGGTGAGGCCGATGCTGGGGCCAGCGAGGCCGGCATCGGAGACTGCCGTGAGGCAAGGCCGGTACTGGGGCTTCCGAGGCCAGTATAACAACCTGCCGAAGGGCTAGATCGGTGCTGGGGCCAGCAAGGCCGGCATCGGAGCCTGCCGTGAGGTGAGGCCAGCATCGGAGCCTGCCGTGAGACATGGCCAGTGCTGGGGCCTCCTAACTCGGGAACGGAACCCGCCGAGGGGTTAGGCCGATGCTGGGGCCAGCGAGGCCGGCACCGGAGCCTGCCATGAGGCAAGGCTGGTAATGGGGCCTCCGAGCCCGGGATTGGAACCTGCCAAGGGGTGAGGCCGATGCTGGGGCCAGCGAGGCCGGCATCGGAGCCTGCCGTGAGGCAAGGCCACTCCTGTGGCTCCCAAGGCCAGGACCGAAGCCAGCTTAGGGGTTAGACCGGTGCAGGGGCCAGCGAGACTAGACCTGGGGCCTCTCATGAGGCAAGGCTGCTGCTTGAGCCAGCGAGGTCTGGATCAGTCCACTGAGTAGCCAGGCCACTACTGGGACCATCAAGAGTGGGATCGGTACATGCAACGCAGCATGCACAGAGAAATATCACAGAAAATATAAATCAGACACTTCTCTTAATCAGCAATAACTAGGAGGAAAAGGGCAACAGGAAGAGGTTGAGCTATAGAAAGGGCCCTATAGTGAAGCAACTAATGTGACCAATCAGAGGGTATGTAATACTGGAGGACGGAGCCTCTTTAAAACGCAGGAGGTACATAAACAAATGTATCAAAGTAAATCACCAAAGAAGTGTGCGATGGAGGGAGGGGGAGGGAATGGGATGGGGGCTGGAGAAGGGCTAATTGGATGATGTGTGCTTGTATATCCTCTCAAGTCTTGTACTCCAATGTGATTGATATATGACTACAATGCACCAATTTAAAAAATAAATTAATAAAAAAAATAAATAAAATTAAAATAAAATAAAATAAAATAAATCCTCTGAATACACAAAGTTCTCACATTATATTTTATGTTCCCAAGAACAAGAATCTAGTCTGTCTCATTTGCTTTTTTTATGTCAAGAACCTAGAAAAATACCTAAACTATAATAGGTGATCCGAAAATATTTTGAGTGATCAATGATAAGCCTGTTGGGCAAAGGAATAGAAGGAATAATAAGAAGACAGTAAAGATTACAAAAGTAAACTTACTCAATTTGAAGACAATGGAAAACTTCTTTGCAGTGGTGAGACAGAAAAAGATTTGGAAGATGAGTTTAGTAGCAGCAGCATGATAAGTGAGGACAGTCCTTTTACAAAAGTTATATGTATCCCAATGGTAGAAATTAGATTTGAGATTAAGAGAAAAAGGGAGAATAATAGAAAGGAATATAAAATTATATACTTTTAGAGACTGAAGCGTGGATATCATTTTCATAATAACATTACTTTAATTTTGATACCTAGCTATTGAAACCACATGTAATAACTTTAGTAGTAAAATGGTTTTCTTACAGCATATTGAGTTGACAATGAATAATAATGTTATCAAACATTAAACCTGTGTTTGAATTAAATCAAATAGTTAATTAAAGTGAATAGTTTACTTCTTTATTTCCTTATTTATTTTTGTGGTTCTAGGGATTAAACCCATAGTTGTTTTACCTTTGAAATATACCCAAAGTCCTATTTTATTTTATATTTGGTAGAAAATCCATTTAAATGATATTTATTCTTCCTATACAAGAGCAATGGGAATCTTTCTATCTTCCAAAGTTGTCTTCAATTTTTTTCATTAGCATTTTATAGTTTTTATTGTAGAGGTATTTTACCTCTTTGGTTAGGTTTATTCCTAAGTATTTTATTACTTTTATATTATTGTGAATGGAATTGTTTTCCATATTTCTTTCTTCATGAATTCATGGCTGGCAATTAGAAAAGTTACTGATTTCTTTAGGTTGATTTTGTATACCTCTACTTGCTACTTTGCTGAGTTGATTAATCAGCTCTACTAGTCTTTTGGTTGAGGTTTTTGGGCCTTCTAGATGTAGGGTTATATCATCTGCAAACAAAGATAATTTTAATTGTTCTTTTTCCATCTGAATTCCTTTGATATTCCTCTCTTTTCTTATTTCACTGGCAAGAGTCTCAAGGAATATATTAAAACAGATTGTTGCTAGTGGACATCCTCATCTTGTTACTGATTTTAGAGGAAATTCCTACAGTTTTTCCCCATTCAATAAGATGTTAGATTTGAGTTTATTGTATATTGCCTTAATGATAATGAGATACATTCCTTTTATTCCAATTTGCTGCAATATTTTTTAACATGAATGAGTGTTGGATTTTGTCAAGTGCTTTTGCAGCATCTATTGATATGATCATATGACTTTTGTTCTTAATTCTATTTATCTGGTGAATTACATGTATTTATTTGTGTATGTTGAACTAGCCTTGCTTTTGTGGGATGAAACCAATTTTGTCATGGTGTACAATTTTCTTCATGTAGTTTTGAATGCACATAGCTAATATTTGGTTTAGAATTTTTGCATCTATATTTATCAGTGACATTGGTCTGTAATTTTCTTGAAGTATATATTTTTTTGGTTTGGTATTACTGAGACGTTGGTCTCATAAATGTAGTTTGGAAGAATTCTACCTTTTTCAATTTAACAGAATAACTTGTGAAGTATTGGGTTTATTTCCTCTAAAAGTTTTGTAGAATTCAGCTGGAAACTCATCTGGACCTGGGCTTTTTTTTTTTTTATAAGGAAATCAGGTTTATTTTGGCACATGATTCTGGAGATTTAAGACTGAGAGGCTGAATCTTTTGATGACTTTTTATTTTTATTTGTTATTTTTTAGTAGTGGGGATTAAACCAGTACCAAACTTCTATTTTGAAACAGAGTCTTGATAAGTTGCAGAGGCTGGCCCCAAATCTGCAATCCCTCTATCTCAGCTTCCTAAATAATGGAATTACAAGTGTATGTCACTTGGATAAATTGCTATAATATTAGATGTCAACCACTAAGGCTTGTTTTTCAATGACAGAATTATAATTGTTATTTCTATTTTTTTTTTGCTTGCAATTTGTCAATTTAGGTTTTCTATATTCTCTTGGCTCAATTTAGGTAGGTTGTATTTGTTTAGAAATTTTTCAATATTTTTATGTTTTCCAGTTTATTAAAATATAAATTTTCAAAGTAGTTTCTAATGATCCTATGAATTTCCTCACTGTTTGTGATTATATCACCTTTCACATGTAGCATATGGGTATCTTTGGCTGTATGATGGGCTTCTTGCAAGCAGCACATAGTTGGATTATGTTTCTTAATCCACATCACCAGCCTGTCTTTTTATTAGAGAGTTAATCCTTTTGATGTCCAGTGTTATTATTGTAATATGATTTATATTTCCTGTCATTTTGTTTTTTATATTATGGTTGATGTGTTATTTCTCCTTTGTTTAGTGCCCACCTGGTGGTATTTGCCTCTTCTCTGGTTCTGGAATTTACTCTTTTAAATGCTTTATGATTTATTTTTAAGTATTTTCTCTAATTCTCAAGTATTTTTTAAGTTTCTGCTTATTTAAGAAAGTTTTTATTTCTTCATCAATTTTGGATGACATCTTTGTTAGATATAGCAGTCTTTGTTGAAAGTTGTTTTCTTTCAGGATCTTTAGTATTCCATACCAGTCCCTCCTGCCATTCATAACTTGGATTGTGAAGTCAGAAATCATTTTATTGTTTTGTTCTTGAATTGCAACCATTCTTTTTTTTCTCACTGCTTTTAAGATTCTTTCTTTGGCTTCTATGTTAGTCATTTTGATTATTATGTGGCATGGGTAGATCATTTTATAATCTTGTCTTAATGGTATTCTTTATATCTCCTGCACATGGATGTCAAAGTCTTTTTCTATGTTTGAATGATTCTCTGAAATTATTTCTCTAAAAAGATTGTGGATATCCTTGGTCTGTGCTTCTATTTCTTCTTCAATACCTTTTATCCATAAGTTAGGATGCTTAATATTGTCCCATAATTGTTGAATGCTTATGTTGTGTTGTTGCAATGTCTTCTACATAATATTGATTTATCTTTTAGTTTTGAATAATCTATCTTCTAATAGTGGTAACCTGTTTTCCATGGCATCTGACCTGACAAAATTGTTTTCTGTTGCTGTGTTCAATTTATTTATTGATTCCTTTGTTTCATTTAAAGACTTTTTCTGGTTCTTTTTAAAGTCTCAATTTCATCTTTTATTTCTTGTATACTTTCTGTGATACCTTTAACATAACTGAAGATCAAAATTCAAAATTCTCCTTCTTGCATTTCTTGTCGATCATTATTGATGATCTTCCTTGTTGTTGAGTTGTGAGAATTTATTCTTTTCTCACTGTTCCTCATTCTCATTTTCAGAGTTCTCAGTTTTGTGTTTTCATTGCCTCGGCATCTTTTCTTCTTTGTATGTGAGTCCTGTATTTATTTTCTATCCCTTAATAATAAGGTCTTTTCTGGTGTATATATTCACCCCCAACGATCTGATTCAAATACTCAAACTTCTGAGTTTGTTCCTCATAGAGTCTCTTTAATAAATAGAATTCTTAGTGTCGGTAAGTAGGAATCTCTGGTTAGCTACAGATCTTTCGACTATGATGCTCTTTTCAGGACCTTCAGTCTGCTTGACTGGACTTAATGATCCCCAAAGACTACCTTTACTCTGCTGATTGTAAAGCCTATGTTGACCTCCAGTCGCTGTGACCAGTGGGCTTAGGCTCAGCAAAACCAGCAATTACTATATTCCAAAATTATGGTGTGTTGCACAGAGCTTTGATTGTCCCTAGGATACCACTTCAGATCTATTTGTTAAAATCATATGAAGTACTTTCAGTTACCAGCTTACATGCATGCCAGGTACAAACTATCCCAACAGAGAAAGGACTTCATTCCAAGATTTTGGCTGTAATCAAGTGATATTCTAGCCTCTTGGAACAGTCTGGTCGAGATGGCACTGCTATAGCTCTCTGCCCAAGGCCTAATATCTGGCAGAAAGAGAATGCACAGTTCCAAACTGGGGACTTGGGTGGCTCAGTTCCTTAGCCCCAGGAACACCAGGGGTCCTTCCGGGGTTTGGTGCTGCTGCTTTTAGTGCCCAGACATGGCCAGGCAAAGTTCACTGCCTTTGGAGCCTGCAATTCTGTAGGCTGAGCTATTTTTCCCTGGCACTGCTAGTCAGTGTCCCACAGAGACCCCTGGAGACCCTAAAATAGCTTAACAAACTGCAGACTGAAGTTCCCTCATGTCTGTCTTTCCAACGGATTTGGAAAAGGTTTCACTTCTGCTCTACAGGGGTGGTTTTCAAGGTCTCAGACCCAACATGAGTCTCTTTCCTTGCCATATATGTCCCTGTAGCTTGGCACAGCAAGTTACTCAAGCTGGAATCATTTGTTAAATTACATTGTTGATGGGTGCTGCTACCAATTGCTGCCAGAAGAGATGGGCTCAGCCACTGCCACAGTGTCCAGCTGGACCCTCTTATTGTGTCCCTGTTAAGTATGTAGAAAAATGGCTGACTGCTTTTACTAGTGGTCTATATTTGTCAGCCTTATAAAAATCCAGTTTTTTTCCTGGAAGCCTCTGGAAGCCATAGTACTGGCAGCTGCCAGCTCTTCTGGTGCAGTCTAACCGAGATGGGAATACATGTCTCCAGTTTCCATTTCCCAAGTGAGACAGGCAGAATGTTATCTAGATCTCTGCTTTATTTATTATTATTATTATTATTATTATTATTATTATTATTATTGCAGTACTCATGGGCTTTCTAAATATGAGCTACACTCTCAGCCCTATTTTTTTTTTTGTTCTTAATTTTGGAACAGGTTCCCACTAAGTTGCAAAGGGTCTCACTAAATAGCTGAGGCTGTCTGTGAACCGCAATCCTCCTCTCTCAGCCTTCTAAATGCTGGGATTGCAAGCATGTGCCACCACACTCAGCTAGGTCTCTGCTCTTTATCTTGGTTCTGGTTCCAACTTTTCTGTTTTTGTTGAGTTTTTCATGCTTTTCTTTCCTTGTTGAGAAGCAGTCTTCCTGATGGTAGAGTTCTGAATCTCAGAGTGCTTGAATCATATTGTATCACTCTTAGTTGGCAACTTACTTCCAATGAATTAGAATAGTTAATTTAAAGGATGATATAGTCATTCTTTTTTAATCATAGATTCAAGATGTGTTGGAGTCCTAGGATATTCAAGAGTTCTTTAATAACACCTGAAACATAGCTGTCTAAAATCTCTCTTTACCTTCAAGACTTTTTTATCTTTTCTTTTTCCACAGCTTCTCTAATTTACTCTTACAATCTCTGCATAATCTCACTTATTCAGAAACTGTAGTCTTTTTCATGCCCTTTGGAAGACTTCTGTTTTGAAGAAGTAGCAACCACTCCAGCTGTGCCCTTTCAGGGTGAAAAAGAAAAATGTCATTTCAAGATTTAGTTTTGTCTCACAAAATATCTCACTACAATAACATCTATTTAGGAAACAAGCAAGTTTATTTATAATTCATGAATCTACCAGGAAATATATAATATTTATAAGTGTAATAAATACACAAACCCAGGAATTTGTTCATGACAATGTTAATAGCCAATAGTGAACAAACTGAAACTTATAAAGCCAGAGTATAGATAATATCAAACTACATATTATTACATGTCATTTTCATTGGCCCCATTACTCTATTAGGTAGAATCTTTAAGTCCCATGGTGCTCCCATTGTATTACAAAGGACACATATGAAGGCAAAACTGAAGTCTCATGGTTCCCAGGAGGGTAAAGGATCTGGTCAGACAGCAAGTAGCTCAGCTGTGACCCCTTCAGCATCAATTTGGCCTCCAAGATGTTTGTATTCTGGTTCATTTTTGCTCCTGTGAATGTATATTGATAAGGGCTCTTCCTTGGGGTTAGGGGTTTTCCTCTGGGAGTAGCTTTGGCTTGCTATTCAGTGAACCATGCTCTCCACAAACTCTGTCAATTATGTGCCTGATTTTTTTTTTTTTTTAATCTCCAACTGACAGACTCTTTGCTTTGTTCCTTATCTGGTTTGGAGGTTGTATGAAAAACAGAAAGAATATTCACTGAGACCCTTCAAATATCAACATTGTAGAAATAATGTAGAAAGAGTATGAGGGTATACAATGCAAACATTTCATAAAACTGTGTTTCTTAGTCTTGTTTGGTCATCAAAAGATATATTCTTGGGTAAATCATTTGGCTTTCTTGAGCTTCTGTATTTTTATATAACACTAAAGTGAGTGTGATGGCTTAAAATAATGTTTTCATATTCCGAGTTACTCACTACTCCAAGAGTAGAAGTGGAAAGGGCCAAGTTGAGTAGAACAGACCTTTGGAGGCCCCACACTTGCTAAAAACAGAGCGAGCCTACTTCAGTGCTGAGCTTCCTAAGAGGATTTAGCAAACAAATATTTAAAAGCCATTCCACTAGATGATATCCATTATTTCTTCCATGTCTGAAACATTCTGGACCCATGTAAAAAGCATAGAAGAATTATGCATTCTTGTATGCACAGAAACCTAAATTTCAATTTTGATTTAAAAATACGGTGACATTGTGCAAGATGTATAATCCTATTATCAAAAAGATAAATATGTACATGAGGTGTATGTGTCTGTGTGTGTTTGTTTGTGTGTGTGTGTGTGTGTGTGTGTGTGTGTGTGTGTATTGCGAGACATGATAGATAATAAATAGATTCAATTTTAGTTTAAAATGGAGTCTTCTGTGGGTAATTTCTCAATGCAAAGAGGGTACTCAATAATTAATAAATAATTTAAATAATTTAAATTGTTGCTAAAGTCTCTCCCCCTTTCCATCTTTCAAAGGGAAAATCCGTTCAATAATAACATCAAAAATTTATACAGTGCCTTAAAACATTTTTACACTTGCCTTGTCTCATTGAATTCACATGATTCTCCAGCACAAGTCTACATTAATTTCCTCATTTTTTGAAGTAAGAAAACCCGTTTACTAGTTTGTTCAAGGTCATGTAACTAATGAATGGTAGACTTGGAGTATGAACTTGGGCTTCCCAATGCTAAATCTCATCCTCGCTTGAAACAAGTCATACATATTCAGTTGTGTCTATCATCATCACTTTTTCTGGTTCAACTATTCCTTGAGACTCCTGTAAAATGAAATTGGCAATTGTTTATGGCATCGGCAGTGGGTTGTTATGTTCACTCATCTACTGAGGCAGCCATTGTGAAATGACACGGGCAGTGACCCCTGAGTGTGAAATCCAGCATCTATGTTATACTTGTCATTGTTCGGCATCAATATCTACCTAAGCTACTTCTTAAATACACTTTCCAAGTACTTGCCCTCCACTGCCAAGCCTGAGAAAAATTGCAGCCTGTTAAACATGCATTTCTATATGTAAGCAAAATACTTTGTTTTTATTCCCGGTAAAATATATTCAAGCTAAATTACTCTTGTAAAGGTGTCTAAACTTATTGGCTTACTGACCTCTTTTAAAAAATATATCAGTTCCTGCCTGAGTACTTGTAGCACCCCCTTATTTTTATTCAATATCCCTTTATTCAATATCCCTTCAATTGTACTCGAGGCTTCTACCTCCCCTCATCTTTCCAGCATCCTTCTGGATGATGATTTCACCTTATAAAAGACTTTTGGAATCTGAGGGAAGATGCTATGTAGAGATAATGCTTGTTGATTTTATTATTATGATTGGTCAAATTTCAGGGAAATATGACTCAACCATACCTATGTAAGAGTAATAATTTTCAAGATGTAAAATAAATCTTTGGCACTCATAACCAATTCTTAGTCAGTCATACATCCTATAGTATTACCCTTTAAAAGATACTCAGAATTTGACCCTGATTCTATGTCTTTTATTCATAGGACCCTCACTGTATTCTGTTTTTTTCAGTGGCCTCTTACCTGGCCTTCCTACACCTGCCCCCATTAACTGTCTTATCCCTACACAACAGACTAGGTAATCCACTTACAATGGAAACAATATTTTGACTTTATTTTGATTTGTACCCTGCAAAGACTTCTCATCTCACTGCACCTAAATGCCAAATTCCTTACAGTGGCCGACATGGCCTTTTCAAACCTGACCACTTGTCTTTCTTACTGCTGTCCTCTCCATTCTACTGCAAGCACATTGGGTCACTCATGTTGCCTATTACCCTGAGTCTCAGGGTCTTTGTTCTGCAATTTCTTTTTCTCAAAACAGTCCATCTGTGAGAGCTCAGCATGGCTTTCCTCCCATCCCTTCCCCCACACATCTTTACTCAAATGTTACCAAGCCAGTGAATCTTTTCCTGCCTATTCTAAAATTAGACACTAAAGTTCTTTATGAGCCAAACATGGTGGTGCATGCCTATAATTGCAGTACTTGAGCGGCTGAGACTGGAGGATCACAGCTTCAAGACCAGTGTCACCAACTTAGTGAAAATCTTAGCAACCTAGAGAGATCCTGTTTCAAAACAAAAGGTAAAAAATAGACTGGGCATGTAGTTTAGAGATGAAATGTGTCTGAGTTCAATATCCAGTAGCATAAAATAAAACAAAAAAAATTTTCCTCATGCCTCTTTTTGCTTTATTTTTCTTCTCAATCTTTTTCACCATTAGATATTTAACACATTCATCTTGTTTATTTTCTACCTCTCCATCAAGAAGACAAGCTCCAAGAACACATCACTATTGCTCATATCATTAATTGCTTTATGACCAATGGGGCATCAGTACCTGGCACTTGATAAGTATTTATTCAATATCGCAGTCCTTAATATTTTCTCTGTAGGGTTAGCTCTGAGCAGTACATGGCAGCCAGGGCAAAGCACTCCACTCTTTCATTTCACTACAACACAGCCACGTGATTTCCAGCAACATGAGCCAATGACTGATCAGTTTTCTCTCTCTCTCTCTCTCTCTCTCTCTCTCTCTCTCTCTCTCTCTCCCCCCACCCCTCTCTCTCTGGTGATACTGGGGTTCCTGGAAACCCTTCTACCCCTGGGCTACACTCCCAGACCTATTTTTATATTTTTATTTGGAAACAGGATCTCTTAAGCCAGTGAGGCTGGCTTCGAACCTGTGCAATCCTCCTGTCTCAGCCTCCCGAGTGCGGGGATTACAAGTGTGTGCCACCACGCCCGGCTGTTCAGTTCTCTTTTATAAATGGAGAAGTTCATTTCTCATTCTTGTAAATGAGAAAGTTCATATAAAAAGAGGAAATGAGAAAATTCAGGTATAAAAGAGTAAATTAGTCACTAGTAACCATGAAATTTATAGAAGACAATATGCACAAAAACAATATTTTAAACTTTGGTGTAAATATTTAGTTGTTATCATTAAATATCACTTTGTTGCATTAGCTACTCATGATGACTTACTCATATAGTTGTGTATATGGTTCCCCCCCAAAATAAAAACTGTCTGTGGCAAAACATTTAATCTTATCATCTTCCTATCATCAGTAGTCAAAAAAGGGATTTCAAAGTGCACACGGGGCATAGAACCCCAGTATCACCAAAAAAAAAAAAAAAAATGATGACTTAATGGATGAAACTTTAAAATATAGCTTATCTGGATTTTTTCTTATGCCTCCCACCAAAAAGGATAAAAGGAACTACTAAGATTTAAGTAGGATTTATTCTCTGTTTGCTAAAATATATATTGCTAAATATAGATTTTAAAGAAACTTTTAAAAATTGCTATTACATATATTTATGTAGTCAAATTTTTCACATTTATGAGAAACTTTACCTGTGGAATAACTCAATTCACAATAATTTCTTAACTTCAGTGTAGTTGCACTCTGTAGGGTCTGCACAAGTATCTCAAGGGAGTTATTAAATTTCTATAATCAAAAAAGTAAATGCAGCATGAAGAGTCCATATTTCACAAAAATATGGAGTGTGGCAAAACCTTAAAATATAGGTGGTCTCTTTCCAGCAGAAGAAAGAAAGACGCAGAAGGTTAAGTGACCTCTCCAACGTCATGCACAACACTGATTCTCAGAGGAACACATAGACAATGTTTCTTCTCCATTAATTCTCCTGTGAATCATTTTATGACCTAAAGACTCCCTATGCAATAAAAGTTTATTGCCCATGTGTCAGAAACTTTGCTAGGTGCTGGAGTTGCAACGATTTATGAGACATAGCCATTGCCCCAAAGGACATCACAATCTAATGGCAAAAGTAAGCACAAAAACATGATAAGGAATCTAAGTAAATTGCATGCAAAAGGAACATGTGAGCCAGACTAAGGGTGAGCATCTGAAAGAGTAATCTCTAATCTGAGTCTTAAATGATAATTGGGGGTAGAAATTTTCTAGACAGGTAAGAGGGCGAATAGGGAGGATTAATGACTTAGAGACTTATTGACAGAAAGTCATGGGTAGGCAGTTACAACTCTGCAGTTCAAAGAGAGCTGAAGTAGGAAGGCAAGAAGGGTTTAGTCTTCTATTCATTTTTTTTTCCAGAAGTCACAACTTGATCCATTAAACTCCTACTTTCATTTACAAGTTCTCTCCCTACGATGACACTCCACAACACTGGGATGCTTTCCAAATATATTTACAATGCAATTGGAAAGAATTCCCACCAGTAACAGGGTACCAAAGACATTGTTCCAGAAACTGTTTTACAAGAGTCGTGAAACCACAGCAGTTTATTCCAGAGCCTATGGTACACATTTGTGCCTCAAATATTTCAGTGTTAAGTGGAACCTTATTAAAAATAAATCTAATTATGGTGCTCTATTCTGGAAGGAGAAAGAATGCTAATTGGAAAATCATTGTCATAATAGAAGGAGGAGGAGTTTGACAACATTTACCGGATGCTAAATGAACCATAAAATGTTTCATTTAGTATTTCTGAACAGACAAGTTCTGAAGTAACTTCTAGGAACATGTTCTTCTTCTTCTTTTTTTATTGAATAAAGGACTGTTTTTTATTGAACATATTTGGTTTACATTTAAGCTATGCTTGGTGCCCTCTCCCCCCACCCTCATTTTCCCTTCACCCCTTCCACCAATGATTTTCCAGGGTAACCATGCCACATTCATAATTTTACACATATTCGGATTTAGACCCTCATTAAGCAAGTTCAGCCTTCCTCCTCTCCTATCCTTCCATTCAAACTTTGCTGGTATTTCCCCTCCATTATCTGGAGTCCCACTAAGTATCCTCTATGTTCCCTAGTTTGGGCATATTAAAGGAAACATATGTACCTTCTCCTTCTGTGCTTGGTTGATCATGTTCTTCTAAATAAACTATTTTGAAATTGGGTCCTTTTGAGAACAATTATTAAGGTCATAGACACTGGAACCGGAAATCTTGTGTTCAAATCCTAGCTCTGACAATCTCCACTTCTTTCTCATGCCAATGAAGAAGAAAAAACAGAAATGGTTGAATTAAAGGATAAACATCAAAGAGTTCTGGGAGATGGTATTCTACAGACATCAGATATCATTACTATTCTGAGAAGTTTATTCTGGTAGGCCAATGATTTCATTTCCTTTCTATCTGAGGACTGAAAACTAGCATTGTATAGCTTCCATTGTTTACTTCTGTGCTGAAATCAGAGAACAGTCTACTACAATATTCCATATCCTCTCAATTGTTATCATGATACTATAACTTTAATTCTTGTTTAACTCTCCAAATTGGCTCAAATGCTATATCATCATCATCATCATTATCACCTATTTCCATAATTATTCCTTAATATATTCTGGTGGCCAATGTTATTTGCCCTCAAAAAGAGTCAGGAATTGAAAAACAGGACTGTAATTGCCTTGGTAACATTTTGCTTGGTTGCATGAATCTTGTTTTGTATATATCTAGGACGATGGAGCCAAGATTGGCAGAATCTAAAATCTTACCTCAGCAGCAATAGTACTTAAATTTACACAGACTGTTAAAGAGGTGACGTGGTTGGCTTAGCAGGTGAGAAAATTATTTCTAGTAGCCATTATGGCTGTCATGATTTGGGACAGCAACTCAGTAAACACTTTTAATAATATGTAAAATATTACTGAATGTATAACAACATGAACTTAGCCAAAGTGCAGCAATTACCAAATTACCATATTGTAGATCTTATATTATTCCCTCAGTCATTCATTAATTCAATAAAAACATGAAACTTTTTGTGTCACCTAATATTTTAGTCTTGCAACAAAATAATGAGTAAAACCTGGGTCTGCCATCCATATGTCATAGCCCAATAGGTTTAAAAAAATATGGTTTTAATATTGATTGTAAATCTGCAATCTATGACTAAAAGTGAGAAAACATTGCTTCTCTTACTCTCACTTCTTATCAGCACCAATATTCATGTTTATATAGTAAAATGAATGTATGTTATAATTGAGCATTGTCAAGAGTATTACTAGAAAATTACCTAAATTATACTAAAGTCAGATTTTAAACTCGGGACTTTAGCACCCTCTTGCACTGTGAGGGAGCATTAACTGAGAATCCTGGGAAGAACTCTTGCTCCATACCCTCCAAGCATCTTTCTGGCTCCTGGGAAGAAGATCCAGCACAGGTCTCATGAAAGGGGCCAGATGCAGGTTGCCTCTGAGACCTCCCTTACCTGCCCCTTTCTGGCTGTTTTTGCCTTCGGATAAATCCTATCAGCAGCTCGGGACCTGGTCCTGTGTATGTAGCAGTGTTTCTCTTTTTCCTGTCACAGAGGCATTGTCGTACAGTGGAAAGTGTTCTACACCTGAAATCAAACAGGCCTGAATTCAAATCTTTGCTTCCATGCTTATTTCTTGAACATGCCACTTCATCCCTCTAAGCCTCGGTTTTCCATTATCCAAGTGGCACTGATGATACTACCCTTAAAGGGTGCTTGTGAGAGGGTCTGACATATATTAGGCTTTTAAAAAACATAGCTTGAGCCAGGCGTGGTGGTGCATGCTTGTAATCCCTGCATTCAGGAGGCTGAGACCAGAGGATCGTGGTTTGCTGACAGCCTCAGCTACTTCCTGAGGCCTTCTGCAACTTACTGAGACCCTGTTTCAAAATAAAAATACAATAGGGCAGTAGGTGTAACTCGAAGGTCAAATACCCCTGGATTCCATCCCAAGACACACACACACAAACACACACACACACACACACACACACACACACACTTGCCTGAAGCCAGGCGCAGTGGCTCACACTTGTATTCTTAGTCCTTGGGAGGCTGAGACAGGAGGATTGTAGATTTATGGCCAGTCTCAGCTACTTAGTGAGGTGCTCTGCAACTTAGTGAGACCTTGTTTCAAACTAAACAATAAAAAAAAAATGGGGCTGGGAGTACAGCTCAAAGGTAGAATACCCCTGGATTCAATTCCCAGTGCAGCAAAACAAAAACAAAAAAAAAAAAGATTGCTTGAATATAAAAAAAAAGAAATTTAGAAATAAGGTATATTCTGAAATAAATTTCTTCAGTCACGGAATATAGTCCTATCATCAGCTGTTAGGGCCAATGATGCCACACATAAGAGGGGTTATTCTCATTTTTCTAAGTGGCATATAATTATTCTAAAATATATAGTTCTTAAAAAAAAAAATCTCTCCTTGTCCTTCGTATCCTTAGTGCCTAAGGCATACCCAGAAGTGCAGCTCTTAACGCTGACATGTATTAGCATTTCCTCCTAGGTATCTTTAACAACAAGGTTGTCTAGACCCTTCTGCAGGCCTTCTTATAGACAAGCTTTTAAGGTATATGCATATCTAATTATTTATTTATTTATTTATTTACTCATTTATTTATTTATTTTGGTGGTACTGGGGTTCCTGGAAGCCCTTCTATCTCCGGGCTACACTCCCAGACCTATTTTATACTTTGTATTTGGAAACAGGGTCTCTTAAGCCAGCGCGTCTGGCTTCAAACCTGCTCTTAACGCTGACATGTATTAGCATTTCCTCCTAGGTATCTTTAACAACAAGGTTGTCTAGACCCTTCTGCAGGCCTTCTTATAGACAAGCTTTTAAGGTATACGCATATCTAATTATTTATTTATTTATTTATTTACTTATTTATTTATTTATTTTGGTGGTACTGGGGTTCCTGGAAGCCCTTCTATCTCCGGGCTACACTCCCAGACCTATTTTATACTTTGTATTTGGAAACAGGGTCTCTTAAGCCAGCGCGTCTGGCTTCAAACCTGCGCAATCCTCCTGTCTCCGCCTCCCAATCGCGGGGATTACAAGCGTGCGCCACCACGCCCGGCCACATATCTAATTTTAAAATAGTCAATGAGGTTTCAGTCTTCAGATAGGATTGAGAGACGGGTCACACCAGTGTAGAGCTCCTGAATGAATCAACCAAGGATAAGAGCACCAATATGTATACAGTCAGAGTCCCAAAATTTGAGGTAGTTATTGATTTTTCAAACGTTGTGAATAAAAAAATAAAAGCACTGAAAGCTTTGGGATCTGAGGGTTAAAGTTGTCCTAGATGTAAATCAGGTATACCGAAAGTAAATAGCGGCTGGTGTTCAGCCAGCAGCCAACACATTTCAAGGAAAGTCAGTGACTAAATTCCAGAACTTGAAATAATGTCTTATTCTAGAGCTTCCACTTTAATCCCTATTAACTCTTCAAGTTGTCTTTGGAATACAGGATCTTCAAAAAAAAAAAATTTTTTTTTTTTTTTTTTTTTTTTTTTTTGCGGGTCTGGGGATGGAATCCAGAGGCGTTTGACCTCCAAGCTAAAACCCCCTGCCCAATTTTTTATTCTTTATTTTGAAACAGGGTCTCACTGAGTTGCGAAGGGCCTCACTAAGTAGCTGAGGCTTTCCACCAACCGCGGTCCTCCCGTGTGCCACCACGCCCAACTAAAAATTTTTACTAGAATTATGACTTATGTGTATTTACACAATCATAAATGAACTCTTGTGCACTTAGAATATACCTTTCAAGTATTTCAAAAATATATTTTCAGAAAACATATGTAAATACAGAAAAATGGTCTCTAGCAAGAATTTTAATCTCTGAAGAAAAACTTAGAAGATGTGACAAATTACTCTTTTGATGGTAATTCAATTAACACCATTGATTTTTAAACACTGCACTGTCTCTAGATTTGTTGATTTGTCATTAAAAACAATACACTGTGATAAGAATTGTACCCAAGAAAAGGAACATGCTGTCATTTTTAGTCAAATGCTAATTTACAACTATAACCTAAGGGAAATATACCTTTTATTTCCAAAAAAAATAAGAAAAGTATTAAATCTTTGCTAGCAAAAGTAAACATATATTCACCTTACTACAAATATCTTCAATAGGGTAAAATGTTTAAAATAAATTGTAAACTTAGAACCATTTCAGGAACTGGTTTTTTTTATTCAATCAAATTGAGTATAATTATAATGTTTTATAGATGCATTCTTTCTTCGATGTTTTTTATGGCAGAATACAAACATGATGACACTACTGATTTCTAAGATTGGATCATTTGGTTTTCAGAATAGGTGAGAATCAGAATTCTAGTAGAAAAAAATTGCCACTTTGGTGGAACGTAATTGAGTAATTGACCTCAACCCAACTGGCAAACTCATTAAATAATGAGATGTTATGTAAACTGATATTACTTTAGCATCTTGTCCTTAGCATTTACATAAACGATCTTGTGCCTTGAATGCTTAGAAAAATAAGTTACAATTAAATAATAGCATCTTCATCCTCTATACCTTACCTATCTAAATTGTAGATCATTTAATATTGTAATTGAAATAGTTTCTATATTGTGATGCTCTGAATGCAGAAGAATGTTTTATTAGGGATTATTGTCAAAACGTTTGGTATTTTTGTAACTTTTAAAGAAAGAAACCATTTTAGTGGTTCCATATGAATTGTCATATGCTAAGAGAAAGTACAAAATGGAATTCAGGACTCATTTTAATAAGTCAAAAATGAGCCAGGCATGGTGGCGCATGCTTGTAATCCCAGCACTTGGGAGGCTGAGACCAGAGGATTGCAGTTTGTGGACAGCCTCAGCTACTTAGTGAAGCCCTCTGCAACTCAGTGAGACCCGGTTTCAAAGTAAAGAATAAAAAAATAGGGCAGGGTGTGTAGCTCGAAGGTCAAATACCCCTGGGTTCCATCCCCAGTACTGCAAAAAAAAAAAAAAAAAATTAAAAATGACAGATAACATCTTCTAATCTAATTGTAGCAAGAAATTAAAGTAATAACTAGTTGTGTGTATAAATTAACATATTGGCAGAATAATATCCACTGGCCTATCACTTTGGTTTTCAGCTCTGTTATTAAAATACTTTTAATAAAAAATCATTATTTTAATTAAGAACAAAGTATTATATTGTAACAGAAATCTAGAGCCTTCTTTTGCTTAAAAAGCACTCTTCGTTTGGACCTACAGGTGGCCAATGGTAACAAAAAGCAGGATAAAAGCTTGACATCTCTGCCTTCATTTTGCATCTGTCTCCTTTGCTATCTTAACCTGTAGGTCATACCCCTGTTCAACTTTATAGGTAAGCATGTAGATGACTTAAGGATCTTCTATCTAAAAATTGTCAATACAAAATCTTACATTTACTTAATCTCTCTCTTCCTCCTTCAAGACTAAAAACAAGAAGTTATGAGTAACTAAAATATTTTCCAGACTCTATGAACACAAGAGCCTTGTGGGAGGCAATTCACCATGATTGGGGCTGCCTCTCTAAGTGGGAGCAACTCCCCCATGATGGGAACTGAGGCTGCCCTTACCCCTATATAGAAATAGCCATCTCATGTTGGGAACCATATCGCCCTCCCAATAACAACTTGCCTGGATCCAACCAGACTCTGCAGAAGTAGAAGCAGACAAGAGATGATCAATGAGTCCACAGTCTTACCAGAGTTGCTTCACGGTGCACATTTTGTGCCCTCCCTCAAAAAACACCGTTGTTTCTTTTCTTATATATGTTAGAACTCATGGCAATACATCTGAGCACAGGGCTTAAACCTGGTATTGTATAAACCTGTCATCCCAGAGCTTGGAATGCTGAGGCAGGAGGATTATAGGTTTAAAGCTAGCCTCAGCAACTTAGCAAGATATTTATTAAAAATAAAAAAAAATAAAACAGGGCTGGGGTGGGGGTAACTCATTGGTAGAATCTCCTTTGGGTTCAATTCTCAGTAACATAAAAAAAAAAGAAAGAAAAAGAGAAAAAGAAAAAGACATGGCAGGGCTTAGGATGCTAATCACTCTGCTTCCCAGCATGGCAACGTTGAATAATAAATTACTCTCCAACTTTACCATTACTACTTTTACAGTTTGATTTTTTTTTTTTTTTGAATGGGTAGCTAAATCAGGTCTATTGGGATTCTCCAAATCAGTCCTGTTCTGATTACAAAGTCTGGTGACAATGCCAGTGAAATATCACCTAATTTCTACTTTTTTCAATACTTACTCTTAAAAATTGAAATAAGAGCACTCTCACTTAGAAGTGTCTACTTTTCCTTTATTGAGAAAAAATATTACCAGGTTAAAATTTTTCAGATTATCCATAGTCAAGATCAGAGTCTCTACAGTAAAGAAGCAGGTGAAGCACCCCTAGCTGTTGGGGTGAAGACTCAATCTCTCTCTCAGTGTGCAGACAATCTGAAGGTAGCTCTTACTTTAGGGACAGTCCTTCTCATGGCAAGTGTTTCAGTCGGCATTCTCACTGCCATAATCCAAATCACCTGACCACCGTGATTTAGAAGGAGAATTTATTTGCTCACAGTTCTGGAGATTTGGGGGGTTCAGCCCATGCCAAGCCAAGTTATACTGGCAGATCTCAAGGCCTGGCAGAGTGAGGCAGAGAGAGGGAGCAAGAAAGGACTCTCACATCATGGAGGCCAGAAGAAAATAAGGGAAGAAGGAGCCATATGCAATTCCCAAGGCCACATTTCCAGTGACAAATTCCCTCCATCCAGGGTAATGTTCTAAATCCAAAACCTACCAGGCAGAAAAAGTTTGGGAACAAATGACAATCTGATTTTTAGCTTTGCCTCTTCCACTTTATGTAGCTCTTTTCCCCCTTTGCTCCTAACATCAACATAGCCTGTGTCACTGTAGTTTTTGCCTTCCCAGTCACCACCACTGCAGCTTATGAGGTTAAATATATTTCACATGCCATAGCTGGGAATAGGATCATGCTCCTACTGCCTTTGGTTGAGCACTGGGACGAGTAAGTTAAGGAGTCAGAAACAGTGGGATGGGCACACTAGCCAAGACGCTAGCAGTTTCCCATGAAAAATTACTTGCTCTTAATCTGTCTAAAAATTTATTGTACCCAGTGCAGTTGGTTGTAGAACCTAGATGCTGGTAAAAAAAAAAAAAAAAAAAACATCCTGGGGAAATTCAAGCAGTAAAGAAGACAACAGCTCTATTTTCCACATCAGGAAAATTAAATTTGTATCATATGGCTCTCTGCTATGGAGTATGATGGTTTAAAAGCTCTAGAATCAAACCTAAATCTGACTGTCGGATTTACCACTGACTATGTGCCCTTGGCAAAAAAATCCATAACTGATTTAACATGTTTCTTCATTTCTATAATAGAAGCATGATGATATGTTTCCAAAGCACTTAGCGTATCATCATCTTGCATACAGAAAATGTTCAATAAATGATACTTATTATAATGTTATTATTATAGAGATTCGGGATATCATGTAGTAACAATACACTACCACTATTCCTTCACATTTTCAACTTCTATTAAAATTTATTGATAGTATGCGATTACTACCAGGGAATGAGATGTGAGAGACAAAGATGCTTGTAATTTCTAGGCTAAGGCAGCTGAGAACTTGTGTGCCTCCTTTGTAAAATATTCATTCCCTGCTTCAATTACGGGACACCACACATCACAGATTTTTCAGCTTTAAAATAGAGGAAACCCATCTCAGGAACCCACCTCAAACGTTACATGTTAGCGTTATTTTGTTTTAATTTACCACAAAAGAGTCTGGCCTGAATTGGCCAATGTGGGTCTGCTGAGACAGGAATATAAACTATGGCATAAAGAATTTTTAATTTCCTTGAAATTTCAGAGATAACTAATGTCACTAGAATTATGTTTCAAAACTTCTAAGTTAGTGGAATTTTTACCATGTAGAAAAAGGGGCACTGTAATCATAACATTTATAATGAAGATTTGAATTGACCCGATGCTGCTCTATCAGCACACATGACATTTATGAGCTCTGAGCTGAATCCTTATAAAAATAGATGTTTGTAAAATAAAAACAGTACAATACACTAAGCTATTGCTATCCCTTGTAATATATATGTATATATGTATATATATATATATATATATATATATACACACACATATGTCTATGTATGTAGAAAGATATATAGTATATATCTCTCTATATATAATACATATGCTATATATACATATGCTATATGTATAGTATAATATACATTACTCATATATACATATATTTATTTATTAGGTCTTACTTAGAGGTAGGTTAATTGATAAAATTTCATCTGCTTTATGAGAGAAAAAAACTGTGATTTTAGATATATGCAATACTTCCATAGCTGAGAATATAACTTTAAAGATGTAGAATTCAGATTACTTTTTTCTTCTAGAAATACATTTAGTAATTTATTATTAATTTAAGGCAAATAAAGTAAAATTTGTTCACCTTATTGCTTGGGAATTGTGGCTTTTGGAATACTTCTTTGGTTGATCCTAAATAAACCTAATAGTCATTCTAAAATTAATGTATAGAACTAAGTTCAGAATTTTAATTATCTGAGTTAACTGATGTCATTTCCCCATTCACAAACCACCACCAATACCTACCAACTTTCATTTCTAATTTGTTAGGTGGAACTAATGTGGCCAGACTTATACTTTTCCTATTATTGCAAGGAAATTGCTTACATTCTGAATACTTTCCACTGTTATTAGTTTTTTTTTTTTAAATTGGTATTCATTATGTTTCCTTTGGAAAAATGCATTCAATTTTTTTTAAAGTTCAGAAAAACATCTTTAGCTGATTTTATTTTCTTTCTCAGTATGCACTGAAATCCCATTCTAACAGAAATAATACAAAAGCATTTGCTTTTTGTGTGATAATTCTAAAGAACAATAGTGTTTTTTTAAGTTTAAATAATTTCAACTTAGCTCTTACAAATTCTTGAGTGAGTGATCTACATAATAAGTGCAGAATATTTCCACAGGCCTAAGATCTAGTTTGGGTTCTTCCAATAACCAGCAGTTTGAAAATAGAAAACACATTTGCTTTCACTGAGTTTTATTTTAAAATTCAGTAGTGTGGGAAGACAAAGATCACTAAGGTTATTTTCATTTCTAACTCTGTGCACTGCTATATGCAAGACTCTTTAATTTATCTTTTTTTGCTTGGATTTATGCAATATGTTCCTGGCTAATCCCCCTCTATCTAATCTCTCATTCACCACCCACCAAATAACATTTTTCTCTGCAGTCATTCATCTTTTAATAATTTTATTAAGATATGTTTATATAGTATAAAATTTCCCTATTACAAATGTACAGCCATCTGATTTTTAGCAAATTTATACTTAATGTAACAATCATCACAATTTAAAACATTTCCATAAACCCTAAAATCTGTCCTGTGCCTATTTAAATTTTATCCCTAGAATAAGAATAAAATGCAAATTGTCAATACTTTGCAACAGCTTATCAGTTATTCATTTTTATAAATCTGTATTTGTAAGTATTTCATATAAATGCAGTTATAAAATATATTTCGTGTTCATCTCTTACTTGACACATTTTGCACCTCTTTCAAATTTTAGTATGTGTTATTAGTTAATTATTACTATTACTGCTTTTGTAGTTGTTGCAGTACTAGGGATTGAACCCAGAGGCATTCTATCTCCAAGCTATATCTCCAGTCCTATTTTATTATGCTTTATTTTGAAATAGGGTCTCACAAAGTTGTAGAGACGCTATTTGTGAGACGCTTAGTGAGAGCCTCACTAAGTAGCTGAGGCTGGCTTCAAATCTGTGATCCTCCTGTCTGACCCTCCCAAGTACTGGGATTACAAGCATGCACCACTACACCCAACAGTTTATTATTTTTGAAGAATAGTATTACTTCACATGGACAGTGCTAAATTTTGTCTATCTTTTCACTAGTAGGTGAAAATTTAAATTTTTTCAAATCTGACTATTATCAATATTTCTGCTGTCAACATTTGTATACACATAGTTTGGAGAACATAAGGTTTCTTTTCTCTTGGATAGACTATTAGAAGTTGAAGAACAAAGTCTTAAGAAAATGTTAACTATTTAAGAAATTGTCAAATGGTTTTCCAGAGTGGCTATATGATTTTACATTCCAATCAGTAAGGTATGAAGAAAAAAACTTGGCCAGATATTATTATCTGATTTTTAATTATAGTCATTCTAACTGATGGAGAGAAAAAGTAGATTCTTGTGTATTGGTCTTGCAAGTTACTAGCTGTATTAATAGTTCTAGTAGCTATCTCCCCCTTCATGAATTTCTTGGAATTTTTTTAGAGTATCAGCATCATGAAGACATTTACTTTTCACTTTCAAATCTGAATGCCTCTGTAGGCTGGGATTATACATCATTGGCAAAGCTCTTGCCTAACATGCACGAGGCCCTGGTTTTCATTGCCGGTAACACATATGCACACACACACACACACACACACACACACACACACACACATTCAGTCTCTCCTTTTCTCATTAATTTTCCTCTTAGTTCTTTATTGCACTCGTTAGACCCTCCGGTACAATATTAAGTAGAATTGGCAAAATTGGAAATCTTCATCGTATTTTAAATGTTAGAGAAAGCATATAGTTTGTCAAACTTACCTGTTGATTTTTGAAAGATGCTTTCTAAGATGCTTAGATCTAAAGATGATTTCTAACAGGCTGAAAAGGCTCCTTTATATTTATAATTTTTGTAGAGTTTTTACTTAGGAATAGGTTCTATAATTTTTCAAATTTTTTCTATATATCTGTTAAGATAATTTTTATCCTATTGCTATAATATATGATATTAATTGATATTTGCTTGTTAAACCAACCTTGTATTCCTAGTATAAGATTTTTAAAGCCAGGCTGTATTATTCTTTTTTGGATTGCTGAGTTTATTGTGATAGTATTTTGTTAAGAATCTTTGTATACATATATTTATGATGGATTTTGGCACTGGGTGTTCTTTTTTGTGGTATTTTGTCCTGTTTGTGATGCTTAACATCAACTCATAGTTTGTATTGAAGCCTTTTTGATATTTACCAGAGCTTTATAGTGTAGCATCTGGGCTTGGAATTTTCTAAGTGGGAAGATTTTTAATTATTAAATCTGCTATTGAGACACACTAACAAAATTTTCATTTAGTTACTCTATTTCCCCTTTCTAATACCATTGTTTAATTTGTAGCCCTTTTCTCAGCATCTGCATTGGGTACTGGGGATTAAACTCAGGGGTGATCAACCACTGAGCTATACTCCAATCACTTTTTACTCTTTTATGTTTGGAAATTTAAAAAAATTGTGTTAACCAATATGTTGTATGAATATAATGCACCAATAAAAAAATTTAAAAGAAAAAAATTGTGTTAAGTTACATCATACCGGCCAGGAACCTATGATTCTCTTGTCTCAGCCCCTGAGTAGTGGGATTACAGGCATTTGCCATTGCACCTGGCTTTTAGTATATTACTGTCATGTTTTTCTTTATGTATGTTTCACTTTCATTTTTTGATCATATTTACTTTGCTTTAAGTCCGTGCTGATCACAACATCTAATAAAGTTTACATTGACTATTTTTATGGTATAGTTATATTTCTTTATCTTTTTCATGTCTCATAATTTTTGTTGTTATTTAAAAACTAAACATTTTAGATACACTCTTGGTAGTAAGTTTTGGCTATGATATTTTCACTGAGATAGTTGTTAATATTTTTATTTATTCATTTATTTTCTTTTTCTCTTTATTTAGAAATTTTCTTGGGCTAATACTATAAAATCTTTCCTTCAGTGTGTGTATCTCCTGAAGTGTTGGCTCTGTGTGTTATTTTCTATTTTTGCTTATGTCTTTAGAAGACCACTGAAAGTTTGTATACCTTAATCACCAACTAATAATTGCAAAGAGATCATGCACATCAACCTCAAGCCAGTGAGACACTTGTACTTCACAGATGTGTCAGCACATGTAAGGGAGAGAGCATTTGAATTCAAGCTGTTTTTAGATATGCTCCAGATTTTATTTCCTGTGAGTCCTTCTAAGTTTTCCTCCTGCACTCAAGCATCCTCAGATTTGGTCCAGAGCAGGTGTGGTTGACTTGGGACCTCTCCGACTCAGCATTAGTCAAGCCTATAACTTATTTGTGTATCCTCTGCTTAATAGCCATCACATGTGGCTAGAGAAGCCATGGTTCTTCCTGCCACTGAGAGTCAGCTTTACTTCCCAGTAAAAAAACAAGTGATCCCCCTATTAGGGTAGTAGAAAAAAATCTGCTCTTTAGGCCTTTCTTGATGTAGAACCTTCATGTCAACTGAGCTGTGATATGTACACATGGTATTAAACAGACTTCCCCTCTCTTATTCTATATTCAATAGTGTCTAAAGAAACAGTTCTGCTTATGTTATTTTATATTTTCAAATAATGAAAGAGATGTATTTATATTTCTAAGCTTGTGTGATATTTTTATATTGCTTGTATTTTTTATCTTTACATTTATCTGTCTTCTCTGTTGTCCGTATCATGAAGTCTCATTTTTGTGATGTATATCTGATCATGTTTCTCACTTAAAATATTAGCAACTTCTCTGTTCTTAGGATGAAACCTTTTCTTAGGTCCAAATATTGGCTAACTCATCTAATATAACTTTGTTTTCATGTCCCATTCTCTCTCCTTTCTGTGGTCCAGCCACCCTGGTCTTCTTTGATACACTATGTTTCTACCCAACAGAGTTTATAAATGATGTTCACAGCCTTTCACCTCAGGCCACAGATTATTTTACTTTTGAACACTTGCCACATTTACTTTCCCTTTATTATATGCTCAGAAATAATGTTTTACTTTCTACCATAGTCTCGTTGCCTGACAGAATAGATATCTTAATGTCATTTTATACATTTTAATGCGAATAGGTATTTTCTGTATTAACATTATTGCAGTTTCTTGAAGTGTACAAGAAAATATTTCTTCCCAGGCTTCGGCTATGGAAAGGAAAAGAAGTTTATATAAAGTAGACTCATTAGACTACTTTAATGAATTAATGTTTGAAAGTGGAATTTTAATGTGTTTCAGTTTTCTCAAATTCAACTTATGACTTTATTTTATGATTACATTAGATAAAAGAACAAACAAATGATATCATGTTTGGACTGTAAATATTTATGTAACATTATAATAAAAAATAATGACAGAAGTCCACAAGTACAATTTTCCTATAAAATTTTGTTTAATATACTAAGTGTACTTTGAACAGCATTAAAACAAATTGTTTTTATGATATCCTACTCTGGAAAGAAAAAAGAATAGAAAAGTACCTGAAAAAGGAAGAATATAAAAAAGAGAAACGAGTAGAGATAAGAGAAAAATTTGCTATACATACTGAGAATGTGTACTCTATCTGCCAGTAATTTTGACACTTCCCTTATCTTAGCATTATTTCTCTATCCTCATTTCAATGGATTTGGAGTCTCTACCTGGGGAGCAATATAGTTCTTTGCCCCATTGGCAGATCTTCATCATGGGACATGCTTTGGCCAATGACCTATAATTGAAAGTGACATATCTCTATGGTCCACCAGTTGTATTGTTTTATTCCTTTGCAAAAGAACAGCATGTACTAAAGAGGGACCCTTCCTTTCTCATGAATCCTGAAATGAGTAAGTTTATAGAACATAGCCCCATATAACCTATAGGCTCTGTTATAAACTCCTGGGGATGAGAAATAAACTACTGTTACTGAAAGCCACAGAGACTGTTTAGCAATGGCAACCTTACCTATGAAGTGAAGACTAAAACAGACATAAGTCATTGAGAGTGTTTCAGGGAAGAAGATAGAAAAATCTGCATTCTTGCTTTTTAAGTCATTTTATTCTAATGAAAATAAATGTTGCTAACCTGCTGCCCATTCTCATCTTTTTGTGCTGCCTACATATCGTACAAATGCCACATCAAACTAGAGGACAAGAATAGTACAATAACCACCTCCAAGGAATCAATTATCTTTTCTCCCGAGAGACATCGAGGGAAATTAGCTTTCCAGAGTTGCTTTGATAAAATAGTGATATTCCACAGGCATCACTCCAGGCTTATAGTTGAACTTTGTGCATTCTGACTTTCAGAATGTAAAAGGCAGAAGAATTTCAACTTCAAAAGACAGAAGGAAAAGACAGTGACCCTAGATCATAGCAGGCTGGATTACAATTCCTAAATATTGTGAAATGTTGAGTATAGAGATTGCTTTTTAAAAACAATTTCCTGCCAATTTTAGAGAAAGACATATTCTTAAACCAATCTCTCAATTTACCTGAGACTCATTGTAATTTTATTATATCTGGAGGCTATTTCTAAGTGTTTAATGATGAACTCAAAAGATCTGGGAAGCTGTCATGTCGTATGAAGTCTATTTTCATAACCCTCTTTCCCCAAATGAGGAATTTCAATTGAGAAGGCACAGACACCTCTCAAATAGTTTCTTCCTCTTTCACTCATGAAGGACATTTCCTGGGGAAATTCTGAAAGAAAGAGAAAAAAAGAAGAAGAAAAATAATCTTTGAAAACAAAATTGAGTTTTGTTCCTGTCCATTGCAACAAAAAGTGTTTCTGCAAAAAATATGAGAAGAGGCCAAACACTTCAGGGAAAAATAGGCCCTTTCCCTGTGTGAGTACATACAGGTCTTCCCTTGGCCGAGAATTCCTTTCAAGCTACACATTTTGCCATGCATGATTTCTACCTACGTCCATCATAGATTCCTCTCTGGTGTCATTTTTCCTTCTTTCTTCCTTCTGTAAACACAGAATTCAGGTTTCTTAGGGACAGAGATTGCCTCAATCATTCATGCATTTATGCAATACTGTGTTTTTGTTTTGTTTCATATTGATTTTCTTGATTTTTTTCCTTTTTAATTCTACTCCAAGTTGAAGAAGAAGCTCAAGGGTCTAATGGTAAAAGTCTGGGGAATATAGATTTTAATTCAACAAGTAAAGTGTGAAGCAGGAGAATTGAGATGTGGAAGTCCTGAGGATGCATGTGCTCACTCTCAGCAGGGAGAAGCAGTTATGATCTGAGTGACTTCTAGAAGATGACCGAAGTCAGTAGGTGAAGAAGGGAAAAGGAAGGTTCTTTTCTCTGTGAAGTCATCCATGAAAACTAATAAAACACGATAGAGGAAGAGGCTCGACTTGAAACTGCAAATCATTCCAATGAACCAGAAACTACCACTTAGAATCTGCTGTTTTTATCTTGCTCAGATTTTCACTTTCATTATTATTCTGGAAATTTCTTGTAGAGAAATTTATATCCTACTGATTCATTTAATATAAGAACTGGTTCGTCATGCTCTGAATTGGTGGTGAAATAGACAAACACTTGAACACAATTTCTTTCTTACCTTTGTTGATTTCCTTTTGTAATTAGGTGCACAAATGTCAAAGGCATACATTTTCTAAGGATTTACTAAACTAATGACTGGCTGTTCTTCACAGATGTCATGGATTTGAATAGCTCTTTTTTTTTTTTTTTTTTTTTTTGCGGGTCTGAGGATGAAACCCAGGGGCATTCGACCTCTAAGCTATACCTCCTCCCCTATTTTGTATTCTTTATTTTGAAACCGGGTCTCACTCATGTGCAGAGGGCCTCACTAAATAGCTGAGGCTGGCTGCGAACTGTGATCCTCTGGGTCCCAGCCTCCCAAATGCTGGGATTACAAGCGTGCGCCACAACGCGCGGCTTGAATAGCTCTTTTCTATTCCCTGGGCCAACATCTTCTCTTGACTTCATTGAGCCCCTTCCCTCATGACTTCTTTTGACCATCCTAATCCCTTTTCTACCTCTAGTCTCTCCATCAATCTATTTAAAGTCAACTTTACAATGGCACCTCCTTGCTCAAATAATTTCCCTTTATTTTTTCTTCCTGATTGGTTCTTTCATGCTCCTTAACCAATCTCTTATTTGTGGCTATCTTCCTCCTTCTTCATTTCTACCAAAAGCAATAACCTTTCCTCCCAGTTGGCATATTTTTGAATTCTCCCATAGATTTAACTTTGGCTTTTTCTTCTTTATCTCTTTCCAGACATTTTCTATTCATTTTTCAAGACTTTAATTCATTCATCTTTTTAAGCTTCCTTATCAAGATTGAAAATGATGCTACATGCTGAGGATTTGTTCTCTGAGTTCCTATTGTGCTTTTTGATCAATACCAGAAAATTTATTGTTGAATAATTTACTGTTTTGTATAGATCAACTCTGACTGTTGAACATTGCTGTTGTTTTTATAACTGGACTAGCATCCTTAGACAGAGACTGAGGCTCATACTTTTCTGCATTCGAGAACTAAAGAAATACTTTCTATTGTCATTCCTAAATGAACAACTTATTCTGAGATAGCAAATAAATTATGATATATAATTTTAAAAATTATATTTCAAGCAAGTTGTAAAATATGTCATCTATTAGCATGGTACAGTGGCACAAGCCTGTAACCCCAGTACTTGGAAGGCTAAGACAGGAGGATTGCAGATTCAAGCCCAGACTCAGCAATTTAGCCAGACCCTGTTTCAAAATAAAAGATAAAATAAGCTTGGATTTATCTCAGAGGTAGAATTCCCCTGGGTTAATCCCCAATATCACCACCCAAACAATGTCACCTATTAATCAAACTAATTGATTAACTAATCTATTAGGTTAATAGATGATATTATACAACATTAACACATTTAAAACTTTAAACTTGCAATATTTATTTTTATTTTTATTTTTATTAATTTTTTGGTATTGGATATTGAATTTAGGGAAATTCTACCTCTCAGCTAAAATTTCAGTCTCAAATTTGTATTTTTTAAATAGGCTTTTGCTAAGTGCTTAAAGTTCTCATTATATTGTTGAGGCTGACCTGGAACCTGTTATCTTCCTTTCTCAGTCTCTCAAGTACTGAGATCACAAGCACATTCCACCATACCCAGCTAAATTTGCAATATATCTTGTTTCAAGGATTTTAATTATGTAATTTTGGTCAAGTTTCTTTTAACACCCATGCATGTTCTAGTCATATTTCAGTATTTTATTTTTATGGCATCGACAATGATAATATATACAAAATTTATAGCCTTTTATCTTTGTTCAAAGTCATATTTTATGTGATTGTTTATATTTATATTTGGAGCTTAGAATATAAGTACACCTGGCCTTACCAGCATTACTCAGAGCTACCTGGAGACAATACAAGGAACTGGAACTGTTTGTTTTTTAACCCATGGGCTTCTTTGAACTCTAATTTTTATCAGATTTCATTTAAAAAATCTATTTTGCAATTGGCCACCATTTTGAATTTTGAGGGTGTTTTATCCATTTTTTTCAACTTAAAGATTTACTCAGAGATAATTGAATATTAAATTAATTATCTCAGTGACCTGTTTTCTCCATTGCAGCCAACAAATATAGTCCAGGTTATCACTTATCTCCTAGATCACTTACAGAAGTTGGTATGATGGGGAAATGCCAATAAACTGCCATCATATGCAAAAATTATTTTACTATGGGAGAAAAGATCCTGAAGTAGAAATAGGGCAAATTTGGGGAAGACCTAGCTTTGAATCATTTCACCCTGACTTCTTACCAACAACACTTCTGAGACCTACTATATGGAATTTTTCTGTACCAGTAAAGAGTACTATAACTCTCCTGATACCAACTGGATGTATTATAATTGAATTCAATTCTGACACTAAACACATGGGGTTTTAACATCAAGGTCCATGGGTTTAAGGGCTCAGTCCTACAAGACTCCCTTCAAGTCAGATGCCATTACATGTGTTTGACCTGTAGGGTATCAACTCTCCTATCTGACTTTGCTACTAAGTCAGGGCTCCACAGCAGCCCCACTGCAGGTCCAATAATGTGTCAAAATTGTTCTCAGAACTCAGGAAAACAATTTATTTGCTATCATTGCTTTGTTGTAAAGGATGCATATCAATAGCCAGATAAAGAAGTTCACAGGGCAAGATCCAGGAGGTCACTGTATATAAGAGCACCTATCATCAGAGCTGGGATTTGACACCTTCCTGCCTGGTGGGCATGTTCTCTCTGGAAGCTCTTCAATTCTCAGCATTGAGGGATTTCTTATGAAGGTTTTATTTAGGCATGATCAGTAAATTATTGATAATTGGTTATTAAATCAATATCTACCCCTCTGCATTTTCTGAGTGTTGGGAGTTGAAATCAAAAGTCTGAAATTTCTAATCATGGCCTGGTCTTTCCAGCAACTAACTCACATCCCAAAGGTACCTAGAGGTCCACCAAAGGTCCTCTCATTAGCATAAACTCAACTGTGATTCAAGTCTTTATTGAAAATAAACAAAACAAGATCCTCTCACTTAGAATATAATAATTGTATTAGAAGTTCTGCACCAGGAACTAGAGCTGAAAATGATATATTCAGCCACATGTGGTGGTGCATGCTTGTAATCCCAGTATTTGGGAGGCTGAGACCAGAGGATTGCAATTCTTGGACAGCCTCAGCTATTTAGTGAGGCTCTTTGCAATTCAGTGAGACCCTGTTTCAAAATAAAGAATAAAAAAAAGGGCAGAGGGTGTAGCTCAGAGGTCAAATGCCCCTGGGTTCCATTTCTAGACACACACACACACACACACACACACACACACACACACACACAGAAAATGACACATTAATTTCTCAATATATCATAATATTACAGTTATGCACTTACTTTGGTGTGGCTTTGATTAAAACTCCCTGAACCTCAGTTTTCTTCTTTGTAAAAGGATGTATAGAGAAAATTTATCAGTTAATAACACATCTTACAAATAATAGTCTGGGTTGAGTATTACAACACATTGTTAGAGAATATAGTCTGGAGTTTGCAAATCTAGATTTTCAGCAGAATGAATTTTCTGAAGGTTAATACTTCATCAGGAATATGAAGAATGTATCCCTATATGTCTTAGTGCATACAGGCTGATAAAAAAAATGCCTTAAACTAGGCAGAATTTAGAATTTCCAGAATTCTAAACTAAATGGGGAAAAAGCCAATGCATAGACAGTACATGCTGCATTATTTCATTTGCATAGTATTCTAAAAGTATCAAAACTATACAACAGACTAGTGGTTACCAGAACCTTAAAAGGATGGGAGCTGGGATGGAGAAAAATAGGAGTTATTACTAAGAAAAACAATTTAGGGATTTTTGTGGTACTGTCCTTGGCAGCCTTATCATTGTCTGATATGACAATATGTATCAGTTTTATCTTAAATGTTTCCTACCCCAGGTTTAGAATAAATCTTTTTTCTATAAAATCTTGATTCTTTGTAGTGAGACATTATATTTTAGTATCACAATCTGGGCACCAGGGAAGCTCATTGTTGCTGGTAGGATCATTTTTTCAGGCCTTTTCAGTGAGAAGCATTAGAAAAAATATATCTATATCATTAAATAGATATTATATAGTATGAAATATAAAGAAATATGTAGCTATGAATATAAAATATCTCCTGAGTATATTTACAAATATTACTTTTTTATTTTTTTTATTTTCATTTAAAATAATTTCAAATGTACAGATATAGTAATAGCACAAGTGGTCGTTAACTTATCACTATTGCCTTATTTCTCTGTAGGTGTGTGTGCGTACACGTACATTTTGGAGCAGGTCACTAATGTGATGTAAGTTTTTACTAACCATTCCAATTTACACTTGCTAAGAATAAGGAAATTATCCTACATAAAATAGTAGATTTGTGAAAGTTTGAAAATTACTACAGATAAAATACCATCCACCTTCTAATACACAAAGCCTATTCACACTTTGTCCATGTCCAAATGTTCCTTATAGTTAAAAAACAAAATCCATGCTTATCCCTTTTATTCATTCACATCCTGATCAAAACCCAGTCTAGGATCTCGCTTTGCACTGAGCTATATTTACTCTTTAATTACACCACATCCAGGGACAGTGGCTTCTTTCCTTCTGTTCATTGATCCAGATATGTTTTTTATCAATACGGGCCCCCAGTTATTTTGTAGAATTTTTCTCAATTTAGGTTTTCCAGCTATTTTATTATACATAGATTTTGATTAGCCATTCAGGGAAGAAACGACACAGATGTGAGGTTCTACTCTCATCAGCATCTGAGGAGGCAGCTGAGGTCTAATTGTCTCATCATCATTAATGTTAACCTACAACCCTCAGTAAGATGATATCTGCCTGATTTCTCCATTATCAAGCGAACTAATAAATATTCTATTGCCGCAGGTCCCAGTAGAGGATTGCCACATGTCCCTTCCCCCAACAACTGCGTGATTGTTATTATACCATCAACACATCAGCTTCTATGAGATGCTAATCCATAGAAAGTCTCTACCATGCTTAAACACTTTTACATTAAATTTAATCTTAGACTCATGATCTGCCTAGAGAAAGTAGTTGTCACATATTTATTTCAACTTTTGAACAACATATGCTGTCTTTTATACAACATCCATGAAACCAATAATCGTTATTTTTAATAATGTATATCTTACAATATCTAGATAGTGCCTTTAATAGAGGACTAATTTTATATGCTGATGCATTTGAAATGGTACAATTGTAATCTCGAAATGTAAAACTCCTAATTGCCTAATAAAGCTACTTAGACCTACATTATTCTTTCCACTGTGTATCTGACAATGATCTATGAGATATCTGATGTATTTTTGTTCGTTTTCTAACATGAACCCTCAAACTTCCACTATGCTTTTTCAAGACGCTTCTGCCTCTAATCTTTGTTTCAATGCATCGCAGTTGCCTTGAGTTGTTATAAAATTTCATTGTGTTCACAATTTCATTTATTCACTTGGTTAGTTGGAATTAATTGGGTTTAAACGCAAGGTGTTGTTTATCCATTGCATTACTTCAGGCAGATTGATGCACCAATCTAAGCCTCAGTGACCCCTTTCCAAAATGAGGATTAAGGAAAAATTTTATTTGTTTACTGTTTAGAGGATAAATTTATGATGTAGGGCGGAGAGTAGTCATTATCTAGTTCTCATTTAACATTAAGATGATACTTGCACTGTAGAAGTGCTATTCATAAGATAAACCAATGCACAGCACCTCAAAATAATGTTTCAGTGTTTGTGCAGAGGAGATGATGAATTAAATCAGAAGAAAAATATGTTCAAGCTTTGAATTTGTAAATGACAATGTCAACATATCTGTCTATAATCATAATTAATCGTGAGCATACATAAATCAAACAGTAGCAATAACAAATGTGATGAAAAAAGACTAAAAATTGTTAAGAAAAGAACTACAGAATATATGTATTCGAGATGAGAATCAGATAATAGGAAAATGTATAGCGATACCAAAAAAAAAACAAACAAAAAAAACTCAGCAAGTCAATAAATCTCAAGGCAACATAAATATTGAAAGGAGGCAGAAAGCCAGGCGTGGTGGCGCACCCTTGTAATCCCCGCGCTTGGGAGGCAGAGACAGGAGGATCGTGCAGGTTCGAAGCCAGCTACGCACGCACGCTGGCTTAGGAGACCCTGTTTCCAAATAAAAATGTAAAAATAGGTCTGGGAGTGTAGCCCTGAGGTAAAAGGGCTTCCAGGAATCTCAGTACCACCAAAAAAAAAAAAAAAAAAAAGAAAGGAGGCTAAAGTATTAAATGTAGAAAACATACATAGGCATTTAGCGGAAGACTGGAGAAAATCACACATGTATGTATAATTTCTGAAGATTTTATAATTGAAGTGAGCATTTTGGTCCACGTGTCTTACTGATAAACAAAAAAATTTTTGGATAGAGTAAGTTTACAAGAAAAAATTTTTTTGGAAAATAATGTAGCAAAATAATACTTTTAACAAAATTGAGGCAGCTGTTTCTGCAAAATTTCTTGAAGTTTTAAATACAATAAAATGCATTGTATTGATTGTTGGGAGGGTATACAATATTCAGGTTTTCCACAGTTTGAAGCCCTTTATTTTCAGTCTTCTCAGCAGACTTGTGTTTGTTTGAATGTTACCTTTGATTCATTGCTTTTTCAAGTTTGACTTAGACTTGAGAATTTTAAGCAATATTTTAAAATGTCCATGATATTAAAATACACAAATCTAAAGTTTATTGCTTGTGAAAAATATGAACTGAGAGTCGCCTAGATCACACAATAGCAGATCAAAGGAAAAATCTCTTCATCATTTTAAATTAATAAAATTTTATCAAATATATATTAAAAGTATAGATTGGAAACACAATCACATAAATACTTAGTTTTCATTGTTCAGATATAGTCGAGACAGTAAACTATAAATATTATTTTCAGCCATTATGAATTAACCAATTTTACTGGCTTTGCTTTAATCTTTTTTTATCGGCTCCAACTTTTTTGAAATCAGAATATTTTATAATGTTGCCTAGACATGATAACTCCATGTGAATACTTTAATTAAAATTATTGTTCACATATTGTAAGGGCTAATAAATATTGGGTCACCTCTATGATTGTTCGATTCTATGAATGGCTCCAATTCTTTAACTGCTTTTGTAATGATACGTTCTTCAATGTATCCTTTATTGCGTGCTTGTAACACTTACATGACTTATGTTAAGGCAAAACCATCGAATGTAAAGCTTACTTTAAAATAAAGGACTAACTAAATCATACAAATTTATTGGTAATTGTACTTAGAGTGATAAATAAAATGCTTTTATGGGTATACTTTTGCACTTCTGTAAAATCAGAAAATTTCAAACTGTAATTTGGGGACCATGTATAGTACATATTAATTATTATGACAAAGTAGAAACTTGAAGAGGATCTATGTGATGTATGTTATTGGGCATACTCAATCTTGCTTCTCTGCTATGGACAAATATTGCTTGGCTATCCTGTAGAGATTAGAGAGCTGAGTGATTCCATTTTTTTTGTTTGTTTGTTTGTTTGGTGGTACTGGGGGTGGAACCTAGGGGCTTTCTACCTCGAGGCTATACTCCCAGACCTATTTTATATTTTATTTGGAAACAGGGTCTCACTAAGTTGCTGAGAGCCTCACTAAGTAGCTGAGGCTGGCTTCGAACCTTTGCGACCCTCCTGTCTCAGCCTCCCAAGCACGGATTACAAGCATGTGCCACCACGCCTGGCAAGTGACTCCATTTTAACCAACGCCAACCTGGATCAGTCACTCATCAACCAGCTGATACGTACCTAATTGAGTTCAGGCAAGATTAAAAACTCCTCATAATTCTTACTAGCTAACCACAAACTCATCAACAACTCTAACAAATATAGATGGTCTTTTACCTAACATTATTTGACTTAACATTTTTCAACTTTGTGATAGTGCAAAATTAATATACAGTCAGTAGAAACCATTCTCTAAACTTTAAATTTTGACCTTTTAGCTGGGAGTGGTCATGCATGCTTATAATTCCGGCATTTGGGAGGCTGAGATGGGAGAATCGCAGATAAGGACAGCCTCAGCTACTACTTACTGAGACCCTTTGCAACTCAGTGAGACCCTGCTTCAAAATAACGAATAAAGCCGGGCATGGTGGTGCATGCTTGTAATTCCAGTGCTTGGGAGGCTGAAATAGGAGAATCTCACAGGTTCAAAGCCAGCCTCAGCTACTTAGTGAGGCTCTCAGCAACTTAGTGATATCCTGTTTCCAAATAAAATATAAAATAGATCTGGGAGTATAACCTAGAGGTAGAAAAGCCCCTGTTATCTGTTCTCAATACCACCAAAAATAAAAAATAAAAATAAAGTAAAATAAAGAATAAATAATAGGGCGGGGGGTGTAGCTCAGAGGTAGAATGCCCTGGTTTCCATCCACAGTACCACCAAGAAAAAAATATTTTTTTTTACCTTTTTCTCAAATTAGCAATATTTAGAGCATATTCTCTAGGGAGTTTGGGCTGTGGCAGGTGCTATAGCTCCCAGTCAGTCACTTGATTATAAGAGTAAGCAAATAATACTCCACATCAAAATGTGTTGCTAAGTTTTGGTGTTTGGATAATTAGGTGTGTTATATCCATTTTCAACTTAACAGTATTTTCAACTTACCATGAGTTTTTCAGGATAAAACCCCATCATGAGTAGAAGATCATCTGTATCATCTTGCCCAGAAAGGATCAACTGAATATTTCCAGCTTAACTCAATGGTACTGAGCAATTTTGGTCATTGTATACATAATCTTTGGCACTACATAATTATTAGATTGAACAATTAATTTTCAGGAGCAGAATACATGTAAGAATAAAAATGATGTTATGTATGAGAGAGATTCAAAATGGCAACTGCGGGACGTAATACATCTCAGTAGCTGAAACAAATAAAGTTCAACTATCAAAAAAGCATTGTCTAGACAAGCAAAATAAATACAGCGTAAAAACCAAAACAGAAATAGGAACCACAGCGGAAGGAATCCAGTAACTCTGAACTGCAAGATCCACTACAAAAAGCCTGAGCATGTAACTGATCTGCTGCAGACCGGCTGCCTGCTCAATTGCAGGCCACCGGCCACAGGCCCAAACCATGAGCCCTGGCACAACAGCCTCAAGAAATCCAAATAAATAATCCAAATGCTTGAAATCAGCCACAGACCTCCAACATCTTAAGTGGCGACCATGCCCGAACCAAATTTTCTTGTTATAATCAAAGTCGGCACCCACAGGGGCAAAGCCTTCCAGAGACCCAGGAAGAACCATGTATGCATAGGAAAGCCTCAGGATCCAGCTGCACAGTAAGCCTTCCAGTGATCTGGACCAGGGAAACCAGGTAATCTTGTGTGCCCAGAGAAGGGATCCAGTGGGCTAGTCGAGTTAGAACCTCCAGAGATACAGGAAAGGTGCTCATGGCAGGGTACCTGCACAAAGTCATAGGGGGCGTGCCAAGTCTATATTAGATGCCCTCTGCATGAAGCAGTCAGAGGCAAGAGAAGAGATCACACAGAGACTGGGTCAAAACTGACAATAGGGTACAGAGCAAATAAGAGACATTGGAATATACTCCAGAATCTACCAGTGATCAGACATACAAATATTATACGAGCCCAGCCCCATATTTGTAAATTAATAGGACTTTTTTGTCCTATTAATAGGACTTTTTTGTTTGCTTGTTTTTGTTTTTGTTTTAGTTCTGCTTTTTTTCTTTTTCTTTTTCCTTTTCTTTCTTTTATTTGGGCTGTTTCCTGTTTGGTTGTTTCTTTTGCTTTGTGGTCTCACATAGTAGGTAGTTCCTATTTTTTTAATTTTGTTCTTTATTTTATTTTTTCCTTTTTCTCTTCTCTTTCTTATTCCTTTTTCTCTTTTGTTTTGTTTTTTTGTCCTCACAGTATAATTGTTAGCTTTTTTTTTATCTTGTTTTCTTACTTTATTCATGTTTGTTTGCTTCTCCCCCACCATTTAATTTACAAACTTCCTCACTCTAGCCTACCTACTCTCTTCTCTCAAAACTTTATTACTGTATCTCCATGTTTAATACTCAAAGTATTTCATATCTCCATACTTAAATACTGTACTAACTATAAGAGTCCTACTATCTAACCTCTCATTCGCATCCAGTCACTACCTTACTTTACTTAAATTCATACTCAACCTAATCAATCATATCCTCTACCTTACCCAAATCCTGTATTCATCACCCAGCTCCTTCCCCAATACCCAAGCATCACCACTGGAAAAAAAGCACTGCTTAACTGCTGACACCTCCAAATTCCATAATATCCACAAACAATGGGAAGACATCAGAAAAACAGGCCTGAAATCAATATCATATTGAATGGTGAAAAGCTGCAAGACTTTCCTCAAAAACCAGGAATAAGACAAGGGTGCCCACTATCACCACTTCTTTTCAATATACTCATCCAGACTCTTGCCACAGCAATAAGACAAGAGAAGGAAATCAAAGGAATTGGAATAGGAAAAGAAGAATTAAAACTATTCTTTTGTGTAGATGACATGACCCTTTGTCTAGAAGACCCAACGAACTCAACCAAAAGACTACTGGAGCTGATGGTTAATCAAAGCAATTAAGCAAAGTTACAAGATACAAAATCAACCTAAAGAAATCAGTTGTTTTTCTTTATGACAGCAATGAATCCACAATGAAAGAAATAAAGGAAACAATCCCATTCACTGTAACTTCAAAACCAATAAAATAACTTAGTAATAAACCTAACCAAAGATATAAAATACCTCTACAACAAAAACTATAAAACATTAAAGAAAGAAATTGAAAAAGATCTTGGAAGATGTAAAGATCTCCCTTGCTCCTGGATAAGCTGAATAAATATCATCAAAATCGCTATTCTGCCAAAAGTGATCTATAGGTTCAATATAATTTCTATTAAAATTCCAACAACATTCTTCAAAGACCTAGAAAAATCAGTCATGAACTTTATAGGGAGAAAGAAATGACCCAGAGTAGCGAAAGCAATCCTCAGCAATAAAAAAAAGGCAGGAAGCATCACAATCCCAGACTTCAAATTATACTATAGAGCAATAGTTGTAAAAACAGAATGGTTTTGGCACAACAACAAGCAGACTGACCAAAATAGAAGATACAGAAATGAACCAACACACCTATAGTCAATTGATCTTTGAAAAAGTGGCCAAACTTGTACACTGGAGAAAAGACAGCCTTTTCAACAAATAGTGCTGAGAGAACTGGCTATCTATTTGTAGAAAGATGGAACTAAGTCCTTACCTCTCACCATGCACAGGAATCAACGTGAGATGGATCAAAGACTTAGAAATTAGACCAGAGACTGTGAAGTTATTAGAGGAGGGCATAGCTCAATACTCCAAAATATAGACAAAGGCAGTAACTTTCTCAACAAGATCTCCAAAACAGAGGAAATTAAAGCAATAATTAACAAGTGGGATGACATCAAACTAAAAAGGTTTTTTTTTTCCTCATCAAAGGAAACAATCAAGAACCTAAAGAGAAAGACTACAGAATGGGAGAATATCTTTACCAGCCACCACTCAGATAGAGGGCTAATACCCATAATATACAAAGAGCTAAAAAGACTCTACACTAGCAAAACAAATAACCCAATCAGGAAATGGCAACTGAATTGAATAGTCACTTCACAAAAGAAGAGACACAAATGGCCAATAGAAACGTGAAAAGATGTTCAACATCATTAACCATCAGGGAGATGCAAATCAAAACTATGCTGAGATTCCATCTAACTCAAATCAGAGTGGCAAGCATAAATAAATCAAATAACAACAAATACTGGTGAGGATGTGGAGAAAGAGGATCTCTCTTACACTGTTGGTAGGAGTGCAAACTAGTTCAGCCATAATGGAGATCAGTGTGGAGAATCCTTAGAAAACTGGGAATGCATCCACCATATGATCTGACTATACCACTCCTGGGTATCTTTCCAAAGGGATTAAAAGCAGAGAACTACATTAACATATCCATACTCGTGTTCATAACAACACAATTCATAATAGCCAAAATATGGAACCAACCTAGGTCTCTAACAACAGATAAATATATTGCAAAATTATGGGAAATATATACAATGGAATTATACTCACCTATAAAAAAATCAAAATCATGTCATTTGCAAGAAGATGGAAAGACCTGGAGAACATTATGTTAAGTGAGATTAGACAAGCACAGAAAGAGGAGGGACTTATATTTTCTCTAACATGCTCCAGCTAGGGAGTATTAGTGATACCAGAGGGACTCCAGATAATAGAAGAGAAACCTCATCAAAGCTAGAATGGAAGATAGGAGAGGAAGAAGGATGAGGTTGATTAATAAAGGAGCTACATCCAAATTTGTGTAAAAATATAAATATAACATGGTTAACCTGGACACTCATTTTTGGGAGGGGGGAAGTTGAATGGGAGAAGACTACCAAGCATAGTCTGAATTATGCCATTTTCAATATGTTCCACATAAAATAAAAAATAAAAATTGGTGTTATGTATTATAGTAAACAGGCACCATCTCACATAAACTTGAATGTATTTTTAACTTGAAGCCAATCTGTGACTACCTTGAAGATAGTTACTCCAATGAAAGGCAAACACAAATCTCCATAACTGACCTAGGGAATGGACAATAATATATAAAAGTAGTCTGTAGCAGGGCGTGGTGGCGCACTCTTTTAATCCCCACGCTTGGGAGGCAGAGACATGTGGATCACGCTGGTTCAAAGGCAGTCTCGCTGGTTTAAGAGACCCTGTTTCCAAATTAAAATATATATAAAAAACGGTCTGGGAGTGTAGCCTGGAGGTAGAAGGGTTTTCAGAAATCCCAGTGCCACCAAAAAAAATAAAAAATAAAAAAATAAGAGGTAGTCTGTATATGGTGTGTGTTGATGATGTAACTCATGTTTTACTCTTATAAATGTTAAGAGAAGGTCCACAAAGAATTAGGAAAATTTGTTAAAGGAACCAATAATTAAAAATAAATTCATGCCAGGCATGGTGGCACACGTTTGTAATCCCCACGCTTGGGAAGCGGAGGTTCGAAGCCAGCCGCGCTGGCTTAAGAGACCCTGTTTCCAAATAAAAAGTATAAAAATAGGTCTGGGAGTGTAACCTAGAGATAGAAGGGTTTCCAGGAACCATAGTGCCATCAAAAATAAATAAATAAATAAATATAAATTCATGTTTTGAAGAGTGGCAAATGACAACTAATATGTGGTGTCAGTGTGGAAGAGAGAAGGTGGTTTGTCTGGATCTGAACTGAACAGTGGTGAATATCCTTGTTTGGGTTTAGCTCCTTCTCAGCTTCTGTTGCTCTCCTCTCTGTTGAGCATATGTACAATGGTTCAAGATGTTTCATTATAGTCCTGAAATTTAGACTTCACAGAACACTGCTAAGATTTTTGATGCAATGGTTTCAACTAATGTAATTCACAAATTAAATGGGTCTGCAAAGCAAATTTGCCCCAATGATTATAATTTGGTAATCTTGTACCATTCTTTTTGATAAAGAGATAATATAATCATCTTAACTATGGGCTTCTAAAAACAATAGATTTCGTTGTCATTGTGCTTCTACTGAGTTTCTGTCATGTGACTATTCTAGGGTTTTAATTAGCACAAGTAACAAGTAGATACAAAATATCCAGATATAACCTATAGTTTCTGTATTTATCTATCACTCTGTGAGAATATTAACAGAACCATAACAGTTTAAACAATGTGCATTCATTATCTCACACTTTCTATGAGTTAGATGTCCTAACAGTTTAGCTCTGCCCTCTACACAGTCGCAGTGAAGACGTTGGCCAGGGTTGTGATCTCATCTGAGGCCTTACTAGGGAAGGATCCTGCTATGGTTTGATTGTGTTGAAAACTTGGACCACAGTATGAAGATGTTAAGAGTTGATGGGACCTTAAGAGTTGGAACCTCTTGGGGACACTTCCCTAGAAAGGAAAAACGTCATTTTCATGATATCTTGGTTGTTCTTCTGAGAGTGAGTTGTTATGAAAGATTAAGCCTGGCTGCTCATTCCTCTTTCTGGTTCCTGTTGGAGCGTGTGATCTCTTCTTTCACTTGATTTGCACTATGATGTCATCCACCAGGAGGTGATGCTATTGGGGGCCCCTTCCCAGAGCCAGTGCCATGTTATTTTAAATTTTATCTTCCAAAATTATGAGATAATTTATTTTCTCTAAATGTTACTCAACCTCAAGTATTTCTTTCAAGTAGCATAAAACTGATAAAAACAGATCTAATTTCAAGTTCACTCAGAGCGCTGTTCCTATTGAGTTTGGGCATTCCTAGAAATGAGTGCTCCAGGCTCTTTCTATCAACCAAGGCAACCAGGGGCTTCCCAAATTTCCATACTTTCAGTTTCTTGCCTTATGAATTTTCTCAAAGGGTCCACTCGCTTTTTTAATCTATCAAAAGAGAAAAAAGATTTGAGGAAGGTAGATGCAGCAGTAATATGTGCATAATTATGCACATCTATGAACATCCATTCCTCAACGTGGAAGATTTCTGCTGGTTGGAAACACGTTTCAGTCCTGCTCATTTTAAGGGTGAAAAGGCTATACAATCATTGGTACATCAAAAATGACAATCATGGTTATTATCCTAGATTTTATTCACCATACTTCCTCCAGAAAAGAGTAAAATTTATTATGGTATTATATTTTTTTCTAAATATGAATTATAGAATTATGGTAGGTACACACAATGGAATTTTATTCAGCCATAAAAAAGGATAAAAAATATGTCATTTGCAGGGAAATGGATGGAACTAGAGAATAATATTCTAAGTGAGATTAGCCAGTTTCAGAAAGTGAAGGGTCATATGTTTTAATCATATGTAGAAGATAGAGGGAAATTGAGAAACAAAGAAGACTTCAGATGAATAAAGGAAGATACTGGTAGGAAAGGGGAACAGAATTTAAAGAGGGAGATGGGGAGACGAAAGGTAGGATTTGATTAAGTAAATAATTCAGTTCATATATGACATTATCAGTAACAATTTTAATATTATATATGGGAAAGAGAAGGGATCAGGGTGGCATTCAGAGGGAAACACGCACCAAGTGTTGTGTACATATATGTTGCTATCACTCCAAACCTCCTTACGATGTATAAATATAAGACATTCATTAAAAATAAATTTATTAAGGTAATATGTTCATTTTCTAAAAAGTTTCCAAACCAGATTTTCATTTATTAATGGAACAAGAGTTCAGGAATAAAAAGATAGCATCATGATTGGGCACCTGCTGTGGCACATGTTAGTCTTACACAGGGTCCTGCCCTGGCAATATTCACTAATTCACGACTTACAGACTTGAACATGTGCCCTATGGGAAGCTTTGAGTCATGTTCATCAGAGATTCTAGACTATGTGTGCTGTGACTTTATTGCAAGAAGGATTTTGCCATATTTAGGATCTCTATAAATTTTATTCTTTTTGTCAGCCCTCTTAAAATATACTTACTTGAAATATAAAATATGATTATAATAAAATATTATCTCTGAGAGCAATTGAAGACCAAAATGTCACCAGGTGTTTTTTTTTTTTTTTTTATCTCGCCAGGTAACTTTACAATGTATAATAGGTATCACTGAATGATGAGAATTCAATGCCTACTTCGTGGAACAGCTGCCATGATTTTGAAGATTATATGTAACATGGGTGAAATATTTAAATATAAGTCTACTTTTCAGGATATAGTGAAATCACACCTCCTACTAATTAACCGCTGATGGAAGTGACCACTTGGATCCCGTTGAACAAATGTGGTAAATTCATGTCTGTTGAAATGCAATACAAAAGTGGTCTCTCAGTTCCTTTCACTTCTTCCACTACAAAATTAACTTCCATCCTATCTTTCATTTATAAGCTGAAAACTCATTACTTAAAAAAATTCAATGGAAACATACAAGCCTCTTAGGGAATTACCTGACTGTTTTTTTTTTTTAAACTAAACCCAAATGCATAGGTAATAAAAGCAAGCCTTGTTGCTATAGAAAAATTGCTCCGATAGAATTTTAGTGTATTATTGTTTTTCAGTGAACCAATTATAGAGGCTAAAATTGGAACCTAAGTGAATAGCTATTACACTGCTGTAAGTGAACTGCAAAAGTTCAGTTATTCATTTCAAAGTCACTTGACATAAAACTTACACATTCCAGACTTCTGAAACTTTCCACCTACTTATATCGCTGCCACTTACACCTATCGTTAATCCATCAATAACTCTCAGGGTTGCAACAGCTGAATGGAAAAATGGTCAAAGTTCCCTCATTTCATAAATCTCAAAGTGCTTGTGATTCTTAAAAATACTGCACATATTTTTATTTGGTTTTTAAATTATTAAAATAATTTTGAAACAGATACTCTTAACTGGTGAGTGATTTAGACTGGGGTTAGAATTAATATTGCACATTTTCTCATTTTTGGACAGAGAACTATTTACTGAAAGAGTTTCAATCAAAAGGAATTAATACATTTTTATGTTGACTTTCCACCTTAATATTTAAAAAGAGAGCATTTATTGAGGAAAATATGATTTCACATTTAGTCTAGATAGTTCTTTACATTGAGAGCTTCGCAAAAAAAATTCAACTTTTAAAGTTATATAAGTTTATTTTACTCCAGTATATATCAAGTAGTTTATATCACAAAGATTGTTATTATTTTATTCAGTAACCCTGACCCAAAAGTGGGAGTTCCCAAAAGAGAAATAAATTTTCTATGGTCTGCCAAAATGAAAATTTATTTGAAAGTCAGTTAATTTAAATTATATTAATTCATATTTCTACACTATTTCAATAATTAAGAACAAATACTCTTTTAATAAAAAAAATTCTACAGGAATGAATAAAACAATACATTTTGAAACAAAGAGAATATAGTTCTTTTTAATCAGCTAGAAAAATTCATCTAAATAATAGAATAAGGATTCTTTATTTTATCATGAAGTGTGTGTGTGTGTGTGTGTGTGTGTGTGTGTGTGTGTGTGTGTTTTACTGGAGACTGAGCTTTTGGATATCTATGTTCAAGCTAAAGCCCCATACATTTTTATTTTTATTTTTTATTGTGAAACAAGGGCTTCACTAAGTTGCTGAGGGCCTTTCTTAGTTGCTGATGCTGGCTTTGAACCTTAGCTCCTCTTATCTCAACCTCCAAAGTATGGGAATTATAAGCATGCACCATCATGCCCAACTTATCATGAATATTGGTATGGATGAGTAAATAAAAAATTTTGAAGAAGGGCAATTTAAAAGGAGAAAAATGATTAAACACATCAATTTAAATAGTGCCATGAAAATTTGAAAAGGCCAATGAATGAAAAGACCATTTAGAGATACTAAGACATCTAAGGAGAGCTCTAAAATGGATTGTTACTTAAAAAAATAAAAGTACACAAGAAAGTAAATAAATATACTCCATGGTGTAAGTCCTTGCTCATGAAGGCCTTTTCCCAAGGAATGGTCTACTATAACTTTCTGTTAATAAGATTTCTTTTCCTTACGTATTTCTGAATTTTTCAAACTTGGCTACAGCACTGAGACAGCTTGTTCAGCCTCACTGCTTGGAGGCCAAATGACTAAGAGAAACATTCCACTTGCTTCGCTTATATATTTTTAATACTAGGCTTTTTAGGGTGAGTGAAACCCTTCACCATTTCGCCTAGCAAATGTAAGCTTGTGAAAACTTCACTTCTGAATATAAATAAAAATGATCAGAAACAAGTATAATAGGATGTTCCGCCATAGGGTGAGTTTTCCAGGGATTTCTTTATAAAAAAATAATATGCTCAAAAATTAAGCAATCAAATATTTTAACTAATTTTTGGCATTGTAAAGTTTACCTGGCAATATGATATCTGTAGTTTTAAAACTATCTACCATCATGACTGACATTTAGAAATGATTTCATCTGGCCCTTCTTTTATTTCCAAAAGAGCTTCTATCATAGAGACACATTTTTATACCTTAGTTTTGATAATAATATAGAAAATATTTATGCATGAGCATATTTCCTATGTCGTTCATATATACAACATGTAGCCACGTTAAGTATTTCAAACTCAATTTGAAAGTTTGGCATGAGAATAATGTTTTCATATTTTTCATGATATCAGATATAGTTAGTCTTAATTTTATAATCTTGATTTTTTTCCTTTTTTTATTTGAGTGCATGGTTCCTTAATGATTTCATTTCTTGTTTTTAGTTTTTTTTTTACTTTATAAATTTAAAGCATACAAACCCAATTCTATTTTTTTTTGTGATACTGGGTATGGAACTCAGGGGTATTGTACCTGAGGTACACCCCCAGCCCTATTTTTTTAGTTTATTTTTGCAACAGGGTCTCACTGAGTTGCAACGGGCCTCTCTAAGTAGCTGAGGCTTTCTGAGAACACAGATCCTCTGGTCTCAACCTCCCGAATGCTAGGATAACAAGCGTTCACCACCAGGCCTGGCCTCTATTCTATTCTGATGTTCTCTCTTAAATTTTGCATATATACTAAGATATCTAAGAAATATTAAGTCCTTAATATGTGCTAGACATTAGAGCATATGTTTAGCTTTCAATAAATTACCTATGATTCATAATAATCTTGTAAATTATTGTTTCTCCCCTACTTTGCAAATGCAGTATGACTGATACAAGTAACATCCTAATTCAGCAAGACAGAAGAAATAGCTGTAGGAGTGACATTCAGGTGTTGGACCTGAAAGCTTATGTTCTTAGCATAACGATGCAATACATCTTTTTAAATTGTGAACATTCACTGACTACAGGGTGAAAAGAGAGGATTGAAAATGCATATCTGGGGATGTAGAAGGAGGTTAGTTTGTAGCTGAATATTGTTATTTCTCTCCTTGTATGAAATAAAATTTTGTGTTTTTACATACATATTTTAATTTTCCTATTTTTCACTTGTTCAACATTATACCATGTTGTCTTTTTTTTGTGGTTCTGGGGTTCCTGGATACCCTTCTACCTCTGGGCTACACTCCAAGACCTATTTTATACTTTTTAATTTGGAAACAGGGTCTCTTAAACCAGTGCAGCTGGCTTCGAACCTGTGCAATCCTCCTGTCTCTGTCTCCCAAGTGTGCCACTATGTGCAGCATACCATGATGTCTTTTTATATTACAATTGTATTGATTCAAAATTTTTTTTTATTTCAACCAACAGTGATTTTGCCAAATGATATTTAAATTCCATTATTTTACAAATATTCACCTATAATTTTTTCTATTTTTTTTACTCTTGAAGAACAAACTATTGAATCTTCTTAACTTGTGCTTTTAGGTAAAATTAAGTTTAACATTTAAAACCTAAGTTGCACTGTGATTATTGGAAAATTTTTATAATGAAAAGTGTACATATGATGCTATCCATAAATACAAAAGTATACATATGTACAAATATGCACATATACATGCTTTTATATTACCTAGTGTTTATCTTCAACACTAGTTGAAGATAACTAGTGTTATTTTCAAGTATACACACATTTCTATAAATCTGTTAATAAACTGGTAGCCTTGTAATTTTAGTTATCTTAGTTTAAATAACATTTAATAAGGTTTGAAAATGTTTTTACTTTAGTTATCTCAGTTTTATAATAACTTTTAACAATGTCTGTAAAAGTCCTTATTTTACTTTACTTTCAAAGTCACCATGGATATTTCAGATCATGTACACAATTAGATAGACTATAAAACATTACTTCTGGATAACCATTTCAGATGCATTATTTACAATTATCATCCTTAGCTAGAAGTGCAATTCATCAGTAGAGTGCATGCTTTGTTTAAAACTCTGGGATTGACCCTAGAAAAGAAAGACAGGAATAAAGGAAGGAAGGAAGGAAGGAAGGAAGGAAGGAAGGAAGGAAGGAAGGAAGGAAGGAAGGGAGGAAAAAGAAAAGGAAGACAGAGGAGGGAGGAAGAAAGGAAATTAAGTAACTTAGAAATTTGCACATATTATCTTGAGAAACATTAAACACATACTTTATATGTTAATAAAATTGTATCAAACCTTAAGATTAATTTAGAAGGAATATATAACTAGAATTTACTTTTCTTTATTAAGAAATGTTATTTAATTCATAGATGACTAATTGGAATCTAGGAATTATACTAAACCTAAAAATTAATTTAGAAAAATACATGACTAAAATTTACTTTTTTATTAAGAAATCTTATTGAATTCATAGATAACTAATGAGAATCAATGAATATTATAATTTCTTCTCATTTTCACCATTGGTATCATCAATTTTATGTTATCAGTCTTTCTATTCATTCTTCAAAAGAAAGTTATATAGAATGAAGTGGTGTGTGTGTGTGTGTGTGTGTGTGTGTGTGTGTGTGTGTGTGTGTTATTGTGGAATTAACCCAAAGGCATTATTTCTCTAAGATATACCCCCAGACCTTTATTTTACCATTATTTTTATTTTTTTGTTTCAAAACCGTGTCTTGATAGGTTTCTGAAAGACTAACCATTTGGCCGAAACTGGCCTCAAACCTATGACCCTTCTTTTTTCAGTCTCCCAAGTTCTAGGATTACAGGTGTGTGCCACCATGCCTGGCTTGCATTTCTTTTAATATATAAATATTTTCATTTATGTTGCTCAGTGTTTGCATCTATATCTGTGACACTTAAGTTCTTTTATTTTTTATTTACAAAATTATATTGTTGATGTTATCCAGATCACAATAGTGAATTGGACCTGATTAAAAGAGGAGCAGAGGAACCAATGAGGAACTATGGTGGAGATCATTGGTTTGTGGTAACATATTTCATATATTCAAATAGTTTTCTGTGTACGTGTGTGTGTTCATCCAAGCTTCACATTTTATTTTATGTTATTTTAATTTTGTGGTACTGTGAACTGAGCACAGAAATAGATTAGGGTATTAAATAAAAGCCAGTCAGAAGACAGGTTACGTAGATTAATCAGTTACAAAAAATAAGAAATCAGATGTTTTCCCTAATATGTGAAAGCTAAGGAGAAATGGGTCATAGGAGGAACTCTAGATGAAAAAGGAAATCCTATAGAGGAGCAAACAAGACAACCTAAATGAGGGGATGGGAGGGGGGAGGAAGGAAATTCTCTAAAACACGCAATGTACTTAAACATATCGAAGTCAACCACTAAGCCAAGCAAGGGAGGGAGGGATGGGGAGGGAATGGGGTGTGAATTGGGTAGGGGTTAAATCGGTGATGTGTACATGTATGTCCACACAAGTTTTTTTTTTACCCCAATATGATGTATGAATATAATACACCAATAACAAATTTAAGAAAAAAATATTAGATCTGGGAAGACCATTGGGAATGAGATCCAGAGGGTATGTGGAAGATTTGACCATGGGGGAAAATGTATGCTATAGTATTCTCTTTATTCAACATTTCATTTTGTTTTCTTTCTTGATTTTTTTCTTTGGATAAAGAGAGGTATATGGTCAGGATAACATATTATATGTATGTGTTTTTTAAAAGATACATGTGTGTATCATTGTTTAGTTTATAAATCTAAAAGAATATTTTCACTTTCTTAGATATTCTATCTAACCAGATTATATGTATTTTTATTTGAGACTATAAATCATAAACAATATAGTTCTATTATTTCATATGATTTTGAATCCATCAAATCAGCAAAAAATCAAGGAAAGGAACTGTGATTGACCTCATTAACAAAACTATACTGAGAACATTGCAAAGGATGTCATTATTTGGGGGAAGTTCTGCAGAGCTGGTAGGGTATGAGTTATGGCTTGAGGAAGATTTGTGGCTTTCAACATTAAAGATTATTCACAACTGGATTGGTCCATCTAGAAGGCAGAAGATATCTATTTACAGTGATTCCGAAAAAGAGATGGGAAGAACCATTGGCAAGGTTGATATTTGTAACGAAGATTCAAGTACCAGGTGTGTTAGACCAATTATCACCCACAACCTTTGCAATGCTGCTGTGCATTGGTTTAAATAAACAAGAAAACTTGAGAGTTAAGTAAATGAATAGGAGTCATAGATCCGTGTTCAAATCCTCATTACATAAATAATTGGCTCTTTAAGATTTATAAAAGAACTAATCTCTCTCAACTTTCTTGTAGTAGTTTCCTAGAACTTCTGTAGCAAGGTCCCAGAAACGAAATGGCTTACACAATAAAAATATATTATCTCACATTCTAGAAGTTGGAATTATGGTATCAGGGTTTTGGGAGAGCTATGTTTTCTTTGAATATTCTTGGGAAACATCTGTCTCAGGCATCTATTCTGACTACTCCTGGATTGTTGGTTCTGTGATAGCATACTTAACATCTTCAAGTGGTTTCCTCTGAGTGTGTGACTATCTACATTTAACTTTTTAAAAATTTGTATGGTACTGGGAACTGAATTCAGGGACATTCTACCTCAAAGCCACACATCCAGCCCTATTTTATTGTTTATTTTGAAACAGGGTCTCATTAAGTTGTTGAAGTTGGCCTTAATCCTGTGACCCTACTTTCCCAGTCTACCAAATACTGGGATTAAATTTCACCTTTTCTAAAAGGACACCAGTCTTGTTGGATTAGTGGCCTATCTTATTCTGGACTTCACCTTAACTAATTGTATCGGTAACAGCTCTATTTCTAGGTTTACATTATAAGGTAGATATTTAGATTTTCAATGTATGAACTTTAGAGATTCATGATTCAACTTTGACTATGCCTTTCCTATGAAGGAGGTTTGGTTAATTCCTTTCTTGTGAAATAGGTTCAAAATCACCTAGTAGCACTGTGGTGAAGTTTAAATGGAAAGCTGTGTGTAAAGTTTTTAACTCATAATAACTTTTCTGTTCATGATATGTTATTATTGAAACATATCCAGTCTTATCTAATGCTTGAAGCAATCATCATTTTCTTGCCTGCCATCTGCATTTATGTCATGTGCACATTAACAACTTCTCTTAAAATATTAAAAATATAGAAGTTGCAAAAATGCAAGGGAAAAACATGGGCATGGTGATAAATACCCACAATCCCAGCATTTGGGAGGCTGAGACGAGGGGATCACAGGTTTCAGTCAGCCTCAGGAACTAAGGGAAGCACTCAGCCACTTAGGAAGAATCTCTTTCAAAGTAACTTAGGAAGAATCTCTTTCAAAGTAAAATATAAAATAGGGTTGGGGTGTAGTTCATAGGTCAAATATCCCCCTGGGTTAGTCCCCAGTAATATTTATCTATATCTATATCTATATCTATCTATCTATATATATATATAATCTATATCTATCATCTATCTATAGTACTGTATAGTATATAACACATACTACTGAAAAAATTTATTTGCTTATTGTTCACTTGTGATTTATTGCATGCTACTTGCAGGAGAGATTATGTGTGTCTGAGACACACCTTTGCAAGCAGAACACTACTGACCTGTGTGAATAATAAGTTACGTCCAGAGAAAGCATCTCCATGGCAAAGTGTCACTCTCGCTTTATACCCACCACTATTTCTTTTCTCTTTTATTTACCTATTTATTCTTCACCCTGGTCTGCCAAAGTCATCCCGAATGATGAGACCCTGCACTGGGCCCGTGACCAGCAGCAACTGAATCAATGCAGAGAACACAATCCGACAGGTGATCGCGCAGCTTGCAGGTGGTAACGACTTTCAGTCACAATTTGTGCGAGGCTCAGTGCTTTCTTCAGCTTGCTAGTCCATTACCAATTTTCCTGTTCTCTCAGTCTATTACCAATTTAACTCCCCAAAGTTCCCTTTAACACATTTCTTTTCACTCTTGCTCTCTTTCTTATTCAATTACAGTGACGTTGGTCAGGACCTGAATGGAAGTCTTGTGTATCGCATGGCAAAATTAAGTTGCTGTTCCAATACCACCTGTGACCGCAGACGTTTGGATTGAAAAAGCTTTTGATCATTCTGTGGGCATTTACTTTTGTCTTACAAATGCAATATTTCAGGCAGCTTTTAAAGACACCTGGTCTTCTATTTCCTCTTCAACAAAAGAACAGGGAGAAAGATGATGTGGGGAACATTGTGTGTTTGTTTCTAAGACTTGTGCCAAAAATGCTCTTCTTACCTAAAGGCACTTGTGATGAGAGTGGAAAGACTGAGATACAAAGTTACAAACAATGACTGTAAATCAGGAGCCCTAGTTGAAGGTCAGTCTCATCATGCAGTAAATCACAAGTGAACAATGAGACCGCATTTCAAAATAAAAACTCAAAATGCCTGGGTGTAGAGCTCAAAGGTATAACACCCCTAAGTTTAACCCCCAGTGCTCCCCCAAAAGATAAAGACTCAAATCAAGGCAGGCGTGGTGGCGCACGCTTGTAATCCCCGCGCTTGGGAGGCGGAGACAGGAGGATCGCGCAGGTTCGAAGCCAGCTGCGCTGGCGTAAGAGACCCTGTTTCAAAAATATAAAATAGGTCTGGAAGTGTAGCCCGGAGGTAGAAGGGCTTCCAGGAACCCCAGTACCACCAAAAAAAAAAGACTCAAATCAAATTGTGTACAGGTATTTACTTATGTAAGTTTTTATTATAAAGGGAGACATCAACTAGAGCTTTAATCAAATAAATAACTTCCACTTATTGGGGATCCGTACTTTATATACATAAGGGCTAGTATCACCTCTCTGACTTGAACCTTACAATTTTATGTGTTATTCACATTCCTCAGGCAAGAAAATGGAAATGCGAAGTTAAGTGACCAACCCAAGTTCCATCACTGTTAGAAGAGCTGGAATTCAGATCGACCTCCTGATGAGTCCTGTGAGCACCTGCTCTAGAGCAGGCTGAAGTTACGTGGCCTTGGTACTCCTGGCCACATAGTAAGGGCATAAAGCAGCTGGCATATTTAATTTTACTTAATCACAGTATATTCCAAGCCAGGGAAATGTGCCAGGTATGAGGACCTGAAGTGCTTAATATCTACTACTTTAACTTACACTATCATCCAGAATGCATAGGCAGGTCCAAGTGAGCTTGTTGGATCCTTTGTCAGTGAGCAACCACGATAAGGAGGTAAGTGTTCATTAAAGCCAATTTTGTGCTCATCCAAGAGAAACCAGAATAATAAAGTCAATTCTAACCTGTTTCTAGCTCACCTATCTTCTTCTGGCTCCTGCATTGACTAGACACATATATTTTTGTCTATAATAGAAAAGTTGAATTTGTATGTATATATCATTTCTGGGTATATACATATATATTAATAACTATTTATTTATTTATTTATTTATTTATTTATTTATGGTGGTACTGGGATTCCTGGAAGCCCTTCTACCTTTCGGGCTGCACCTATTTTATATTTTTTATTTGGAAACAGGGTCTCTTAAGCCAGAGAGGCTGGCTTCAAACCTGCACGATCCTCCTGTTTCCACCTCCCAAGCATGGGGTTTACAAGCGTGCGCCACCATGCCCAGCTATAACCTTATTTATATTTTTGAATATAAATAAGGTTTCCTGAAGAAGCAAAATTTCAGTGATTTTTTTCTTTTTTACCTAATTTGAGCTTTTGGAGCTTGAGGGAGATCCAATATTTGAATATTTATTGCTCATATTTTACCTTAAAAGCTGATATTCATTGTGCTCTACTTTTTTTTTTGCATTTTTTTTTTTTTTTGGTGGTACTGAGAATGGCACACAGGAGCATTCAAACTCTGAGCTATTCTGAAAGAGGATCTCACTAAGTTTCAGAGAGCTTCACTAAGTAGCTCAGGCTGGGCGCAAACTTGACATCCTCCTATCTCAGCCTCCTAAGTACTGGGATTACAAGTGTGGACCACCACGTCTGTCAAATCTATTTTTTCTAAATATAATATGATTTAAACCTCTGCGCCTTGGCTAAAAAATAATTTAGTTGGTGGGCAGAAACGGGTTTATCACATCCTCCTTTTCTTTATGAAGGTTAACACAGTTATGTGTACGTAGAACGTATTTAATGTAAATTAAATAAATGCAAACATTTCTACTCATAGGATTCAAAGCCCCATGCTCATTTCCTACTTGCTTTTACTAGTTAGTAGTGAAAGAAAGCCAAAGAGAGCTACAGATTTTCCCAAGGCCTGTGACTCATGAGGGACACTTGGCATGAATTGTATTTTGCCAGTGGTTAGTGAAGCTGGAACATGCCAGGAAGATTGAGCCCATTAGTGGGAAAAGAATAAGTATCTAGTTTCTTTCATCAACTTTTCTGGACAAGTGTTTCACAAAAGAATTATGCCTTGATGTTCTCAGAAACATCTATTTTCTCTAATCAGTCATCTTCTTTACAAAAAAGGGCATCTACAAGATGCTCTGTACTGGAAATTTGGGGGGGGATGGTACTGGAGATTGAATTCAGAGGCACTCTACTTCTGAGTGACATCCTTGGCCTTTTTTCTTCTTTAAGACAAGGTCTCACTAAGTTGCTGAACATCACACTAAATTACTGAGGCTTACCTCTAACATAAGATCCTCAAGTCTCAGTCTTCCAAGTACTGGGATTTTAGACATGCGCCATTGTACCAGGCTGTCTTGCCAGCTACACGTTTACTCGCAAAAGACACACTTTGGGCAAGAGATCATTTGAGCAGCACTCATCTTCAAATTAAATGTAGGCAGAGGGGGACAAGCCTGAGCATGAATTTCCTCCCATCTAATTTAGCTTTCTGAGGATCTTACTTTGAAGGGGGTTCTTAGTGTGGGCCATCCCATTCTTCAGCAAATAAAGATAGCTCCAATTAAAAATATGGTGCTATATGTATAGCCAATGAATTGTTATATTAGGCCCTATTAGTCACTGTCAGTGATGTAGAAAGCATTTCAAAATACTGTAAAAATATTCAAAAAAGGGGAAATACATAGAATTTTGTAGCCACAAAAATTGCAATAAAACAAATCTAAAACATTTTAGGTTCTAACTCCAAATTAAGATGTTCCTAAAACAGTATAAGCACTATTTCTCATTCTGAACACAAAGGTCATACTTATTTATGATCTCTCTCTCTAGCTCTCTCTCTCTCTCTCTCTCTCTCTCTCTCTCTCTCTCTCTCTCTCTTTTTGATGAGGGGATTGAACCCCTGGGCATTCTACTTCTGAGCAACATTACCAGCCCTCTTTCTTTTTTCTTTATTTTGAAACAAGTTCTCTCTAATTTGCTGAAGATTCCACTAACTTTATGCAATTAGCCTCAAACCTGCAATCCTACTCTCTCAGACTCCCAAAAACTAGGATTATAAACATGCATCACATGCCTGATTTATTGTCTTTTTTTTGTCAAAGTAAATTTACAGGTTTTAATAGATGAAGTGTAATAAATATTAAAACAATTGATACTAGATTAGGGTAAGAAAGGCTTAGTTTCAGTTCAAGTATCTAAATAAACTCCATTAGTTGTATCACCTTAGACAAGTCCCTCAATTTCTTCATGTTTCTGTTTCTAGAACTACAAAATACCAACCTATAATTCAAAACTTATAGTGAAAATCAAGAGATTACATATAAAAAAGTCCTATCTATGCTCTAAAGTAAAACTTACAAACTCTACTAGGACTCACTGGTTAAAATTGCAATTTTTTTTTGTAATTTTGTGCTTTATAGATGTTTTATAGGAATCTCATGAAATCACCACAAAATAAACCAAGGAGCATTATTAGTAACTCACCTGATTTCTGAAAATGAATATATTGAAAGTCCTGGACTCCAATCATCCTGATGTCAAAGCCAAATTTTTAGTCTTTGTGTCAAATAACTCTATTGGCTGTCTAACATTTTTAATGCCTCTGTTGACTTAACTTTTGCAAACCATAGAGCAGACAGTGGGAGCCGCTGGTTTCAACGTACAATGACAGCTGAAGGCAGAATCTTAGAAGCAGAAAGTTCTGTCAAAGTCATCTAGTAGAACCCTTGCCTTAAAGGAAGTTCACCAACCCATTTTAGACACATTGTCAGGGAAGGAATGAACTGCTCTGCTAACTCCTCCTCTGTTTAGCCAGGTTTGCTACCCCAGACTTCCTCCTTCTGCACTTGAATTTCCTCCAGCTGTGGTGTGTGCCCTTCCTGTATTCTTGCCTCATCAGAGAAGAGGGAACAGCTGGTCACCATCCTCCATAGAATCGCACTTGGGATAACGAAGGCGGTATTGAGTCACCCTCCAACAATTTCAGCCCAGGCTTCGCTACGCAGACCTATTTACTGGGGAATTGACAAGGATGGCAAGTAGAGGAAAATACATTCAAACATATTCACACCTAGTAAAACACTGAGCAGGAGAACTTGTAAGAGGGAATACCACATCACATTGTTTACTGAGGCTAGTGTTCCACAATTGCTCTAAATCCGCATCCCACGCCATGATGGCTAAAAATGTGAATATTTGTCTAATTTTGATTTGGCTTTATCTTAGTTTGAGGTAATTAATTCAGGAAATCCGAGGTGAAGAAAAAAAAATACAAAGTTTGGGAAAGAGGCCAGCAGGATATTTGATCCAAGGCACATGTGTCTGAAATTAAATTTGGAAGTTATACTGAGCCGTCCTTAAATCATGATGGCAAATGAAGGGGAAACTTCTGTGCGCTAAGGATCTGCAGGCTGCTGCCTTATGGGAATTACAGGGCACAGGGATAATTCCCTGAAACTGCCCAAATTGACTGAAAGGCTGTTTGGCACAGCAGAGCAAGACAGCAAGAATGGACAGCTCTCTATAATTACCTCAGCCAAGTTCTTGAGAGATTGCCTGCGTGCCCAGTGGATCTGGCCAGGTACAGCTGCTGGAGTGTGTGGGAAATAAAGTACAGCCTAACTAACATGATTTTTAAGGGGAGTGAGCCCCCTTCAGGTGAAATTCTATGTAATATTAATAATTTTAATTTATATATGTTATATAAATGTATATATAATTTTAAAATTTATATGCCTATATGTATATATACTTTTTCATTTATTGTACTTTACTTTTTTGATACTCTTAAAAATTTTTTTGCATCTTGTGGAACAGTGTTTTCCATTAATTTGGTGCATTGAATATTGAAAACATGATTCTGCAAAAATAAAAACATATTCAGATTTCATTCCTAATTCTAGATGAGAGAGGACAGTGGTCAGACCATTCTTTCATCTGTTACTTCACCTGATGATCAGTCAGTATGGTAGAGATAAAGACAGCATCTACCTCTTAGGCATGAACATCATCTGAGACAGCACATGAAGAATTTCTAGTAGTTCACGGTATAACATCTCAGTATATATATTGAATACTGATACCCATTATTATTATTCAGAGAAAGGTCCATAGGACTTAAAGAAGATAGAAAAGTGGTATTTAATGGAAAATGTTTTAAGACAAAGTTTCAAAGCAACAGCCATCTCATAGATTTTCAGAAGGAATGTAGATTAAGGTGATATATACATTTGCTGCTTATTAGATAACATCAAAATATTTTTTTCTAGACATGACATTTTTAAAAAGACATTATTCAGCTTGACACAGTGTATACACCTATAATCCCAGTTCTTAGTTGGCTGAGACAGGAAGACTGCAGGTTCTGGGATAGCTTCAGAATTTAGCAAGGCTCTTAAAAACTTAGTGATACCCTGTATCAAAATACTAAATAAATAAATAAATAAATGACTGGGGATATACCTCAGAGGCAAAACACCCCTGGGTTTAATTAAAATCAAAGAAATGATTGATCAGTGACATTGTATCCCTGTGAGCAAACAAGTGGAAAAGTTTTCCCATCTAATTTGAATGAAAAACTATTTATGAGATTTTTATTTGTTCAATTTGGAGAGAAGAGTTAGGGTGGAATATGCTAATGGTTGTGCATGAGTGTATACGGTATATAAAATCTTTACAGGGAATAAAATCAGTACCACATGTAGTAGAAATTTCATGAAAACTTTTATTCATTAAGTACAAAATATTTATAATAATAGAATGTGACCAGAATATGACTGAGCATCCTCACCTGGTATATGTGTTACTAAAAGTATGTAGGATAAACATACTAAGGGCCACATTTAGAGGTTATATATAGACTTCACTAGATCCTTTTGTACATTCAAAATTTTATAATTTGACTAAACAAATACTTATCTTGGACATCACCAATGAACAATTATTCAAAGACAGAACAAACAAATGATACATTCATAAAACACAGTGTCTGCTCAAGTCTACCTACCTGAGTGGAAATAAAACATTTTCCCTTAACCGAAGACAAACAATGCAAACTGCGAATTATCCAATGATTTTCTATTTTGTCTATTAGGAAAATGATATTTATTTAATTTAGCAATATAACTTTCAGATAATTCAAATATTATTTTAAAGTGTGCCTGGCATTTTATCTGGATGTCACTATGACACTAGAGGAAGGCCCACCTCCTGTAGAGGCATGCTGCTGACCAGGGTGGATGTAATCCAGGGATGATGGCAGGGTTGCTCATTTCAGGCAAGAATTACTAGGATAATGCTGCATGAAATAACTACTTGTACAGTCATTGGATGTACTAATCAGGGCTAACCATCTGTACCCAACATTTTTATGCAGAAGTTCAATTAATAAATATAGGGAGTAAATTATTGGTAATAAAGTTTGGGAAGGGTGGAAAGATTGAATAAATTACACAGTTTATGCACAATGGAATTTTGTTCAGCCATAAAGAAGAACTAAATTATTTCATTTGCAGAAAAATTGAAGGAATTAAAAAGTATTATACTGAGATTAAACCAGTGTCAGGAAGTGAAGAGTTATATACTTTCTTTCATATGTGGAAATAGAGAGAAATTGGAAAACCAGAGAGACTTCAGATAAACAAGGAGAGAGACCAGAAGAATGGTGGAAGGGTTTTAGGGGAGGGATTTGGGGGGACCAGAATCTTGATATAAGAAATAGTTCAAATGCTGTGTATAGATAAGAAGTTATCAGTACCAATTTCAATAATATGTACCAATAATATGAATAGGGAGGGAAAGGGAATTGGGATAGCATCAAAAAGGGAACACACCAAATGCTCTTTCTGTCTCTCTGGATTCCATTATGTATATTTCTATCACTCTGGGTTCCATTGTAATGCAATAATTACAGTGCAATAATAAAGTATATTTAGAAAAAGAAATTGGTTGGTATAAATCAAAACTTGTTTTCTTATCATATGTCAAAGATAGAGAGAAAAAAGAAAACACAAGGGACTTTAGATAAATGAATAAATACTGGAAAAGGTTTGGGGATGAAGATGAGGAAGGGAAAATATCATGAAGAAAATATTTTAAATATTTTTTTATCCATATATGAAGATATCACTATCTTCTCATGAACATGCACAGGGAGGGTTAAGTAGAAGGAGGTACACCAAGTACTATATTCATGCATGTTTGTGTCACCTTGAACCTCACTGGGATGTATAGTTACATTGCACAAATAAAAGTTACCTTGGTCAACACTGTCACTGCTGTGACATTAATACCTAAACAAAAGAAAGACAGCTCAAGTAAAGAAAACTACAGGCCTATAATGTTGATGAACTTAGATGCATAATTGCTAAACAAAATACTAGCAATACACATTCAAAATCACATCAAGAAAATTATACATTATGACTAAGTAGGGTTCTTTCCAAGGATGCAAGGCTGGTTTAGCATATGAAAACCAATCCATGTAATTAATCATATAAACAGAATCAAAGACAAAAATCACATGATCATCTCAATAGACACTGTAAAAGCATTTAACAAACTCCAACATCCATTTATGCTAAAATAACTGCAAATAATCAGAGTAGAAGGGACATACCTCAATATCATAAAGGCAATATACAATAGGCCCACAGACAAAATTATATTAGATGGGAAAAATCTGTAGAGAATTCTCCCTAAAAATAGGAACAAGACAAGGATGATCATTATCACCACTTCTTTTCAATATAGTACTTGAGACTCTAGCCAGAGCAATAAGGCAAGAAAATTAAATCAAATGAGTACAAATAGGAAAAGAACTAACACTATTGCTATTTGCAGATGACATAATAATATACTTAGAAGACCCAACAAACTCAACCAAAAGGCTTATAGAACTGATCAACAAATTCAGCAAAGTGTCTGGATAAAAAAATCAATCTTAAAAAAATCAGAAGTTTTCATGTATGACAACCATAAATCCACTGAAAAAGGAATTCAGGAAACACTTAAACTCAGGATATAACCCCCCCCCCCGATATAAAATACTTAGAAACAAACTTCACCAAGGAGGTAAAAGACTTCTACAAAGAAAATTATAAAATATTGAAAAAAAAGAAATTGAAGAAGATCTTAGAAGATGAAAGATCTTCCATGTTCTTCGATAGGCAGAATAAATATCATCCAAATGGTCATTCATCTAATAGTGATCTATAGATTCAATGCAATACCTATTAAGTTAGCAAGGTCGTTTATATTAGACATAGAAAAATCAGTCCTTAAATTCATTTGGAACAACAAAAACACCAAAATAGGTAAAGTACTTCTCAGGAACAAAAACCATGTAGTAGGCATCACAGTACTTGACTTCAAACTATGCTACAAAGCCATAGTAATAAAAATAGCATGCTACTAGCACAAAAAACAGATAGATACATAGACCAATGGAGCAGAATAGAAGACTCAGAAACAAATCCACACACTTATAGACAATTGATTTTTGAAAAAGTGACCAAAAATATACACTGGAAAAAAGAGAGCTTGTTCAACAAATGGTGTTGGCAAAACTGGTTAACCATATGCAGATAAATGGAAATAAATCCCACTTTCTCACCCTGCACAAGAGTCAATTCAAGATGGATCAAAGACTTGGAAATCAGACCAGAGACCTTGAGGTTCCTTGAAGAGGGCATAGGTCCAACATTGCAACACATAGACACAGATAAAAAAAATTCTCAACAAGACCCCAAAGGCACAAGAAACTAAAAGGCGAATCAATACATGGGATTGCATGAAACTAAAGAGCTTCTATACAGCAAAGAAAACCATCAAGAACCTCAGTCAAGAGCCAACAGGAGATTTTTTGCCAACTACTCCTCAGATAGAGAACTAATATCTAGAAACTACAGAGAATTCAATAAATTAACCACTAAAAAAACAAATAACCAATCAAAAATTTGGTAAGTGACCTAAATAATCACTTCACAAGAGAAGAAATTCAAATGAATGATAAATATATAAAAAATGCTCAACAGCATTATCAATCATAGAGATGCAAATCAAAACTACCCTAAGATTTCACCTAACTCCAAGTAGAATGACAATCATTCAAAACACAAACTTAGGAAAAGCAACTGCTACTTTACCCAATTGATAGAGCATAGTAAGCTTCCAGTATGGAGTGAAGAAATGAAGAATTAATAGCACACTCCTAGTTAGTGACATGGTATGGATATTAACATTGTGTTCCTCTTCTGCCTCCAGAGCTAATTCCAAAGTTTCAGGTTGGGTTAAATATATACTGCTGTGTTAGTGTTTCATGGGTTTTAACTACTCTTCTTGAAAATCATTAACTCACTCATCTAGGCTTATGTTAGTGCACAATGTACATGTACATAAACATATAGGATATATTAGATGCTGTGATTCTTCAACATAAAGCTTAAAAATGGCTTGCAAAAAAATTTTATGCCAATCATAAGTATTTGACTATAATAACGTTAGAAAATATTTTAATCACCATTTATTTATTGATTCATTACCTAAAGTTAATTCATTCAGTAGTTATTAAGCATCTTTTAGGAGAGTCATGATGGTAGACTCCTCGGAAAACATGGGTATCTTCCCCAAAGGAGTTTATATTCTTGATGAAGGAGACTATCATTAAAAATAGAAGATGATATTAGGTGATGGTTAATTTTTCATGGAAAAAAATAACTTGAAGTAATAATCACTAGGGCTGGGCGGGTGGTGTAATTCAAGATAGGATTGAAGATTGGCCTCAGTGAAACTTAAGTTTATGCTTGCAGACATAAAGACTACCCTCCCCCATCATAGATACAGTAAGTACGAACTCTGAGAGAATTAAACAGCTTGTTCAGGTCAAGAAACTAGGAGAAGAACATGTGCTGCAATCCATAAGTGAAAAATAGAGCAACCACAGGTGATATTAGCAATGTGGGCCAAGGCCAGGTTCTGCTAAGTCGGATAATCTATCATTGGACAGGTTGAATTTTATTTGGAAGATACGGTTTTTAGGAGGACATAAATTTTTATGATTTACATTATTCTTTTTTTTTTTTGGTGGTACTGGAGATGAACCCTTCTATCTCTGGGCTATACTCCCAGACCTATTTTTATATTTTATTTGGAAACAGGGTCTCTTAAGCCAGCGAGGCTGGCTTTGAACCTGCGCGATCCTCCTGTCTCTGTCTACAAGCACGGGAATTACAAGCGTGCACCGCCATGTCCAGCTGCTTTTTCCCCTTCCCCTTCCCCTTCCCCTTCCCCTTCCCCTTCCCCTTCCCCTTCCCCTTTCTTCTTCTTCTTCTTCTTCTTCTTCTTCTTCTTCTTCTTCTTCTTCTTCTTCTTCTTCTTCTTCTTCTTCTTCTTCTATGTGCCAATTGAAGCCTTTATTTATTGGCCAGTGGTGGTACCCTCAGTCTAAAAATTTGACTAGAGGGGCACTCTAACGTGCTGGGGTTAGGGGTTTATAAGGGAGAAAATCATGATGGAGTAATCCATCTATTATGCTAAAATAAGCAAGCAGATTTACAAGCAGAAACTTGCAGTTAGCTTATCCAGCATGCAGGGCCATGCTGTTTTGGTCTTATACAAGGCCATGCTACTTAATCACATGGAGTTTGAGGCCAGGGAGTACTGGGTGATGTAAGATCAGACTCTTGGGAGGGATCTTTTGTTTACAAAGCACAGGAATTTCAGGTGGAGAGATAAGCCATTATAATTTTAAAAGTATGGGCCTATTGAGTACTATTGCCCAAGAAGGGACAGACCAGATAGACTATTGCAGTTAAAAGTATGGCCTATTAGGGCTTTTGTCTGAGAAAAAGCAGAGCTTGCAGGGTGAAAAGAATAGCCCTGATATACATTATTCTGCAAGTGATAAGATGAAAAGTACAGTATGGGAGACCAATATGAGAGGTGATTTGTTGAGAGGGAATTCAACTAAACAGATGCAGTGACCCTGGAGACAGGACTGAGTTCAAGTGCAGGAGATAAGGTAAGGACTATTATGTTCTGGTTTGAGTATCTGAATTGAAAATAGTGTCACTTATTTATATAAAAAATATAAAGTGAAAAACATAATTGATAGCAAGAATAGTCTTTATTAATATTATTAAATTTATAAGTAACATGTAAAATACTATTATATATAGTATATATATGCCTATTATATATAGTATATATATATATATGTGTGTGTGTGTGTGTGTGTGTGTGTGTGTGTGTGTGTATGTGTATGTGTATGTATATATCAATACATAATTTGGGCCAGTGATATATAATTGTGAATTACAGGAACATATTCGTATTTAAATATGTGTACATGTACATTGTCACCTAGGGAGAAGACATAAAGAGAGAAGTGAGTGAAATCAAAGATACATTTCAATAATATTGAATATTTGCCGGGCGTGGTGACGCACGTTTATAATCCCAGCATTCGGGAGGCTGAGGCTGGAGGATTGCGGTTCGCAGACAGCTTCAGATACTTACTGAGGCCCTCCGCAACTTAGTGAGACCCAGTTTCAAATTAAAGAATAAAAAAAACTAGGGCAGAGGGTTTAGCTCGGAGGTCAAATGCTCCCGGGTTCCATCCCCAGCAATAAATAAATAAGTAAATAAATAAATAAGTAAATAAAATATTTAAGTCATATAAAAAAGCAATATAAAAAATTCTAACCCAAAATTACCAGCTAGATAAAAGGAAAGCTGTGAGAATGTGTAATTATAGAAACTGAGAGGTTTAAAATATACAGGATTATTTATTTCTGAGTAGCATTGCTAAAATGTGTAGAAAGGCTGGAAATAGGATTTATGTATTCTTTTTTGTGGAAGTTTGGAAGTCATTATTGACCTGATAAGTATATTCCAATAGAGCATCAAAACTTAGGCAAATGAATCAAAGGGCTCAAAATGAAAGGCAAACTTACCAGTCAGAAAGAAAGGATAGATTTACTTGCAAATAAGGACGATTAAGTATACTCATAGTTAAAATCCCAGAAGTAGCAAAGCAAACTGATCATAAAGAATATTATCTGCAAATTTAGTAGAGAATACTTTTCTAATGAGAATGTCAAGAAAAATGACTAATCATTTAATACCTAATAGGATGACTAATATTAATTATAAAAATTAAGAAATGCTGTTGAAAATTTGAAGTAATAAGAACACGTGGATCTAGGTCTCAGTGGTAGGAATGTAAAATAGGAATCATTAAGAAAAAAACAGTATGGTTGTTCTTCAGCAACTTAAAACTAGAATTATAATGCTTAAGCAATTACATTTCTTAATCTATAGCCTAAAGAATTGGAGGTATAGGCTCAGATATTTATATACTCATGTCATAGCCATGTCATTTGTAAGAGCCCAAAAATGAAAGCCATTCAGGTATTTATCAAAAGATAAATAGATATGTAAAATGTGATGGGTGTAAACAATGTAAGATTAATCAGTCTTTATTTGTTTATAATAGTGTTTGGGATCAAACCCAGAGTTTGCATGCTTGACAAATGATCTTGAGATACAATCCACCCCCTATTCAGTCTTCAAAATAAAAATTCTGTGCCATTCTACAAATGGATGAAGCTTGAGGACATTACACTAAGTGAAAGAAGCCAGTTACAACAGAACAAATACTGTATAATTCTGCTTATGTGAGACAGAAAGTAGAATAATATTTTCCGTGGCTGGGAGAAGGGAGGGATAGGAAATTTTGCTGAATGGAAGTAGAGTTGCAGTTTGCAAATGAAAATCAAGCTTTGAAGACAGGTTCCAATAGTGTGAAGATACTAAACACTGTTGAATGTAACACTCAATAATGGTTTGATTTCAATGTATTTTTGCTTTGTGTAGCTCATCATAATTTCTTTAATGATACCAATTAACTTGCTTTAATTTATTTTTAAGCTTTTCTATAGAAGGCACTGTAGTCATTGTACATATCAGGCATGACATTAACTTTTTAGGCTGTGTGTGTGTGTCTGTGTGTGTGTGTGTGTGTGTGTGTGTGTGCTACTAAAGATTGAATCTAAAGGCATTCTAAATATTAGGTACACTCTCAGCACTACTTTATTTTTAATTTTGAAACAGTTTCACCAATTTGAAGATTATCTCACTAAATTGCTGAGACTAAGAGAAAACTTGTGATATGAAGTACAACATTAGGTCATATGTTTCCCTCTTCTGAGCAAGGTGGGCTTTCCATCTGATTCATGATGGACCTTGGTTTTGTGGAACTTTCAGACCCAATGAGAGAGACAAATTCTAATTTAAGAAGGATATCAGTGTAACAGATCTCAAATAGAATGTTCCAAGACAAAAGAGGGCATTTGTTTGTCCTGGCTAGTAGTATTCCCTTTAGTAGCGCATCTCAGACCCTCAAATTTAAAAGAAGCAATGGCAATATTCCAATTACTATCCTTTTTTTCCTACAGATATCCTAGCCCTGAGACTTTTCCAACCAAAATGATCCAATTTTTCTCTTAAGCAATTTCCTTGAAACTTTCCAAATCCTGGTAAATTGTGTAAAACATGTTTTGCTCCTCAAATGCTTTAATAGGTTACACCCCTCTTATTTTCCCTAACATTTAGCCCAACTTTAGGCATACTGACATTTAATTTATAATATAACTAAATCAGCTCAGAAAGTTCATATACATCACTTTATATATAAAAAAGAAGAACTTCATAGATTAAATTAGGTTCGGTAAGGTCAGAATAATCTTTGAAATGGTTGCCAGATAAAATGCAGAATGCAACTTAAATTTTTAACATTTATTTAGTCTTGTGCTCACCTTACGTAAGACTCTAGTATCATAATTTTCATCATTGACTTGAATCATATATTTATGACCTAAAATAGTCAATAGAAATGCAATTACTGAAAGTTATATCAAGAAGTTATAAACAAATTGCTAAGGATTTGGCAACAAACACAGTTCTTAAGAATTTTGTTCTCAAAAATCCTTTAACCACTAAAATATTATTTGGATCCAGAATGTACTCCAAAATCTCATCTCTTGAAAGACTGGTCCCCCATGTGGCAAGGTTCAGAGGCAATGAGTGACTAAAGAAGGTGAGACACCAGGGCTGTGGCCTTGAGTACTATATCTGTCCCTGTCCTGCCTCTCTCTCTCTCTCTCTCTCTCTCTCTCTCTCTCTCTCTCTCTCTCTCTCTCTCTCTCTCTCTCCCTCTCTTTGTGTCTCTGTCTCTCTCTGTCTCTCTCTGTCTCTCTCTCTCTCTCTCTCTCTCTCTCTCTCTCTCTCTCTCTCTCTCTCTCTCTCTCACCATTTTCTCTCACTTTCCTTCCAGCCACCATAGTTGAACAGTGTTTCTCTTTTGTGCTCTGCCTCCAGGACATTTCTGCCATGGGACTGAACCTTTAAAACCATGAACCAAATATAAATCTTCCGTTCACTGAACAGTTTTTTTTTTTCCCCAGGTCTTTTTGTCACAGTGACTGAACACTAACAAACACAGGCTTGAAGATCTTTTGTTGCATGATTACATTTATCAATATCTCTTATATTAGAAATAAAAACTGAAAAATTGCTTATTTGTGTTAGTCTATTACATATTGATATATAGTTCTTATGAAAAATATTATAGTTTCTAAAATAAGAAAAACAGTAGGTATAAGAGTGATATTAAAATGATATAAAATGATATTATTTTAGATATTTGTAAATCTTTTTTTTTGGTGATACTGGGGATGGAACCCTATTTGGGCTACACTCCCAGACCTATTTTATATATTTTTTAAAATTTGGAAACAGGATCCCTTAAACAAGCAAGGCTGGCTTCAAATCTGCATGATCCTCCTGTCTCCGCTTCCCAAGCTCAGGGATTACAAGCATGCACCACCAGCCCGACTTTGTAAATCTTTTTTGATGTCTGTCTTTTTGAGTATTAAGACCTCACAATATGATTAGTAAAATTTAAGAGGCAAACAGAAGACCAGAACTCCACTACCCATTCTCTCCTTTGCACACAGCAAGAAAAGACCACGTGTCATATAGCAAGAAGGTGGCCATCTATGAGCCAGGAAGAGAGCCTCCACCAGGAAACAACTAAGCTCTGAACTCAAACGCTTAGCCTCCAGAATTATGAGAAATAAGTTTACATTATTCAAGCCACCCAGTCCATGGTGGAAGACCAGAACTTGCTATCCAAAAATATGTTATCTTTGCATGAAGACTGGTGAGCTAAAGGAAATTAAGAGGCCAATGTATAAATCTCTCCTCTTTCACTAATTCCCTAAAGTAAAACACAAACCTACAAAGACAGAAAGTATTCCAACTCCATTTCTATCAGGAATAACAAAGATTAATAGCTGGGAACAACTTTAGATCCATACTGGCCTGGAGATGACATTAGAGGAATCTACATTAATGAGCTTTAGTAACCGGACTTCGCCATTTATTTGAGTTTCCCCAATTTTGCCACATCTGATTTATCTTTTTCTGTCTCTAAAAATTGATGGTGCTTTATGATACTAAAAGTTGGAATTCAACACCATGTTTTTGAGTAAGACTCGTTTCTTGGGTACCTCTGATATGCATATATAAAATATGCACCTTAATAACATTGTTTGCTTTTCTCTTATTGATCATTTATTGTTAAAAGATCCATTCCAAATCAGAACTGATAGGGATTTAGAAAAATATTATTTTTTCTCCCTCATAGTACTTTGATATGGTAGCCCAAGAAGACTTCTACAGCATTGTTATGTGAATAAGTTGACTACTGCTCTACTTTCTGTCTCTGTGAATTTGATTAATATAGGCATCTCATGCAAATGTACTATAAAGACAGTATTTGTAATTTTTGTGACTGGTTTCTTTTATTTATTATAATGTCTTCAAAGATCATTCACACTGTAGTATATGATAGAATTTTTTCCCTTTAAAGTCATAATACTACATTTTTGTGTATGTTATTTTTATAATTATTTATGTTCTGTTCTTATTTTAACCACCATTAGAGTTTTAAATGTAGATTTGATATTTTTTATTTTATTGATGCATTATGACCATACATCTCGATGAAGTTCAGGGTAGTTGAGGTGTACGTAACTTGCACACAGCATTCATTTACCTCTCTCTTTGTTCCCACCTTGTTCTCTCCTTTCCTCCTTCCCATGCTCAGCATAGCGATTGACTTTGATAAGATTGGGTATGTAAATCCTGTCCATTGAGGTGTTTCCCTCTCTCCCTTCCATCTCTCTTACTTAGGTTGCCTCCGTTACTCATCTAAGGTATCTTCTCCTTTGTCTGGCATCCCTTCTGTGACCCATTTTCTCTCTAGCTTCCACATATTAGAAAGAAACATCCAACTTTTCATTTTTTGTGGTTGACTAATATCACTTAGCATGTCAACCAGTTCCATCCATTTCCTTGCAAATCACATAATTTTGTTCTTCTTTATAGCTGAGTAAAATTCCATTGTGTACATATCCCATAGTTTTGTAATCTATACATCTATTGATGAACATCTTGGCTAGTTCCATAGGTTTGCAATTGTAAATTAGGCAGCTATAAACATATGCATGCATTACTCTAGTAGTTTGGTTTCCATTCTTTTGAGTAGATAGCCAGGAATGATATTGCTGGGTCATTTGATAGGTTCATTTCCATTCTTCTGAGGAGCCTCCTCCCTGTTTTCCAATGTGTTTACACTGGTTTGCAATCCCACCAACAATGTATAAAAGTTCCCACTTCTCCACATCTTTGCCAGAAGTTGTTATTATTTGTGTTTTAATGACTGCCATTCTAATTGAGGCTAGGTGAAATCTCAGGGTAGTTTTGATTAACATCTCTTTGATTACTAAAGATGTTGAATATTTTTTCATACATTTATTTGCCATTTGTATTTCTTCTTTTGTGTAGTGTCTATTTAGTTCACTTGCCCATTTTTAGTTGAGCTATTTAGTTTTTGGCACTGAGTTTCTTGAGTTCTCTGCATATTCTAGATACTAGTTCTCTGTCAAAGGAGTATCTGGAAAAAATCTTCTCCCATTCTGTCAGCAATCTGTTGAGGTTCTTGATAATTTCCTTTGCTGCAGAGAAGCTCTTCAGTTTAATTCAGTACCATGTATTTTAATTTCTGATGCCTTCGGGATCTTGTTGAGGAAGTTTTTAGCCATGCTTCTGTGTTGGAGTGTTGGTCCTTTGCCAATTTAATGAGCTACAAGGTCTCTGATCTAATTTCTAGGTCTTTGATTCATTATGAATTGAATCTTTTGCAGAGTGAAGAAGTGTGGTTTATTTCCATTTTTCTAAATGTGGATAACCAGTTTGCTAACACCATTTGTTCATGAGGCTATCTTCTGTCCAGTGTATGTGTGGATGATTTTCAGAGACTTCTATTTTTCTCCATTGTTCTATGTGTCTGCTTTTGTGCCAAAAATATGCTGTTTTTTTATCACTTTGGGGTATTTATTTGAAGTCAAGTACTGTAATGCCTTCTTGCATGTTTTTTTTTTTTCCAAAGTGCTAAACATTCTGTGGAATTCCAGCAGTCTTCAGGCCATTGGGAAATACTAGTATCAACTAATCTCAATATGAAATACAGTGTGTACATCCATAATAAAAAACCTGGAATTCAAAATGCTACAAAATCGAAAACTTTTTAGTGCCAACATAATGTCAGAATTGAAAAATTCCATGTTACTTTTTGTGAGATCACCATCAAAATTGCAAGCAGTCTAAAATGTATAAAATTACCTTCAAGCTACACATATAAATTTTGCATAAAAACAAAAAAGAATTTCTGATATAAACTTGGTCCTATACCCCAAATATATCTCATATATATATATATATATATATATATATATATATATATGTGTGTGTGTGTGTGTGTGTGTGTGTGTGTGTGTGTGTAAATATTACAGAATCTGAAAACAAATCTTAAATCTGAAACACTTCTTGTCCTAAGCACTTGAGATAAAAAGTAGTTAATCTTAATTCATGTTACAGATATTTTATGTATGCAAAAACTTTATATAATATCTTTTAAACCTTCAACAACCTTTTTATTTTTACACAGGGAAGAAGTTGAGACTTCACTCTTCGTCTTTAGGGGGACATCCCATTTTGTAATATGAATGTTTGAATCTTCAAAAGCAGAATTGAGAGAACCATGACATCCTATCAAAAACTAGACTCAAACTCTTTCTTAATAATGATCACATTTGCCCCAGCTGTGCTCCAAATTTTAACCCTTTCTTTTCCCTTAGTTCTGCTGCTGTGCTGGTTGAGATTGCACTTGGCATGGCAGCAAGGTCTTTGCTGATGAATGTCATTGTTCTTTCCATTGAACTAAGACTCTATCACATCTTTGCAATATTATTCAGTATTCGCTCCTCCCTCAGATAAGGGTTTTCTATAGTATCACTACCCCAACATTCACACTAGGGGAGCCTGAAGGAAACATCTGCCCAGCATCTTCATAATAAGATTCCCCAAAGAGTAGTCTTCTCTTTATGTTTTTATTTTGACAATATTTACAAATTGTTCATTTATTTCCTTATTTCAGTTTGTGCTTCAAGGAGTCCTAAGTGTTGTGTGGGAAAACAATTTGGTCAAGCATTAAATATCTTCCTTTTTATCATGAAATGAATAGAAATGTTATCATGTTCAGTCTTGCTGGAAAACTAAGCAATATATGCAAATTCAATTTTTATAAATATTCATGGATAAAAACATTATACCATTTTAGACTGTCATCTCATATACTTACATATATAAGTAATTTTTTACATTACATGTATCTAACTTTTAAAGATGATAAAAACTAAAATTCAAGACTATGTCTTTGAGAAAGATTCATTTTCTGGGTACCTTCCTATATACATATGAGAAAATACACACATAAATTAAATTGCATGTTTTTTTTCTCTTATTAACAATTTGTTGTTAAAGAATTTTATTTTAATTAGAACTCATGGAAATTTAGAAAAAAAATATTCTTTCTTCCTGATAGTATTTTATTTATTTTTATTATTATTATTATTATTATTATTATTATTATTAATTATTATTATTATTATATATTTTTTGGTGGTACTAGGGTTCCTGGAAACCCTTCTACATCCAGACTACATTCCCAGACCTATTTTTATATGTTTTTTTGGAAACAGGGTCTCTAAAGCCAGCGAGGCTGGCTTCGAACCAGCATGATCCTCCTGTCTCCACCTCCCAAGTGAGGGGATTACAAGCGTGCACCAACAAGCCCGGCTGATAGTATTTTATTATGGCAGCCCAGGGAGACTTATACAACATTGTTATGATAGTAGTTTAATTATTAGCATCGTTATGATATCATATAAATGGAATCACAGTGTTTATGTTTCTGTGACTGGTTCATTTAAAAATAAATAGTGAATGCATTTACTCATTTACTCATTCCTTAAATATATATATATATATATATATATATATATATATATATATATATATATATAAAACCACCACACTCTTAGTCAATTCAGCAGAATGCAACCACAGTAGTTTCTCCGGGTAGAGCTAGAACATTTTTAGCTTCACAGTGAATGCATTTTGTAGTTGAAATATTCTTGGGGAGTGGGAATAAAGGCAACATTTTTCAAAAAGAAAAATTTATAATATAAATGTTATAAATAAACAAATATAAACATAAATATTATAAACAAAATATAAATTAACAATATGAATAAAGAAAATAGGAACCACTACCACTTGTGAGGCACTGATTTATAAAGTATGGGATAACTACAAACATAGTCAATTTATCTTCTGTCGGAGGTACACTGTCATTCCAGAAGATTAAAAAAATAACCCATAGTTGGCTGAGGAGCATGGCTATTATGAGATATTGCTCCCCTTACTAAACTCCACTATATTCTGTTAAAGTATCAAGTAACTGAGTTATAAGCCTGGGGACAGGCATAAACTACTGAAAGAGTGTCTATGAACATCCAGAAATGTGTAGCAGTGAAACAGAATCCCACAATTTTTTTCTATTGGAAAGTTGTGCTTTTAGCTAGAATCAAACCTGAAGTATCTCAGTAAAGATAGAAAACATAAGAATCATGGCATTTATACTAAAACTATGAAATTTAAAGCTAGTGTGGATAGCAAGTTCTGCAGCCTGGCTGCTTTGGTCCCATCCAATCTCTACTACCTATTAGACATGTAGTCTTGAAACTGTCACACAAGTTCTTCACTTCAGTTTTCCGTAAAATACAGATGATAATATTGGCTATTTCACAAAGGTCTGATGTAAATTAAAATAATTAATACATGTAAAACTCTTAAACAGCTTTTGACATAGGCAAAACACTGTATATGTCACAGGTGCAAAAAGGATTCAGAAACAGAAATAGCCACTTCTGGCCTAACGGCAATAAGCTCCAATCTAAGCCATCTATAAAATGGACATAGAACACCTTTCTTTCTGGCACCTCGATCTGCTGTGATAATCAAAGGAGATCATGTAAGGGAAGAGTTTTATGAATTTATGAAGAGTGATAACTAAGCAATTTAGAATTACTGTCATTACCATTTTAGGAGAAACCTCAAGGAGATGAGATTTTGAAAGAAGAGCTAGAACGAGTTTTCCTACTGCAGGTGGAGGCAAGGTACCCAAACATCTTTGAAGTTATCAGGGGATAGGTCAAAATTTTCATTCACTATTTTTTAATGACAAAAATCAAAAGAAAAGCAAAGGAAAGAGAGCTCACCCACATATGTATTCCAAATGCTTTTCGCTGATTGTACTGTGAGTATCCAGGATAGGATACTGTCATTTGGTAGATTACTGAGCCACCCATCACATCTCTTAAGACTGAAGGGGTTAACTCTCCATTTCATTACTAGCCTCCAAGTACTTCAGTGTTATAGGCTGTCCTTATAACAGTCTAGCCCCTGTATTCTTCCCTTCCTGAAAAACCCCAAAGAGCAAAGGAAGACAAAATTTTAATATAATTTATTTAAAGAGTATAAAGGAGTCGAATATATATTCATATCAACACATGGGGTCTATATGTATGAAACGTACACATTTTTTTTATCAATAACACCTGTGGTGCTATAGAAAGGTGGTGAAACCTTTAAGAGGTGGGGTCAGGTTGGAGAAAGTATGTTTTTGGAGACATAGGAAACCCAGCCCCTCTCTCTCTCCTCCTTCCTGGCTGCTGTGATTTGAGTGGCTTTCTCGGCTGTGTGCTTTCCTTATTATATTCTGCTTCGCCACAGGTTCAAAGGCAATGGGGCCAAAAATCATGGACTGAAATCTCTCAAACTGTAAGCTGAAATAAACCTTTGCTCCTTACACATTTATTATCTTAGGTATTTTTTCACAGAAAAGCAGACTAACACAATCATCACCATTATCATGAAAAACCTCACTTAATTTGGTTTTTAATTAAGATCATTAGGCAATTTATTGAGTTAAAATTTTAAGCACAGACTTAAAATTCTTAATTGAAAGCTCTTTTCAAACTCATGAAAGACCCAGTGCATATAGCAAGAAGTAAAGAATTGGGATTAATCCCCAAGTAGAGGTTATTTTGAACTGTGACTTTTATAACTCTCTTCATATGGGTTTATGCAACCATCTACATATGTGAGACTTGGGTATATGTTTATTAACCACTGTACCTATTTTAATGTTTTTACCTCAGTTTGAACAACACATGAGTGTTATTGTTTTCTATTGCTTTTTTTTTTGGTTCTCCATTTCTAGGTTAGATCATTAGGGAAAAACTAAGAAAACACTGCATATTTTCATTTTGGTTAAAACACTGAATAATCCTCTTAGGCAGGAAGCCAATGTTGCCCACATCTATAGATATAAGGTAGAATTTTTAGAAAGTGTACTTTGCCTTATCAACAAAATACTTTCATACAGTGTTGGGCTATAAACAATTTTGAAATAATAATAATAATACTAGTAACATTATTTGAATAATTCTTTTTGTGTTTTCTGTTTAATTGTTCTAAGTGACCACAATTTCCTTAATCTCTCAAAGAGATAAATAAAAGATCTTAACATCAGAGAGTTGTTTTAAAGTTAAATGTGTATGCCAAAAAGTCTTCTAAATTCTATGACACTTTTTTAAGTTTTATTTTCTGGGGACAAAAGTTATCAAAGAAAATTCTCAACTTCATGATGCAATGGGAACTTGTGGGTGTTAGCCAGTGGTGTGTCTTACATGGAGAGGCAGAATATGTGTGTAACGGTAATAGCATCATCTATGGGACTTTGAAAGACCCAAAAAGCCCATGGGGCTTCTGCTCTGATGCAAAAATGTCTACTATTTGAGCCTCAGCTGGCTTTGGAAATCCAGGGTTTCTGCTTCCTTTTTCACTTTGAGGCACTGATGATAATCCCCCCTCCCTTTTCTCAGTAATGAATCGATTGAAGAAATATTTTATTTTTAAACACATTCTTGGTTTTATTGGGATGCTCATTCAAGATATGTGAATCATTATTTTATTAGCAAGAAAATCCCACCATTTATTTCAGCAATCAAAAATAGAATGCCTGCTCATGCAGAGACACATAATAATTTGTATCTATACAATTTTCAAAAAAGTTCTAGTATTTCACTGTTCAATAGCTAATACTTAGCTTTATTGTCACACATGTTCAAGGAAACATACTTCACTTTTCTGTGTTAATTTGTGTTCTAAGTTCTTGCCTCTGTTTCTTTTCTGTTTTTTCTTCATTCTTGTATTTCAAAGTAATGGTTTCAAGTCTGAAATATTTCACTCTTCTAATATTTCTTAAAAACTTAGTACATATATTGCCATATAAAATACATAAAAAATTGCATAAAAAAACTGGGAAAAGAAAATGTGAAGAAAATTTCAGATTTTTTTTTAGTTCTTTTCATTTGATTAAATTTTCACTACTATTTCTTGTAGGCTACTTTACCTAATATGGAAATGTCTTCATAATTTATGCTTTTTGTGGCTGTATGAATATTCTATCAGAATTTCATTATCTCAGCTTTAAATATATGATACAAGGATAAAGGCTACATTAGGTTTGATTAGTATGATAGCTTGAAGGAAAAGTAAACATGCCAAAAAATTGTATTCCTAAACATTTGTAACGATACACAATTAGGAATTTAAGACAGCATTTGTTAATAAATCTTTCCATTCTTCAAGTTAATAGAGAGAGAAAGAACTACCTGTATGGATCACCAAAAAGCTCTTATGTAACCTTCTCATCTCACAAAACACATTCCCAAGATGTCATGCACTCAGGGAACCAGAGAAGACATGTGTTAATAGGAAAATCTCAAACACATTCTCTCTTCTATTTCCCAATTAAATGAATGGGCTCAGAATGACAGTCTTCATGGCCCTAATCTTTATCATGCCAGGAGTTAGTTCCTGTCATTGTTGTGTTGCTTTTTTAAACGTTTCTTTCTTCTTTCTGATGGGCAGGCACATTGGCTGATGACAACGAGAAAATTGAATTCCAATCATTGAGATGCCCCCTGAAGGAGGAATGGATGTTATAAAAAGGTGGGTTCTGAGGTCCTCCATATCCAAGCTAGTAGGTTACTTCCAAAATTATCTGTATGTTTTACAGTTATTCAGCAGATTTCTTCTCACAGTAAAAAGATCCCAGTGCTATTTAAAAAGGGTGTGACATTCATCTCATTCCATTTCACTTAATGGTAACAGCTTGTTGCATAGATAAAAAAAAAGAAGTTAGCTCTGCTATCAGCTGCTTTTGCCCTCCATTTATAAGATGATTGGAAACTTCATGGTAATGATCTTTTTTTTCTGATACTACTTTTAAAATCTGTTGTGTAGCATTTTTTCCTCCTCAAGGAGGTCAGTGTAGAGTAGTTATTTACTGACTTCATATACAAATGCTTTTTAAAAAAAATATACAGCAAAGAAACTTCACCAGATCGCTTTTTCCCTGCCACACAACTTGATAGTGTGCCAAAAATAAATAATTTTCAATAATGTATTTTCTTCTAACCTGAAACCTCCTGATCTTTCTGTCATCCTAAAGCTATCAGGAAAATCCAAACCAAAAAATGTTTTTAGTTTTTTAATTTTTATTTTATTTTTTATATGGGTTATATTGAAAATGGCATACATTCATACTGTACTTGGTGCCCTCTCCCCTCCCTCACTTCTCCTCCCAATGAGTGTCCAGGTTGACCACACTTATATACATATTCAAATGTAGCTCCTCCAATAATGAACCCCAGCCTTCTTCCACTCCTCTCCTTCCATTTTAGCTTTGCTGAGGTTTCCCCTCCAGTATCTGGAGTTCCTCTTGTATCCCCACTACTCCCTAGTTTGGGCATATTAGAGAAAACATATGTCCCTTGTTTTTCTGTACTTGGCTGATCTCAATATAATGTTCTCTAGGTCTTTCCATCATCTTGATTTTGTTCCTCTTTATTGCTGAATAGAATCCCACTGTGTGTATTTCCCATAACTTTGCAATCCATTCATCTGTTGATGGAGACCTAGGTCAGTTCCATATTTTGGCTATTATGAATTGTGCTGCTATGAACATGGGTATGCATATGTTACTGTTGTTCTCTGATTTCAACCTCTTTGGAAAGATATACAGGAGTCAAACCAGAAATTTTTATTTCTTCATCCTGTCGTACTGTCTGTTCAATTCCCAAAGAAGTGTGTGTGTGTGTGTGTGTGTGTGTGTGTGTGTGTGTGTGTGTTGTGTGTGTGTGGGGGAGCTTGACAGCATTTTAAATAGAAGTCCAAGACCACTATTCTAAGAAACCTCTGACAAATGTTTCTGGTAGAGAAAATTGATAGTTCATCTTTCAAAAGGAAAGTTTACCTCCAGATTTTTTTTTTAAGATGCTATCTTGTCATACTAAGGCAATCATGACAGTGTTAGAGAATACTGGCCCTAAACCAATAACTCCTTGACATAGTTTATTCTTTGCTGCTCTGCTGTGGCTCCTTCATTTAAAACCTCTGAAAAGGTATTGAACCAAATTTCTCAAGACTAACCAGCTGCTCTATACATATAATTAACCTTGAGCACAAAAGTGTGATATTCTGTATTATATATGGGCAGAATTGCTTTTAGATTGCTTCTGAGTTGGACTTCCTTAGTATAAATGTGTCTTCTCTCCTTTATACTATGAAAAGCAGAGTAAATTAATTTAATAAGGAAAAATTTCAACTTCCTTCAAAACATCAGAAATAAGGTTGCCTCCTATGCTTTTTACATAAATGGACATCTTATATTTATTCCCCTTTCTCCACCAAAAGCAAAAGTGACTTGGGGTATAAGAAGGCATTGCTATTTGCTCAAATTATATACTGGACTGAAATTCAAGGATTAAATGAAATTATAAACTTAAAGTGTTTTCACAAATAGTTTAATGCTATAAAAATTATGGATTGTTAGAACTAGTGAAATCTACTGCTTTAATAGTTTATTTATTTAGTTAGTTAATTTTGGTACTGGGGACTGAATCCAGAGCTTTATACCCTCAAGCTATATCCCAGCTCTCTTGCTTGCTTTCTCTTTCTTTTTCATTCTTTCTTTCTTTTTCTTCCAAATTGCATCTAAGTTCCTGAGACTGTCTGGAATCTGCAATCCTCTTGTTTTAGTCTACCAAGGACTAGGATTAACAAACATGCACCAGTTACTTTTCTTAATGCCAGACCCTAATTTTCACCCTGGTTTTACTTTAGGGCACACTTTGTCACTTTTGGTAGCATCTACTTTAGATTTTGTGAGGTGAAAATGGTGTGTTGTTGTTGCTGTTTTGTTTCATTTTTCCTTCGAGCACAGATTAATTCTAAGGAATAACTGAGTAATCCTAATGAGTATGAATTTTTATATTTACTATTCAACATTGGAGAAAGATTTACTAAATTCAAACAGCAATTACAAATTTTAAAACATTTATACATATTTCAAAGCATGTGTTTAATCATCTTTGTTGATAATCTCAGGAGAAATACTGATGTCTAGGGGTAAACTAGAATTTAAAATTTTTCTATCAGATATGTTATTCATATCTAATTTCTTTCCTGTAGCTAATAGCTTCCAGGAGGTGGACTGCCTCTACTTCTCCATGAAAGGGAAAGGCTGCTGGTTGTGTTTTCCTTCTCTAGTATGCTCAAAAGAAACTTCAGGTGTACAACCCCCTTTGGCTGGCCAAATTCATTCTAACTTGCAGAACACTTAGTGCATTTGAATTCCTATTTTGATCCTTTCCCAGAAGATTCCACCACTTTCTGTCTGTGCCATTTACTCTCTTCTGTTGACTTAGTCTTTCCTGAAATACAAATTTCACTGACCTAGTACACCAGGAAACATCAATTTAGTATGGAAAACTACCATTTTTCACTACTGTCTCAGCCTTTCCAAAAAAGGCCTTTTTTTTTCTTCTCCTTCTTTTTACCCCCTTAGACACTTCTGCCTAAGAGACATGGTTTTGAGGTGGATTAAAAAGTTCAGGACTATTTCAGAATGTAATGACAGGATGCCCTCAAGTGGTAACATTTACTTTACCCACAAAGTTCTAAGTGGTTTACAACATGTATGCACAGTTCATCCTGAGGACTCTTCAGCAGAGGGGGACAGTGTCCTGACAGCTCATAAAGGCTAAGAGAAAGAAATGGAAAAGATATCAAATGTGCTTGAAAGGAGATAAAATGTATTTAACCAGAAAGATTGTGACATATATATCATGTTCCAATTCCTTAAAGTATTGATTAGGTCTCTTCCTCACTGTCAACCATGAGATGTTAATATCATCCAATTGGTTAGAAAATTCTACGTATATGTTTACTGAAATTGTTGATCTTAAAATTTGATATATTTCATGAATACTTAGATTCTACCAGTTAACCACCCTGAACTTATCTGCAAAAGCACGATATATGTGTTGAATTAAAAGAAACTATATGACTATCACAAAAATATTTTTAATATAGAGATGATGGAAGTGATTGTTTTAATCTCATTCTATTTTTCACAACCTAGTTCGTCAATGGTAGCACTAGGCAGGAAGACTAGCTCAGAATGGAGATGAAAAAAACTGATTTGGGGGAAAGCCAAAGGCCTGGAATAATGGGCTCACATTTATATGATGCTATGTGGTAAAACTCAAAGGGAGATAAGTTGAACATTTTCCAAACACGATGAGTTTATCTGGGCCCCAAATCTCTCTCTGGTTCTACTGCTAAATTTGCTAAGTCAATCTCTTCTGGTCAGCACATACGGTTACTCAAGCATGCAGTCTTAGAATTATCCTTGAATCATTCTTTGCATTTTTCCTCTTGAATTACCTGGCTTTATCTATTTGTCCTTAGTCGGTCACCTCCTTTCTGCTGTCATCCTGATGGCTTTAGCTAAAGTCTCCAGCGGTTCTCACCCAATGGGTCTTCCAAACTCAGGCTCTCTCTCTCATTATGATGGATGCAAGTTGCTGCTCCAGAATGTAACTGTGGTCATTGTTCTCCAACTTACATCAGTGATTTTAAAATGTATAATAGGAAAACAAAAGACTCACTTTATTTTAAGCTATAACAGGGCCTTTAAGATATATATCACAACTGGTTGTGGTGGCACACACTTGTAATCCCAGCATTTGTGAGGCTGAGACAGGAGGATCACAGTTTGTGGCCAGCCTCAGGTACTTGGTGAGGCTCTTTGCAACTCAGTGAGACCCTTTTTCAAAATAAAGAATAAAAAATAGGGCTGAGGGTGTATCTCAGAGGTAGAATGCCCCTGGATTCTATCCCTAGTACCACGCATACACACACACACACACAAACACACACACACACACACACACACACACACATAAATCAAATCTCCAGCCTTTTGTTTTTTCCTTATTTTCTATCTGTATCTGATAACTTGCAATCTCTCCATTTTCTTTGGTATCTTCATTTCTTAATTTGGAATTCCTAGTATCCCCAATCTATCTATGTTGGAATAATAAAATGATAAAATTCTGGTATTGAAATGGTTATTGTATTCTGCTCAAGTTTCACTTATACATTGAAGTTTTCACTGTTTCTCCAATTATTCTTTTTTCTTTTGTTTGCTGTTCCTATAGTTCTTTGTGTACAACTTTTGCTTAATCATGTTAGCAGTTCCAGATTGTCTAGTCCTTCTATTTCCTTGACTTTCAATAAATGTTTTCACTAAACCTTATGTATATGTCCACCTCAACAATACTGTCTGTCAAATAGGAATGCAATTATAGAGTCTCTATAAAGTCTATAGAGGAATTTCAAGTTAAAGATTGCATGTTAAAGTATCCAATCTATGAATTATTATTGAATGAAAAATAATTCAAAGCATTAAATATTTTAAAATACTATAATGCATAAATATAGTATTGGGAAAATGGGGATATCATTTGACTTCAAATTTAATATAATTTAAAAATATAAATAAGTTTACATTTCTTTAATAAGGAATTGGAAAATGGAATCTGAAGCAGTCTGAAGACAGAATAAAACCTTTTCTGGAAAAGATACAGTAAGGGTGAACCCAAAATCTGCATATAAATTCTATACATTCCTTTGACTGATCTCTGAACTACCCATGAATAAGAAAAGAAACAATGAACTTGGCCAAGGGAGGAAATGGAAGCTGAGGTTACTGAGCAGGGATCTGTGTTATAGCCAGTGCAGGAAAAATAAGATTTCAGTCAAGCCAGGTATATGGCTTGTTATAACAAAAGAAAATACTTTTTAGAAGTTGACAGGGCTCAAGTCACTATATCACTCTTAATTTATAGCATACTTCCATAATTACCGGATTTAGGAAAAACAAAACAGGAAAAGATGAATCACAGTTGTCATAAAAAGTATTCAATATGAATACTCTCAAAGTCCCACATGTATGAATTATAATAAAGGAACTTTAAGTGGGCATTAGGATACCTTCAGCGTTTAAAAAATAAATGTGGTTATAATTAATAGTTTGCTGATTGCATCTAGGTTAATCACTCCCTTCTGCTACTTATGTCTTATAATCTCATCTTTCCTTTCAGAAATCCATCCAAGATAAAGTAGTACATGGAAAATACAAGGTGTCTACCAGGCTATTCTTCTGTCAAGTCAAAATACATGTATGAATTACGCTTAAAGAAAAGTTAGTAAATGTGGGGAGTATGGTAGCCAAAGTTACAGGTGCAAAGACATGGCTCACAATATAGCTGCAGATCATATATTCAGTTCAAACCATGGTCAGTTTTCCCTTAAATTGGAATTCATAGCTGTTGATAGTGGCTGCTGACAACATTAGGTGAGAGATTCTACTTCTGTTTAAGCAATCAATTGATGGATAAATTACTAAGATTTTCCAGGAGGCAGGTGACATGGTTATACAAGGATCAGATTTTTGCCTTTCCTATTCCAGTTTATAATCTATGCACAAAAGATTAATACAATGACTTTTAATGTGTGCTTTATAAATGTAGAAAAGATGACCCACAAAGTATCAATATATATTCTTATATACTTCTTCACCACTCCTTGGCATTTAGTGGCAAGAAGAGTACACAGATTATCATTGATTGATAACTATGCCAGTCAGACACATTGGCAGCTTTTATTTACATTTTATAAAATATAACTTACATTATTAAATAATGGTTATGATAATGAGGCACAAACATTTTAATTTCACCAGCATTTCAACTAATCAATAAGAAAATTTGACACCATGTCAAAATAAGGTGTCTTGGTTTTACTCAAGCGGAATAATCTTCAATTTTATGGATCAATGTGGCATAGTAAAAGTGTCCAAATAGTTTGCAAATGATTCTGTATTTTTAAGTGTGAGGATGTTTTTGGATGAGATGTACATTTAAGTCAATGAACTTTGATCAAAGCAGATTGTCCTCCTAGTAATGGATGCTAATATCCAACACAAAAGTGCATATGCAGACCTCATCCAATCAAAGTCCTGACTAGCACAAAAGCAAGAGGAGATCCTTACAATCTACTGCCTTCTGTTTAACCTGCATCATTGGCTCTTTTGTGTTTTCCTGCAGACTGCCTTTGGACTCAAACTTCAGTCCTGTTCATAGATATCCAGTCTGCTGCTTCCTCATCAGATATTGGACTAGCCAGGCTCCCCCCCTCAAAAAATGCAGATCAATTGCTTAGAATAAATCCACATAGCTAGGTATGGTGGCACATCCTGTATCTTGGAGGTTAAAACAAGAGGATCACAGGCATAAGGCCAGCCTCAACAACTTGGCAAGCCCTCAGCAACTTAGACCTTGTTTCCATACATTTTTTTTAAATAGAGTTTTAAAATAAAATATATTGTATTAATATAATGTAATATATTTTTAGGATTTAAAAATAGTTTGGAGTTAAGCTCAGTGGTAGAAAACCACTGGGTTTAGTCCCCAGTATGAATCTATACATTAATTAATCAATGAATCTATAAGTTCATATATTTATGGAAACATAAATCCTATTGCTTGTATTTCTTCTCAGGAGAAATGTAATATATTAAGTTTTGGTTATTACAAATGTATATGACCTTTTTTTTTTTTTTGCAGATCTGGGGATGGAACTCAGGGGCATTTGACCTCTGAGCTACACCCCCTGCCTTATTTTTTATTCTTTATTTTGAAATCGGGTCTCACTGAGTTGCAGAGGGCCTCACTAAGTAGCTGAGGCTGTCCGTGAACCGTGATCCTCCAGGTCTCAGCCTCCCGAATGCTGGGATTACAGACCTTTAACTCTGCATTCACTTCAGACACTATAGCAATAAACTATTAAATTTGAGATCGTCTTAAGAAAGTAATAGAAGGACAACAAACGGGAATTACACACTTGGTTTGGCTTTCTATTTCCATGTGACAACTCATAAATACTTTAAAACAACAGAAGTTACTGCACTACAGTCAAGGCTCTCGAATGGGATTTTCCAAGGATGGTCTCAGTGGGACAGATCTATTTAGATTCTTTTAGAAAGTTACAGTGAGACTGTGGCTGGAGTTGGGACATCAGTTGTCTGAAATAGCTGGTGTGTGTGTGTGTGTGTGTGTGTGTGTGTGTGTGTTCTCAAAGTGTCTCTTTGTAGTCTACTTATACTACTTTTGGCCTCCTCACAACTTAATGGACCTGAGCTGTCACCATATTTACATGCCATCTAATGTTTTTTTGGTGTAAATTTCCTAGTGAGGAAGTTTAAAGCTGTATCATATTTTCCAATCCAGTTTTCCATGTGATCAATGTCATTTTCTGTTGAAGTGGTCACCAAAGCAGAAGAGTCTCAAGCAGAAGAGATGCATATTCATACTTCTCAATGAGAAAGACATCAAAAACATTTTCATACATATTTGAAATCTCCCATATTATTCCTTCCATCCTTCCCTTTACCCATCTCTGAAGGGAATTTTCTTTATTTACAAAGTTCTTTGTCTCTGAAACCACTAAGGAAATGATGACCTCTTACCTAATCAGTACTGGCCATGCAATTAGCTCATACCACAACCATTATGGACTTAATCAAGAGGTAATTGCATTCTTAGCACCTTGTAGGGAATGTTTGTGGAGTAAAAAGCAAGCAAAATCTGACTGGTTTCCTCCTCTTAAGAGCTGAGTGTCTGATTGTAAAGTATATAGTTTCCCTTTTCTTTCTAAACCCTCATCTCTTTTTTAAAAGTCTTCATAGCTGTGGGTGGCCTACTGGTTATTTGGTTACTGTGTCCATGATTCTGCATTAAATCAATTCTCTCTAAACAGAATTCCAAAAATGTTCTATGCCTGTAATTTTGTTAATTTCTCTTCATTGAGAAAAAATGAGGTGCCATTAACTTAAAGATACCTCACAATTTCTTGGTTTTCCACTCAGGGGTACATTCCAGAAGATAACATTAGCAGTTTTAATCTTGGGGACTCACAGCTGAATAACAAATCATATATAAATTTTTTCTTCTTTTTCAGTAACTTTAGCCTAAATAAATTCTATTTTGTATAGTATAACAAAAATCAGCAACACAAAGGCTAAAAAATTCTCAGTGCCTTTGCTCCATGTTAATGGAGGAAGTGGTCTGCCTTTCAGCTATTGGATTTCACTGAATTAATACACGTTTTGCCTTGTTTTCCTATAAAGCAGTCTGTGCATGTTTAAGGCATCAATATCCCTGCTGTGGTACAGAGTGCCAGGATTTATTATTCCAAGGCACAGGTTGGAGAAAGAAAAAGCACTAAAACAATTAAAAAGCAAAATCAAATGGATAGATTTAAATCAGGAGAAGACCTAAAAGAAAGAGAAAAAAACAAGAAAAATTTTAAAAAAGCATGGAAAAAATGAGAGTAGAAACAAAAGGAAAAGGAAATGAAGAAGTAAAAAGGAATTAGCAGATTGAAGGACACAAGGATGAGTGTTATCAAAGCCTTTATTCTTTCCTTTTATTTATTGCATTCTTTAAGAGTTTGTAAGAAATAAATGCTGACTTTCCAGAAACATTTACTAAGTCATAGCATTATGCTATTTTCTTAAAATTATGTGTTTTTTCTAGACAAATGATTGAATTTACTTTAACAAGCACAGGGTTACCAAGCATTAACCACATCCAATGAAGTATACAGAAACGACATAAGGTAAGCCTCCTCCAAAAGATAGGGCTGTGGCTAGAGAAGGCACCTGTAGACAGGTTGGATTCAGAAAAGAACATCCATGTATTTCAAAATGAGAAAATATTTAATAGAGGAATCTCAATGAAAAACTTCTCTTTCTCTAGAATAAGAATAGGCTTAACATGTGTTTTAAAATAGAAGAATAGAAAGATTTTCAAGAAAACACATCTTAAATGCTCAATCAAGGTATTAGTTTCTTTTTAACTTTAAACCAATTACTTTAATTTTATACACTTATTGGGAATTATAGTCTCACGTCATAATGCAGTTCATAGTGATATTGACATACGTCCACACAACACGCTAAGTTTTCCTCTGGCTTCTTCTCCACTCCTCCCTTCTTCATACACGTTATTGAGATTGGCCTTAGTATTTCCACATATGTACATAACACCAATGGAAGTGTTTTCTTCATTAATTCTCTCTCTCCCTCCACTTTCCTCCCAAGACCACCTTCCTTGCTCCCCTGCGGCTTCTCCAGTATCTAAAGTTCTTCTTATATCCTGATTATTCTCTAGCTTCCACATATGTCACTGGCTAATCTCACTTAACATAATATTCTTCAGGTCGATTTATTTTCTTGCAAGTGACCTAATTTTGTTCTTATTTATTGCTGAGTAGAATTCCATTATGTGCATATCCCTTAATTTTGTAACATAATAAATATGTTGATCGATGTCCAGGTTGATTCCACAGCCAAAAGAATTCTAAGCAATAATAACCATGCAAGAATACGTGAATTAAAATTATACTACGGAGGCATAGTAATAAAAATAACTTTTGGTATTGGCACAGAAACAGACATATAGACCAATGGATCATAATAGAAGATAAAGAAAAAAATTCATACACTTATAGGCAATTTACTTCAAAACAAGTGTTAAGATAAAAACTTTCTACTTCCGGGAAGATGGCAACTGAGAAAAGCGGGGCTTAAGAGCCCTGCTAACAACCAATGTCCATTACCACAAAATCAGCGCCTTTCATAGCCAGAAAACACCATCACCAGAGAAACAAAAAAATCACCAGGCTCCAGAGAGAAAGTGGACTGAGAACAGAGCTCAGAGCCACAGAGGAGATACACCGGCCTCACGCCCAAGGCCGCGGCAGCAGCGCCATACTGCCAGCGGCAGCAGCGAATTCACCGGACAGCTACAGCAAGCCAAGGTGAGCTGCTGCGGGACAGCCAGGCGGGATTTTTCAGCGCAGGGAGCATCTAAAGCTCCCAGTGGCTGAGCTCAGCACATGCTGCAGGGACTCAGAGTGGAACTCAAAACCAAGAGAAATAAGTCAGCCTCATGGCCAAGGGCATGGCAGCGGTGCCATATTGCCACCGGAGGCAGCAGCAGTGAATTCACCAAGTCCAGTACAGCTACATCTGCGAACTCAAGAACAGTGAGTCAAATTGCGGGCCCCAGAGGAGAAATCCCAGTACTGTACTCCCTGGGACTTGACCCAGTGGGGGAGTGGCGGTGGCAGAGATAACACACCATAGGAAAACGTGCAACCTGGCACCCCCTATAGTTTAAAGCAGCCTCTATCGACTCCCTGGGTCGGAGACTCTGTGATACAACCCAGTAAAGGAGTAGTGGGGTCTGAGATACTACTGACTCGAGATCCAGAGCACTTTAAGTGAAGCCGTAGTGACCCAGGGAAGAACCCAGAGAAGGCACAAACTTCCGAAATCATGGGAAAGAGGAATAACACTGGAGCAATGAATGCCCACAACCCCACAACATCAGAACCCAATAAAACAGGAAATCAGAGATTTCTAGAAGATAAAATCAGGAAAATAACTGTAGAAATAATAGAGGTGCTTCGAAAAGAACTCAGAGAGAGCCAAAAAGAGATAAAGGATGCAATTAATGAAGTAAAGGCCTCAATTCAAAGCACAAACAACCGATTAGACCACATGGAGAACAGAATCTCGCTCTTAGAAGATGATCATTCCAAAAATGAACTCATAGTTTCTAATCTAGAAAAAAATATCCGACAGCGGGAATCTGATATTGAAGAAATATGGGACCATTTTAAGAGAGCTAACCTAAGAATAATTGGAATAGAGGAGGGAAAAGAAGGTGAAACCAAAGGGATCAACAATCTCTTCAAGGAAGTAATAGCAGAAAATTTTCCAAACATAGAGCAAGAGGTTGATACACAGGTCCAGGAAACTTATAGAACTCCCTTTAGACAGGATTGGAGAAGAGGATCCCCATGCCACATAATTGTCAAAATGACCAATGTGGAAGCCAAGCAGAGAATCTTAAAGGCAACAAAAACAAAGGGCCAAGTGACATTCAGAGGCAAACCAATTAGAATCACTCCAGACTTCCCAAACCAAGTCATGAGAGCCAGAAGGGCTTGGAGTAACATATTCCAAACTCTGAAAGAAAACAACTTCCAGCCAAAAATTTCCTACCCAGCAAAACTTTCTATTAAATTAGATGGAGAAATAAGAAGCTTCCATGACAAACAGAAACTGAAGGAATTTATGTCTTCAAAACCAGTGCTAGAGAAAATACTCAAAGAGATTAACTACAAAGAAGAAATAGGTAACACACACACCAGAACCAGGGAAATAAGATTTTCCATCCAACAGACAACTAAGAATGGTTATCTGTGGAGATTCATTATTTATGTTAGTCTTTTACCTATCTCTAAATTGCATTGTTTGCCTTTATTGTTGTTAATTTTTAGGATTTCTAGTTGGAATATTAATATACCTTCAGATATAGCATTTAGAAATATTTTATCCCATTCTATTAGTAACTTTTAACTCTGTTTACATTGTCTTTGGATATACATTTTTTATTTTTTAGGGAGTTTTTATACTCTTCTGTTGCCTGTGCCATTGAAATCATATCCAAGAAATCACTGCCAATTTCAATGTTGTGAGGTTTTATGACCCAGATTTTCTTCTAAAAGTTTATAGTCTTAAGATTTATATTTAGGTCTTTTATCTATTTTGAGTTAATACTTGTATATGGGATTAGGTAAGGGGCTAATTTTATTCTTTTCCATGTAATTATTATTTTTCAACAATATTTAGTTAAAAGATTATTATTTCTACCACCAAATGTTCGTGGAAACCTTGTCAAAAATAACTTGACAATATAGGGAAGAATTTAGCTCTAGGCTTGTATTTAACTCCAATGGTTTATATATCTGCCTTTAGAACAGTACTACACTGTTTCAATTATTGTAGCTTTATATGGTTTGAAATCAGAAAATATATATCTTCAAGCTTTGTTCTTTATCAAGATCGTTTTGGGATCTATATATCATATTCCATATTAGGATAGAGTTTTTTTCTGAAAAATAAATATATAAATATATGATAGTTTCACCTAAAAAAATAGAAAAAAAATATTCTCTGGTAAGAAAGAAAGCAAAAAGAAATATTGAAATGTTATCTTTAAGTCATCAAATCTTGGTATCAGACAAATGAAACTGTTATGTGAGATTATCATTTTTAATTTTGGATAAATTGCTATAATACTAGATGTCAACCACTAAGCCAAGCATGGGAAGGAGGGATGGGGAGAGAATGGGGTGGGGATTGGGTGGGGGCTTAGTGGGTGATGTGTGCATGTATGTCTACAAAAGTTTGTATCCCACTATGATGTATGAATACAGTGCAACAATATAAATAAATAAATAAATAAATAAGAAAGAGTAAAAAAAAGTGTTAAATGCATATGTTGCTGAAAATACTCTTTTCAATAAATGATGCTGGGAAAACTGATTATCCATTAGGTAAAATGGAATTAAATTTCTGTATCTTTCCCTGTACAATATTCAATTCAAAATTGATAAAGCAGTTGGAAATTAGACCAGAGACTTTGAAATTACTAGAGGAAGGAATATGCCCAACATTACAACATATTGGCACATGTAGACACTTCCTCAATAAGACTCCTTAAGGCAAAAGAAATAAAAATGAGGATTAATAAGTGAAATTTCATTAAATGAAAAAGCTTTTGTTCATCAAAGGGAACCATCAAGAGTCTAAAGAGAGATCCTACAGAATGAGAAAAGATCTTTATCAGTTATTCTTCTGACAGAGGACTAATATCTAGAATATACAAAGTACTTATAAAACATAATGCTACAAAAACAACCCATTAAAGAAATGAGCAATTGAGCTAAGTAGACATTTTACAATAGAAGAAATGCAATTGGCCAATACACACACACACACACACACACACACACACACACACACACATGCACACACACACATATATATATTAAATATATTATATATTATATATGTGTTAATATATATTAACATATATTAATATATATTATATATTATACATATATTAACATCATTAGTACTCAGGGAGAAATAAATAAAAACTACTTTGAAATTTCACCTAACTACAATCAGAATAACAATCATAAGGAAGTTAAATAATAAATGTTAGCAATAAACAGGAACTCCTCTACACTGTTGGTGAAATTGGAAATTGCATAGCCACTATGGAAATCAATATGAAGTTTCTTCAGAAAACTAGAAATGGATATGATACAGCTATAATATTCCTGGATCTATTTCTATAAGGACTAAAATCAGAATATTATAGTGATACATGCATTTCTATGTTTATAGCTGCAAATCCATAATATATTACTTTCTACAGCACTGATGTATAAGGAGGTTGGAAGTCATCACTCCTGTCCTTACAAATAGGGAATTGAACAAGTCTGAGGAAACAAAAGAACTCAGAGGTCTGCATTCCAGATTATTTTACCCAAAGCAGAAGTTGTCGAAGTAGCAAACTTTCAAAAATAGTTATATAATAATTTTGACAGATTGTTAGAGTCTGGGCAAGTGCTTCTATGAAAGAAAGTTCTGGGCAGCCCCAGGTATAGAATTGCCTTCACACTTTTGTGGGGTTTATATCTAAGTATCCCTTTAACCTCCCACTGGCAGAGCCAAGAAATTTCTCAGATTTTGTCAGAAGTAGTAGACAGTAATAATTGTAAAATAATGTTTTCTTCAAATCAAAGTTTCAGGAAAAAAGACTTTATACCAGGGCCTTGTATCACCTGAATAAAAAGGCGCCTGATCTAAATTGCAAAAGATACCAGAAAAGAGACTGTTTTGAATGCTATGGCCTCTAGACAAAGCACAATAAAAATGTAAATAATTATAAAATCAGATTACCACAAAAAGAGCGCCTTTCATAGCCAGAAAACACCATCACCAGAAAAACAAAAAAACCACCAGGCTCCAGAGAGAAAGCGGACTGAGAACAGAGCTCAGGGCCACAGAGGAGACACACGCGCCCGAGGACGCGGCAGCAGCGCCATACTGCCGGCGGCAGCGGCGAACTCAGCGGACGGCTACAGCAAGCCGAGGTGAGCCGATGCGGAACAGCCAGGCGGGATCTTTCGGCGCAGACAGCATTTAAAGCTCCCAGTGGCTGAGCTCAGCACACGCTGCAGGGATTCAGAGTGGAAATCAAAACCAGAGAAGAAAAAATACGCCAGCCTCATGGCCGAGGGCGTGGCAGAGGCGCCATATTGCCACCGGCGGCGGCAGCAGCAGTGAATTCACCGAGTCCAGTACAGCTACATCTACGTACTCAAGAACAGTGAGTCAAATTGCGGGCCACAGAGGAGAAATCCCAGTATTGTGCCTCCTGGGACTTGACCCAGTGAGGGAGTGGTGGTGGCAGAGATATCACACCATAGGAGAGCGTGCAACCTGGCACCCCCCATAGTTTAAAGCAGCCTCTATCGACTCTCTGGGTCGGAGACTCTGTGATACAACCCAGTAAAGGAGTAGTAGGGTCTGAGATAATACAGACTCGAGATCCAGAGCACCTTAAGTGAAGCCATAGTGACCCAAGGGAAGAACCCAGAGAAGGCACAAACCTCCGAAATCATGGGAAAGAGGAATAACACTGAAGTAATGAATGTGCACAACCCCACAACATCAGAACCTGATAAAACAGAAAATCAGAGATTTCTAGAAGATCAAATCAGGAAAATAACTGTAGAAATAATAGAGGTGCTTCAAAAAGAACTCAGAGAGAGCCAAAAAGAGATAAAGGATGCAATTAATGAAGTAAAGGCCTCAATTCAAAGCACAAACAACCGATTAGACCACATGGAGAACAGAATCTCGTTCTTAGAAGATGAGCAATCCAAAAATGAATGCATAGTTTCTAATCTAGAAAAAGATATCCAACAGCAGGAATCTGACATTGAAGAAATATGGGCCCATCTTAAGAGAGCTAACCTAAGAATAATTGGAATAGAGGAGGGAAGAGAAAGTGATACCAAAGGGATCAACAATCTCTTCAAGGAAGTAATAGCAGAAAATTTTCCAAATATAGAGCAAGAGGTTGATACACAGATCCAGGAAACTTATAGAACTCCCTTTAGACAGGATCCGAGAAGAGGATCCCCACGCCATATAATTGTCAAAATGACCAATGTGGAAGCCAAGCAGAGAATCTTAAAGGCAACAAAAACAAAGGGCCAAGTGACATTCAGAGGCAAACCAATTAGAATCACTCCAGACTTCCCAAACCAAGTCATGAGAGCCAGAAGGGCTTGGAGTAACATATTCCAAACTCTGAAAGAAAACAACTTCCAGCCAAAAATTTCCTATCCAGCAAAACTTTCTATCAATTTAGATGGAGAAATAAGAAGCTTCCATGACAAACAGAAACTGAAGGAATTTATGTCTTCAAAACCAGCGCTAGAGAAAATACTCAAAGAGATTAACTACAAAGAAGAAATAGGTAACACTCACCAGAACCAGAGAAACAAGAGTTTCCATCCAACAGACAACTAAGATTGGTTATCTGTGGAGATTCATTATTTATGTTAGTCTTTTACCTATCTCTAAATTGTATTGTTTGCCTTTATTGTTGTTAATTTTTAGGATTTCTAGTTGGAATATTAATATACCTTCAGATATAGCATTTGGAAATATTTTATCCAATTCTATTAGTAACTTTTAACTCTGTTTACATTGTCTTTGGATATACAATATTTTCTTTTATTTTTTAGGGAGTTTGTATATTCTTCTGTTGCCTGTGCCATTGAAATCATATCCAAGAAATCACTGCCAATTTCAATGTTGTGAGGTTTGATGACCCAGATTTTCTCCTAAAAGTTTATAGTCTTAAGATTTATATTTAGGTATTTTATCTAGTTTGAGTTAATACTTGTATGTGGGATTAGGTAAGGGTCCAATTTTATTCTTTTCCATGTAATTATTATTTTTCAACAATATTTAGTTAAAAGATTATTATTTCCACCACCAAATCTTCGTGGAAACCTTGTCAAAAATTTCTTGACAATATAGGGAAGAAGTTAGCTCTAGGCTTGTATTTAACTCCAATGGTCTATATATCTGCCTTTAGAACAGTACTACACTGTTTCAATTATTGTAGCTTTATATGGTTTGAAATCAGAAAATATACATCTTCTAGCTTTGTTTTTGCTTCGAGATTGTTTTGGGTATCTAGAGTCCATATTCCATATCAGGATAGATTTTTTTCTGAAAAATAAATATATGATAGTTTCACCTAAAAAAAAGAAAAAAAAATATTCTCTGGTAAGAAAGAAAGCAAAAAGAAATATTGAAATGTTATCTTTAAGTCATCAAAAGCTTGGTATCAGACAAATGAAACTGTTATGTGAGATTATCATTTTTAATTTTGGATAAATTGCTATAATACTAGATGTCAACCACTAAGCCAAGCATGGGAGGGAGGGATGGGGAGAGAATGGGGTGGGGATTGGGTGGGGGCTGACTGGGCGATGTGTGCATGTATGTCTACAAAAATTTGTATCCCACTATGATGTATGAATACAGTGCACCAATAAAATAAAATTAAAAAAAAATAAAATAAAATCATAGACATTTATTTTTCTTTATACCTTACAACCACACCAATTAGAAGGCTCCATTATAATAATAGTTGGCTACAAATGAACACATTCTCAGATATAGACTCTGTTTAGGAGTTCTCAGAGATATCTCCAGACACCAAGGGAGAAAAATCAAAGACAAACCAACAAGGCCACTTAAGGAAACTGAAGCCTCTGTCAGCTACTGGGGATAGCAAACCTTAAACACAGCTTAAGTGCTACTCAAGTCTTGTCCTCACACTAAAGACTATTTTTATCTCAGCTACTGCGTAGCATATCCTCTTTAAATAAAAAGTAGAAAGCACACCCAGTCACCTAAAACGAGATAAAAGAAAAAAGAAATTTCTTAAGAGACAGAGCAAGGATTATTTTAAGAGATCTCTCAGAATCAGATAGGGACATAAAATAGTTGTAACTAATATGTGAAGGCTTCAAATAATAAAAAAGTAAATAACTAAAAGAACATTTGACTAATATAAGCAGAGAGATGGATAATGAATCAAAAGAAAATAACAGAGAGCAAAAATTGGGATATAAATGAAGAATTTTCCTGATAGGCTCATCCAAAACTGAGTGTGGCTGAATTAAGAAGCAGTGAGATCAAAATTAAGCAAACAAAACCCTCTTAAACATAAAAACAAACAAACAAAACCTTGAACAGAATATCCATATTAGCCGGACATGGTGGTGCCAGCTTATAATCCCAGTACTTGGGAGGCTGAGACAGGAGAATCTCAGGTTTGAGCTAGGCTCAGCTACTTAGTGAGGCCCTTCACAACTTAGTGAGACCTTGTTTCAAATTTAAGAATAATAAAAAATCCAAATTGCAAAAATATAATCCATATACAATTGGAATATCAGAAAGAGCTAGAAAAATACACTAATTAATATTGTCCAACAATTTCCAAAACTAATAACAATTTCAAAACTCAATCTAGGCAGCTCAGAGAACAGCAGGAGAATTCAGAGTATGTTCACACACACACACACACACGCACACACACACACACACACACAAAAAAAAAACGAAATAAATACACTCATACCTAGACATACTATATTAAACCTGCAGAAAATGAGGAGCAAAGAGAAAAAATAATGGAAAAATCCAGAGTGTATGAAATAGTTTACTTATAGATAAATAAGGGAAATATTTATATCCAGATAAATCATCCTTCATAAGTAAATCAGAAATACAGAGATTATTATTATTGTTATTATTATTATTAATTATTATTAATTTTTTGCAGTACCAGCGATGTAACCCAGGGGCATTCTATCTCTAAGCTACACCCCAAGCCCTATTTTTTATTTTTTATTTTAAAACAGAGTCTCACTAAGTTACAAAGGGCCTCACCACGTAGGTAAGGCTGTTCTTGAACCGTGATCCTTCTCTCTCAGCCTTCCAAATGCTGAAATTACAAGCATGTGCCACCATGCCTGGCTCTGAAGAGATTATTTAACAAGCCAATGTTGAAGGAATTCACTAGACATAAAGACCTGCCTGGATCCAGTAGGTAAAATAAAGGTCAGAAACACATATCTTCAAAAAGGAAAAAAGTTATCAGTGAAGGAACCAATAATTTTGAAAAAAAAAATTAAATTTTAAAAAAATCTGCTTAAAATAACAATGTTGGTAGACTTCTGGGAAGATAGTTACAGGGGAAGCAGCATATAACAGTCTTGCTGACACCTAATCTCCGTTGCCTCAAAAATAGCATTGTACAAAGCCAGAAAATACTATTAGTAGAGGCATAAAATCATAGGTACAAGGGGTAGGGCAAAAAAAAATTAGAAGACCAATCAGAGAGCAGAAGACAAACCTGCCTGCCTTGTGGGTCCAGGTGCAGTGACAGATGCCATAGTAGTGCCACCTTGCCTCACAGCACACAAATCCAGAGATGAACAGAAAAACATCCAAGAACCTGAAGTGAGGAGCTGCAGATCATTGGAGTTGTAAACCATCAGTTCTTCCTGTGTAAACACTGGCTACAACTTCTAGCAGTGGTGGCTGAATTCACCATACCTTCCAGGGATCCAGAGTGGAGCTCAACACCAGAAAGAAATCTGTCTGCCTCATCTCCAAGAGCACCATGGTGTCACCATATTCCCTCACTGCACCTGACTCCAGGGACAATCAGGAAAACATCCAAGAACCTGAAGTAAGCAGTTGCAGATCATCAGAATTGTAAGTCATCAGTTCCTCCTGTGCAAACATCAGCTACAGCTTGCAGCAGTGGCAGCCGAGCTCAACACACACTCCTGAGATCCAGATCAGTGCAAAATAACACCCAACATCATAAGTGGAGCTATGGTCCCCTCAGGAGAGTTCTCAGCATGGCACACCAAGCGACTTGCACAACTGTGATAAACACCCTGGGTCCGAGACTTTGCAGTTCAACCCAGTGAAAAAGAGACGGGGTCTACAACTTGAAGCAGTAGTAGTTGAGTTTAATACAGCCTCTAGAGATCCAGAATAGCACTCAATAACACTGTAAGTAAAGCTGATGTTCCCATGGAAGAACACCCAGTGCACTACCTTCAGAGACTCACGCAGCCACCATAAACTCCCTAAGTCTGAAACTTTGTGGTTTAACCTGGATAAGGTGAGGTTGGAGTCTGCTGTTGGACATAGCAGAGGCTTAGACAGACTCAGTGTCTGATAGGAGGAAAGTGTGGGGGGAGATCTATGCTTAACACTAGACCCAGTGAGTAAGATCTCCAGGAACACAACAGACCACCCAATTGTGGTAGATGGGGAGAACTCAGACCAGCCCACCCCTTGCTGAGGAAACCAAAGACTCTTACATTGAATTTGATCTCAGAGGCATACATACATACAGAGGCAGGGAGGGACCAGGACTCCAAATCTGTGGAAAGCATGGAGGGTGACATGCACTTAACACTAGATCCAGCCCCATTGATACCAATGCTCTCCATAAACTGAGAAAGACTCAGAGAACCAGGCTTACAGCAGGAAAGGTGCAAGTAGCACTTGGTATCTGCACAGAGAGAGACAGAAGAGGCCCAGTCTTTCTAATAGACATTTATTTGCAGAGTTGCATTAATTTGTTGTTGGGTTTGTTTTGTTTTGTTTTTTCTTTTTTCTTTTCTTTTTTTTTTGTTCTTTTTGTGTGTGTGCATGTGTATGCCTGTTTGTTTTACCCCCTTTCCAAACCCTCTTCCAAATTTCTTTCCTTGTACATACCTACTCTCTTCTCTCTATCCCTTTCCTTTCTTCTCTTTCTTGTCTTGTATTAAATCCATTTCATATCACTATACCAGAAACTCTACATTGGTTACTAGAATACTACTACATTTTCACTATCTCTAATTTGTAAATGATACTATCTCACCAAACTCATACTCTCATTCTATTCAATCCTATCTGAGGCTTTACTCTATTGTTCCATTGACAACTTCACTTTCCTCATCACTCACCCTTCACTGTTGAATACAATACAACTTTGCTCTGGCTGACATCTAGACTTTGCTCTATATGAGGTGACATCTAGACTGAGAGAAATCCATAAAAAATAAAAGACACAAACTACTGAAATTATGAGAAGGAGGAATAACAAAGAAACAATGAGCTACCACAACAACACAATAACAGAACTTGCTGGCACAGAATTGCAGAGATCTCCAGAAGGTAAATCAGAAATGTAACTGTAGAAATAATACAGGGCTTTTCATAAGAATTTAGAGAAAGTCTTAAACAAATAAAGAATGCTATCATTGAAATGAAGGAATCAATTCAAACTATAAGCAATCATTTAGACCACATAGAGAATACAATATCTCTCCTAGAAGATGATTACTCCAAAAATGAATGGATAATATATAACTTAGAAAAAAATTCTACAGTAGGAATTGGACATTGAAGAAATATGGGCACATTGTTAAAGAGCTAACCTAGGAATAACTGGCATGGAGGAGGAAAAAGAAGGTAAAACCAAAGGACTCAAAAATCTTTTCAAAGAAGTAATAGCAGAAAATTTTCCAAACATAGAGCAACAGCTTGACACACAGGTACAGAAAACTTATAGAACCCCCATTAAACAAGATCAGAGAAAAGGTTATCCATGCCACATAATAATCAAAATTACCAATATAGAAACCAAGAAGAAAGTTTTAAAGGCAATAAAAACAAAAGACTGAGTGACAGTCAGAGGCAAATCAATTAGAATCACTACATACTTCCCAAACCAAGTCAGGAAAGCCAGAAGGTCCTGGAGTAGCATATTCCAAACGCTGAAAAAAGCAACTTTCAGCCAAAAATGTCTTACTCACCAAAACTATCTCTCAAATTAGACAGGGAAATAAAAATCTTCCATGACAAACAAAAGCTGAAAGAATTTATATCGTCCATACCAGCACTAGAGAAAATACTCAAACATTTAACTATAAAGAAGAAATAAGTAATATATGCAAGAACCAGAGAAGCAAGAATTTCCAAACAGCAAACAACTAGACAAAGAAGAACAAACACTACCTCAAACAGAAATTAAATCTCAATATGTTGAGAATTAAAAATCATCTCTCAATAATCACACTGAACATAAATGGCATCAACTCCCCAATAAAAAGACCTAGGTCACCAAATGGATTAAAAACCAGAATCCATCTATCTGCTGCCTGCAAGAAGCACCCCTTAAAAATAAAGATGGTAACAAACTTAATGTAAGGTACTGGAGCATGGTAATCTATGACAACAGAAGTAGAACACAAGCAGGAGTACCAACTATGATATCAGACAAGTTAGACTTCAAGCCAAAGCTTATTAGAAGAGACAAAGCAGGTCATTTTTTACTGGTAAAGAGAAAAATCCAGTTAAAGAAAATAACAATAGTCAACATTTATGCCCCAAAATTTTATTAAACAAACTCTTTGTGACATTAAGTCACACATAAATCCAAATACAATAAAACTGGTAAAATTCAACACCATTAGATATATCTTCTAGATAAAAAGTCAGTAAAGATGTCTCAGACCTAAAGAATACCATCAACCAATGGACCTGTTAGACATTATAAAATATTCCCACCCAACTACGGCAGAGTTCACATTTTCTCAGCTGCTAATAGAACCTTTTACAAAATAGATCACATCCTGGGCCACAAAGGGATCATTAGCAAATTTTTTAAAAATGTGACATACTTCCCTCTGTCTTTGCAGACCATAATGGAACAAAACTAGAAGCCAACTATAAGAAGACCCAAAGAAATCAAACAAACATATGGAGACTGAACACCATACTGCTGAATGAAGAACAGGTCTTAGAAGAAATAAGGGGTAAAATCAAGAAATTTCTAAAAACAAATGAAAACAGAAATATAACATATCAAAACCTCTAGGAAACTTTGAAGGCAGTATAGAGAGGAAAATTCATAGTACTGAGTGCTCACATAAGAAAAACAGAAAATCACCAAATAAATAACCTAAACCTCAAAGCCTCAAAGCCCTTGAAAAACAGGAACAATCTTACCCCAAAGCCAGTAGAAGACAGGAAATTATTAAAATTAAAGCATAAATCAATGAAGTAGAGAATAAAATACAATACAGAAAGTTAACAAAACCAAAAGTTTGTGTCTTAAAAAATTAATAAGATAGATAAATGATTAGACAACCCAACAAAAGAAAAACAATAGAATAAACATAAATCACAAAGATAAGACATGAAAAAGGAAATGTTACTAGTGACAGTGTACAAATACAGAGGATTATAAGAAACTACTTTGAAAAACTATACTCCAAAAAAAAGGAAAATGTGGATGAAATTGCAACTTTCTAAATAAATTCAACCTGCCTAAACTGAGTCAAGAAGATATAGGAAATTTAAAACAACCAATAGCAATCAAAGAGATTGAAACAGCAATAAAGAGCTTACCATCAAAGTAAATCCCAGGACTAGATGATTTCCCAAGTGAATTGTATAAAACCTTCATAGAAGAACTAATCCTAATGGTCCTCAATCTATTTCACAATATTGAAAAAAGACAGGACTCTCTCAAATACATTCTATGAAGCCAACTTCACATTAATAACAAAACCAAATAAAGACAGTTCAAGGAAAGAAATCTACAGCCCTATATATTTGATGAAATTGAATGTAAAACTACTAAAAAATACTAGCAACATACATTTAAAACAACATCCAGAAAATCATACACCATGACTAGGTAGGGTTCATCCCAGGGATGAAAGGCAGGTTCAACATACAAAAATCAACTCATATAATTCATCATATAAATAGAACCAAAGACAAAAATCACATGATAGTTTCAATAGATGCTGAAAAAGCATTTGACAAAATTTAAGATCCATTTATGCTAAAAACACTGAAAAGAATTGGAATAGAAGAAACATACCTCAACATCTTAAAGGCAATCTACAATAGGCCCACAGCCAACAGCATATTAAATTGGAAAGAGCTTTGAGAATTCTCCCTGTATATTGGAACAAGACAAGGATGTCCATTATCACCACTTCTCTTCAATATAGTACTTTCAACTATAGCCAGAATAATAAGACAAGAAAAGGAAATAAAAGAAGTACAAATAGGAAAAGAACTAAAACTTTTACTTCTTGCAGATGGCATAATACTATACTTAGAAGACCCAACAAAATCAGCCGAAAGGATTATAGAACTGATCAACAAATTTAGCAAAGTGTCTGTATACAAAATCAGTCTTAAAAATAAGAACCTTTTCTGTATATCATGGAAAAAGAAATATAGAAAAAATCTTTCACTCAGGATTTTCCACAAAATAACAAAATACTTCAGAATAAACTGAACTAAGGAGGTAAAAGATCTCTACAAAGAAAATTGTAAAACACTAAAAAAGAAATTGGAGAAGACTTTAGAAGATGGAAAGATCTTTCATGTTCATGGATGCTCTTCTTAGTATGCTTAAGCTAGGGAGAAATGGGTCATAGGAGGAACCCGATGAAAAAGGGGATAGTATAGATGAGCAAATAAGGTGACCTAACTGAAAAGAATGGGAGGGGGGAAGAGGTAAATTCTTTAATGCACATGATGTATTTTAGCAAACATATCAATGTCAATCACTAAGTCAAATACAAGAAGTAGGGAGGAAGAGGGAATGGGGTGGGAATTGGGTAAGGGTTAATTGGGTGATGTGTGCATCTATGTCCCATTAAGATATATGAATAAAATGCATCAATAAAAAATTACAATGGTAACAATATTTTTGTTGTTGACATTATATGGATAAATAAAATGAGAGACAATGATGCTATAAAGCATGGAAAGGTGGAATTGGGAATACTCTGATATGTTACCTGTATTACATCACTCACATTATATTGGTATTTTACAATATTAGAGAGAAACTTTAACTGGATTTCTTCTGAAAGCTTTTATTTTTCCTTTATGCATAAAAGGTAATTTATTGGCAAATAGAATTTCCATGCACTCAAACAGATACCAAATATACCCAGGAAAGTCCCACAGTGCCCACAGTTAACAAATTGCTTGAAGTCCCACAGTTAACAAATTGCTTGAAGTAAATTCTCTTTTTGTATGTGGGGGTGTGGTAAGAGGGATATTGAACTTAGAGGAGCTCTTCTACTCAGCTACATTCCTAGGTCTTTTTATTTATTGTTTTAACTTTGAAATAAGATCTTACAAAATGCCAAATTTGGCCTCAAATTTGCAATCATTCTGTCTCAACCTTCTGAGTAATGGTATTATAAATCTGTGCCCAAGCCGGGCATGGTGGCGTACGCTTGTAATCCCAGCATTCAGGAGGCTGAGACTAGATGATTGTGGTTTGCGGACAGCCTCAGCTACTTAGTGAGGCCCTCTGCAACTCAGTGAAACCTAGTTTAAAAATAAAGAATAAAAAATAGGGCAGGGGGTCAAATGCACCTGCATCCCATCCCGAGACCTGCAAAAAATAAAATAAAATAAAATAAAATAAAATAAAATAAAATAAAATATAAATAAATAAATAAATCTGTGTCCAGCAAACAAATACTTTTCTGATTTTTAAAAAATATTTTTAAATTCAGATTAATATTTGCATGTTTTCATGTGAATAGATACATATAGGATATTGTTTCCTGTGTCTTTTTTCTTTTTTTAAGTATAATGTTCAAACTTCATCTGTATTGTCACATGGGTCAGTATCTTGTTTATTCATAATTTTTAAACATTATGCTGTCTTAGGTATATTTAAATTATCTACTCCCAAGAATAATAACTAATTGCATGACTGTTGTTAGAAGTTCTCTATAGATGCAGATTACAAGGAAGACTCTCTTAGGCCAGTTTCTGCTACTACTAGTCTTGTTTTGTCCTCTTGCATCCAAGAAAATATGGGCAAGGAAGCATATTTCTATCCTATTCCATATTTGATTCTTACTTTTTATCACCTGTTACTTGGCTTGTCCTCTAATCCGGTTTAAACTACAATATCATTTCAGGATCAAAATTCTTACCACTCACAAACAAAAATACATGTTTCCAGAGAAAACAATTTACAGTTTAGAAAAATTCAGCAACACAGGCTGAAATCTTTGACCATTCTCTTCCAAGCATGTCCTGCCAGTATTTCTATTTTCCAACTTTCATCCCACTTTCAGGGGAGAATAAGCTGTCCCTGGTGGGAAGGCTTAACATTGTATTAAAAAGGGTAAACAGGTTAAAAATAATAACTTCTTCAAAGAACATTTTTCTGTGGAATTTAGTAAAATATAAACTATCAGAATCCACAGAGGACTGTGACAGAGATCTGTAGCACTTTTCAAGTTCATTTGAATAAAGAACGGAGAAGTTGACAATTTTCTTTTGAGACAGTGTTCTGCAGAATTCCTTTGTGTAAAATCTTCTTAAAGTCATGTCATGATGCTTAATTATTCTCCTCCCTTTGGAATCAAAGCTCTTCCTTTTTGGCTACTGCTATTTTCTACCTGAGATCCTCCCATATCACCAACTCAGTTTGGGTCAGCATTCTATGTTCTTCTTAAAGAACATCACAGATTCACCTGTGTCACAGCTACATACAACTGAGCCTTCTGGTCAGCTGGATTTTCCCTGTGGAGTTTTCACTATTCTCTACCTTCTCTCCTGGTTCCCTACCCATATCTTCATAACTCCCTTGTGCTCATGCTCTTCTCTCTCAGAACTTCATTGACCTACTGCCTGGTTTGGTTTGCTACTTAGTAAAACAGAGGGTCACTGCAATTTTTCAACTTTTAGAGATTGAAATAAAAATGGGCCATAACATCATCTCAAAAAAGGCAGTCAATATATTTATATTCCTAAAGCGCTTCTACTTATTCTAAGATAAAAGTTGCAATAGAAGCTTCCTCTTAATCCTACCCAGTCATGATTACAGGATTCAGTCCTCTGACTTGGAGATCCACCATTCTCCATTTGAATGATTTCCCTAAATCATGTGCTTTCATGTTCATCTTGAATCTTCTATGTTTGCTGAAATTTGATATTTTAATCGACATGTAAAATAAAACAAAATGAAACAACAATTTACATTAACAACAAGTTATCTCTTAAAATTGGAGCACATAGGCCTGTGCTGGGGCCTCCAAGTCCGGGATCAAAGCCTGCCACTGGGGGGCCAGTGAGACTGGGACTGGAGCCTGCCATGCAGCAAGGCTGTTGCTGGGGTCCGCGAGGCCAGGATTGGAGCCTGCCATATGGTGAGGTTGTTGCTGGAGATAGTGAAGCCGGGATAGGAGCTTGTCTTAAGGCAAGGCTGGTGCTGGGGCCTCTGAGGCTAGGATTGGAGCCTGCCAGGTGGCGAGGCCGGTGCAAGGGCCAGTGAGGCCAGGATCAGAGCCTGCCATGAGGCAGGGCCGGTGCTGGGGCCACCAGGGCCAGGATCAGAGCCTGCCAAGTGGTGAGCCTGGTGCCAGGGCCTTCAGGAGTGGGGTTGGAGCCTGCAATGAGGCATCCACAGAGAAATATCACAGAAAAAAAAATCAGATGCTTTCCCTAATATGCAAAAACTAGGAAGAAATGGGTAATAGGAGGAAATCTAGTTGAAGAAAGGGCCCTATCAGAGGGGATGGGGTGGGGGAAGATGGAATCTCTTTAAACCACATGATATACTTAAACAAATATATTAAAGTCAATCACTAAATCAAGCATGAGATCAAGGGAGGAGGAGGGAATGGGATGGGAATTTAATAAAGCCTAATTGGATGATGTGTGCTTGTATATCCTCACAAGTCTTGTATGCCTTTGAGCTGTTTGACTACAATGCACCAATAAAAATATATTAAAAAACATTAAAGCACACTGGTGCCAGAGTCCATGATCTCATACACATTAATATGATGGTAACATTATGACAATTGCTTCTTCTAAAGTTATGATAGCCAATATCTTTCATTTGATTTATTAATAAGATAATTCAATTCAGTAACATCATATTTAGTGATTAAGTAGCATGCATTTTTAAATATCATATTAAACATTATTATAAGTAGAATGCTAGACTTTATTAAAACAATTATTTTTATTAGTTACTAAAACAAGAAGAAAAGTTACTAACAAATTGATAAATACTTTTTTCTTTTTCGAATCCATTTTCTGTATGCATTTTATTTGTGGTTTTAAATTGAAGTATGAAGGAGTCATTTGACAGAGTATCATAGTGAAATTATGATTCAGGAAAGCTCTTACTCACACAGTGGATTTTTATGAGTGTCTTAATTTTGGAGCTAATGCAAGCTATAGATTTATGCTGATTACATCCAGATGGCTCACTCTCTTGATCCTTAGAAGTTTAAATTGTCAGTTACTATTCTCCTTTTCCTACTGTGTACTGTAAGTAACAATATCTCTCTTCCTTGTTTTGAAACTGTATTCTACTCTTTCTATTCCATTTGGTCTACATTTTGTGCAAGTTACTGTTTCAGTGGTTTTTTTTTAAACTCATGGCAAAATGATACATCAAGTATAAATTTTAAATCAATCTGAATAACACAAGCCCTCCCATTTCCAGAAAAACAGTAAGATTATCTTCCCCTTGTGGTTGAAAGTAATCATTTAATTTGAAGCATAGGAAAATCAACTTGCTGACCTCTTCAACTTTATCTATGTTCCTGTTGAAAACATTTAATAAAATTGGTTGAAAATGAAATCTCAATGTTTCAATCAGGTTCAATTTTGAAAGATGTACATGTAATATGGGTCCCTAGTCTTGCAATAAAACAAATTTTAAAATGTAGGGTATCTACTATCTGACATCATTTTAATATTTTTTGCAGTGCTATGGCTTGGACCCAGGGCCTCACACATGCCAGGAAAGCATTACCATTAGGCCACATCCTCAGCCCCTGAAATTAATTTTCTAAGTTATTGCTGAGTGATAATACTCTGATGACATGGTTAACTATAAAAAAGACACAATTACTAGGACATTATTTACCTTAGATAATGTCACTTGTTTCTCTATTTCCACAATGTGTGGAGGAATCAAAACATGAGCTTTTATTGGCAGTTAAGATTACACAAAAAAAATGAAAAAAATCAAATAAGTACATAGAGGATAGAGGAGTGAGAAATTGGGTGAAAATGAAATGTCACTTTTCTTGAGCCCAGCATTCTACTCTGTTAATAGATATACAACCTGATTATCATTGTCAAGGGTGTGTGTGTGTGTGTGTGTGTGTGTGTGTGTGTGTGTGTTTCTTTTTGTGGTACTGGGGATGGAATCAAGGGGCATTCTTCCTTCAAGCTACACCCCCATCCCTATTTTCTATTCTTTATTTTGAAACAGGGTCTTAACTGAATTGCAAAGGGCCTCCTCACCACCAAGTAGCAGGGCCTGGGCTGTTTGCAAACAATCTATGTGTTTCAGCCTTGAAAATACTGGGATTATAAGCATAAGCCACCATGCCCAGCTACTAAAGATATTTTATATGACTCTCTGAACCACCAAATAAACAATATCCTTTTTAAGTCCCATAATTTCTTACCTACTTATTCTGTTCAGTTGTTCTTTAAATCCAAAATAATTCTGATTTTGCAAGTATACACTCTGTCTCTCCATTTGGCACTTGCCACGGTCTTCATAAAATTAACCATTTCCCACAGATATAAAAGACAATTTTCTTATATTAATATCTACAACTGTTCTATTTTGTAGAAAATTCATTATGCTTTGAGTTGTATTCTCACATCATGCTTACTTAGGATGATTTCAAAGTAGTTTTCATCATCATTGGAGTTTTTTATACACATATTCTATTTTATTATTTGACAAAATGTTCCTATGAAAGCTTCCCTTTTTGTACCTAATAACTGCCAATAAAATCCTATGTTTTGATTCTTTCACACATTGGTGGGTACAGAAGCACCAGTGACTTTAGCGATAGTGAATCCATCCTTTTTATTTTTCTCAGTTAAGCATCTCACAACAGTGTTATTACTCCGTAATTATTTAGTGAACGCCCTTTCCAGATGGTAATTGTTCATATATTTGTGAAATATGTAATATTCTGGGCCCTTATAAAGGTCACCATTACTATCTCATCTAAGGTATACAGTTTATTCATAGAGAAAGGAAGCTTTATCAAGAATTTATGAACTGTCCCCAGAAGAGCCATATGCCCTTACCTTGCTTTCAGTGGCAAAGATTCTTTCAAAATAGCAAAATTAAACTGAACAAAGAGCAAAGCAGATTTTTTTAAAGTAGTGATGTTTTATGAAAGAGCCACTATCTTGGTAAAGACAGAAGTCAAGATCTCCTTTATTTGTCAAGCAAACTGGAAAGCTAGCCAAACCTAGGGTGAAAGTATATTTGAAGAATAGGAAAGTATCACTTCTAATATAAAAGGCAATATCAGGAACATTTGATATCATCTTTGTCACTTACTAAGCGGTTTCAATGATTACTCATTATTTGTAATACATGTCTGTTTACATAATTGAGCATAATGTCTGTTTACATTGATTTCAGGCTTCTCATGAATTTCCGAAGGTGATTCTATTCTTGGTGCTTTTGAATGATCTCTATTTAGACAGGTAGTATGTTGGTAGGCTGGCATATGGATAAAAAGAAAGTATTTTGATGTAATAATTGTCCCCAGATAAACAAGCTGATGTTTAAAGTTCTTGCCATTTTACTCTCAGGTGAAGAACTCTGGTGAGAAACTGATGTGGCCCAAACCCCAGGATCTTACTTCCAAGAATTTTGAGAATCACAGTTTACTTGTTTCTTGCTGTTTTGCTTCTATAACTTTAAAGGAAGTGGGAAAGCTAAAAGACCTGAAATAGAGAAAAGGATTAGTGTCTGGGATGTGTCACGTCTGTCCTGAAATAATATTTATACTTCCTCTTTTCAATCAATTTAAGTCAAATTTTAGTTTCCTCCCTAAGCAAAACAATGAAAAACCTCTTGTTCTTATCATTAGTGAAAATCACAAGAGTGATAAATTATTTCAGGAAAATAATGTCTTCTCTGTCTTCCTATGCTCTAAATCTGGCCTTTGTTCTTGGAATTACTAATTTTCTATTCAACTGAAAAAATGAAAACTGCATATTCTTAAAAGTTAATGTACAGAGGTCAAGAGGAAATTAAGTCCCATAATTTCTTACCTACTTATTCTGTTCAGTTGTTCTTTAAATCCAAAATAATTCTGATTGTGCAAGTATACACTTTGTATACTTGCAAAATCAGAATTTGTATACAGCAGGAGATGTAGAAGGTACTAGATGTGTCTTCAATTATCTTCCTCGAGAAGGCAGAGTATCAAGATGCTTTCTGGCTGAAGGTCCCTCTTCCCATTCCCCATTTCTCTGTGCTCTCTTCTTTTTATCCTGATCTTCTCTTAATGACTTTGTAACTTTTTCTTTCTCAATATTCATGAGCTATAGTTTTTCTCTTATGCCCATTACTGAGATGCTTTTACTGTGCCTCATCTGCTTTGCTTAATTTAACCAGTCCTACATTTCCCTTGCCTCCACTGAGTGATTGATATGACAGAAAAAAGTCTCTATAATATTCTCAGCTTTACTCTCCAAGGATGGTTATTCCCAAAGAGGACCTGCTCTTTCAACAGCTTCTCCTTTTTTCCATGGGGATTAGTTTTCATGCTGGAGGCTCTTTTTGTATGAAATGGCCTGAAGCACTTGCATTTGTAAGAAATGCCTGGAAACTTGCAAGAATGTTCTTTCTTTTTAACTTCTTGATGCTTCCTGTTTTCTATTAGTTTTCAATCATAAATCCTGTGTGAAAAACAAAATGTATTCATTTAGAAAACTTTCTATCCAACTCCTCTAAAGCCAGATAGTTCCCGCTTACTGGCAGATAATATAACATACAAATTCTTTTTTGCTTTCCTTCTCATTCTGTCTTCTTTAGAAAATGCAGTCCTAACAATTTATATGTTCCTCTTTCCCTGACCTCTGATACATAGTTGTGAGTAACTCACGTTTTTAGTATCTCCTCACTTTATCTTATTTCTTTGACTTCATCCATTTTTTAGAAATAAGATTAATTCCTGCAGATACAAGCATACGTTGAAGACCATGAAACTTCAGTGAATCTCCTTCCTGAACCTTTTTATATGAAGCATGAAATGTTATTTTGTAATTGAAAAATTTTATCTTCACCAAATGTTTGTACTAACCAGAAGTTCCTTGATGATTAAATATACATTTATTTTGAATAATGATACAATAAATAAGTTAGGAGTAGGTGGCATTTAGGTGGCCAATTTATTTCTCTTTCTTGTATTTTCATTGTGCTGCATCTTTTCCTTGCTATTATAATTTTCTTCTAGAGTTCTTTTCATTTCCTTTCCCCTTCTTTTATTTTGTGATGCATTCTTTGAACAAATATTTATCAGCCATCTTTTGTATTGTTTAATTTTTCTCATGTTTCTCTTCGAATAATAGTTATCATTTCACATGGGCCAAACATCTTGATGCAACATGATTTGTTGTAAGGTGACTTTGATACGATCTGAGCTAATCTGATATGATATGACAGAGTAAGGAAGACAGCAGATATTCACCCTGTCCTCAATGAGTGTATAATCTTGTGATAGAGACAATTCTTAAAAACTCAATTAGATGAATACATAGATGACTACCTAGGTGATAAGTGCTCTGAGTGATATGGACTGGTGTTGATGAGATTAGCTAAGTTAGTGCAAAGTGACCAATTATTGACTGTTTGACCCGGGAATACTCTACAAGAAGATGAAATCTGAGTAGAGTCATGAAGCATGAGAAGTACTCTACTAGATAATTGCATTCCAGGCCACCCCTCCAGCTTTTCACCAAGCACAGAAACTGCTAAAATAAAAAAGATGCTCTCTTGGCATCAAGTTATACAGAACTCTGACTTCTACATAGAATACTCAAATATCTACATTTCCAAACATAACTTTTCCCTTATGTTGGGCAATTCACCACAGAATTATAAGTAGGAGATAAAAAAGTTTATCAAATCAAATGCATCATCGCCCCCCCATCCCCTCAAAACTTATAGATAAACACAGGTGTGGAGAAACCTTGTCTGCCATTTCTTTGAAATTTGTCATCAAAATATATTTTGAGATACAAAAAACAAAAATTAACAATACATCTATGCATTAAAAGCTGGCAATGAGCATATGTTCAATATGGATGAACCTTTTATCAGTGCTGTGAATGTTAATGGATTGAGAAACGCATAATTCTATGAACGCCATATGCTCCTATCTAACCCAAGAACAAGATGTACTTTCCAGAAATTGAAATACGTTTGGCTTTTTCTCCTCCCTGTTATAACTATGGAATACAGAGACCAGAAAATTGGACAACATTGAAAGATAGAGGGAGTGAGTGTTTTCTAAGCCCCAGTCCTTGAGAAGATGACAAATGCACTTAGTTCTAGTTCAGCCAGAGAAACGTACAGTGACAAGAGGAAAAGGCTCTCCTTCACACAAGCAGCCCCAGGGTCAACAAATATTTCTTAGTTGTTATGAATTTAGAACCTGTGCACATATACTCTGGACTTATCTTTCTGCTTAGATACTCTTTCTTTCTGTTACTCCATCATGCCAGCATACTTAAACCTCAGTGTTTTTACCCTAGCTATGTATATCTTGCTATTCCTTTGTGAATACATATATTCACATATATGTGACACAAGTGAACACAGGTATTCTATTTTTTAAACAAATCTATGGAAAGCCTTAAAGAAAATGTTGCATTAGTTCTAAAATTCATGAAGATAGGATGTCCTGAAAATTGTAGTGTTCTTTAAAAGCAACACACACACACACACACACACACACACACACACACACACCTATTTAAAAACACTGGCTAAATCATAAAACATTTATAAAAGCATATTCATAAATTTATAGTAAGAAATAATATGAATACAGAGGGTAAATAATCACAGAATTGCAAAAGAATTCAATTACTGTGTAAAAATTTTATAAAGATAGAACTCAGGAGCAGTGGCATATGCCTGTAATCTCAGTACCTGGGAAACTGAAACAGAAGGATCACAGGTTCAGAACCAGCCACAACAACTTAACAAGGCCCTTAGCAAGACCATGTTTAACAAATAATATAAAATAAAACAGAGCTGGGGCATAGCTTAGAAGTAGAATGCCCCTGGGTTCAATCCTCAATACAACACAAAATTGACCTCATAAAGATATAAACATATGATAGCAAAATTGTTAAAAAACCGAAAGACCTTTAAATTACAATTTGAGAGACTATAGAATACAGAAAAAATGGAAAAAAGTAGATAATTGCATAAAAGAGATAAATGAAACAGAAATATTTAAGATGAAAACTAGAAATTATAATAACTGATATTTATATAGTTCTGACAATGATTGGGTTTTTTACGTATTAGTGCTCTTTAACATTTAAAACAAACCTAATAAGACTGGAGCCATTACTATCTTCATTTTATGACCATAATATTAAAACAAAGAAATTATGTGACTCACCCAAAGAGGCAAAGCTTGCATGGCAAATCATTTTATTTGTGCCAAAATGTCCAAGATAGACTCACTTTCCCACAAGTTAGAATGTTAATATCATTTTCTTTTGGCCAGTTTATTTTCTTGATGCCAGTTTTTGCCAATAATCATTTAAAAAAAATGTGACCATTTGAAAAACCACTTAGAAGGAATGTCATTATTCTTTGCTTCAGTTTGCAGGTAGATGTAAAAGACATATCATAATAATATTGTGGTTTGGATTAGCTTTCCTTTGTATTTTATACTGCTTATTTTTTGTCTTTACATATCATAACTTTTATTTTCTGATACATTATTTGCTACCAAAGGCATGTTTGACCTATCCCTGCCATCTAGTTTTAAGATAGGCTTACAATCCTTTGGGGACTTTTCAGCAGTAGAATTGAACAAACACATCTTATAAGAATCACTCAGCTGTTCTCTAGAAGAGGGTTTTTATTTCTATTTTCCTTATAACTGAATTATTTAAAAGCAAAGGTTGCTCTCAACCAATAATTCAGCTGTCAACGAGTAATACAGAAAAAAATATTTAACAAGGGAATGGATGAGGTGTATTGTTTTGTTGTGTCCAACATAACTGAAATCCAACATAATTAAGAAATTACCTACACTGTAATAAAGAAAACACTGCCTTTGAATGCAATGAGCATGTAATACTCTTTCTTACTATACCTCACTAATCTCTAAATAAATATCCCCCCCGAGAGATGATCTTTTTGTCTTATTCTGGAATGTCTGCTGTCATAATGATATGTAGATAATTATTAAAATGCTTAGCAGGATTTTTTGCACATGTATGTACCTCTTACAGATTAATCTGTCCTTTTAGACACTCAGCTACTAATTGGAATGCTACTAGAATCCAGAGAATTTTATTATTAAATGTGAAGGAAAATCTCAGTATGGTTGCTTAAAAATTGATCATACCAAGCACAGACAATAACAGGTGACTTAAGTCTCTATATTATAAAAATTGTCTATAAAATTATAACACCAAAATGCCTTTAAATAACATGTATTTATTTATTCCTGTTTCTGACATAAATAGTCATATTAAAAATTTAACTCATGATTTTGCTTTTGCAGAAGTTTTATAATGTCACTGTCAGAAAAAAATAAATTTTATCAAAGTTTTGAGATATGGTTCCTTCTATTTCTAAAATATATATATATTTGCTGGAAATTTTTGATCAGCTACTTGACTAATGAGAGGGACATCACCTTCTTGGGAAAAGAGAGGAGGAGTGACAAAAACATAGTGTGGTTAGAGACATTTTATTTCTCCTATAGGAGAAAAAGACCTCAGTATTTGAGGGTTATTTCAATACCATGGTCAGTATATTTAATTGATGCTACAACTCCCATGTCCAAACTTGACTTTTGATTTAAATTTACAGGTAATAATTGTACACATTTATGGGCTACAAGGTTATGTTTCAGTACATTTGTACTAAAATACATGAAATACTGAAATGTTAGCCTATCCTTCTTCATTTCTTAAATTCTCTGTGTATACTTCCTGACCCTGACCCCTGATGTGTTGAGATGCTGATCTGTGAGCATTTTCTCCTATTTCTCCTGACATTTGCTGATTCCCTTTCTTATTCAGTCACATTCTGCATTCCTCTTGTTGACTGGAAGCTTCCTGAAGGCAGGATACTTTTGTCCTCTTTCATCCCAAGTGCTTAGAGTAGTTTAGAGTAGCAGATAATACTTAGTTGGCCATAGGTACTTATTACATAGTAGCTGAATGAGCAGACTTACTTCAAGTGTCCAGATACCCGGGCTTTGAAACTCCCCTGCCCTCATTCACTCATGAACAGTTTTATTTCTCAAAGGTGTGTTAATTGAGGATGAACACAGTGTCTGCTCAGAGCAGTGTGACAGCTGAAGGGGCAGGATGTCAAGTGCCTAAAGCAGTACCTGGAGGCTAGGACCTGATGCTGCATCTCATGCTTTACCCATGCAGGCCCTGATCCTTAGTGTACATCATCCAGGAACACAGGATCAGGGTGGAACACACGGCCAACTCCATGGGAATGGATGATCTCGTCACCGAGAGCCGTCTCCTCTAGAAAACGTGCACTCCCAGCCCCTTGACTCTGTTTGGAGCTCGCCGTAGTCATGTAGTCCCTCCATCACTCCTTCTCATGCCATGTGTGTTTTCCTCAAATGATCTGAGAAGCCGATCACTGGCCCTGGGAAGCTTTCTGCTCTCATCCAGAGGGAATTAATCTAGTCACAATCAAACCTTCCCCCATCAATAACCAATTTAAGCCATTATCCCAATTAAATATCATTCTGAAAGCAATCTTAATCAATCTAGACTGGATAGACTTCCTGGAAAGAATTGCTTAATTAAACTCTCTAAAGACTCAGAAAATTCTGCAGAGTCAACCCAATGGTGACAGGAAATGAGAACAGAGGAGAATATTTGAGAGCAACCGAGAGGCAGGGGCTGAGGCCAACTGGAGTCACCACGAGGGCATGCAAGTAATTCAGATAAAGCATTATTTTACAAGACTTCAATAGTCTAGGGTCATTGTAATGCCATTGTTAATATATTTAACTGATGCTACAACTCTTGTGTCTGAACTTGACCTCTGATTTAAATTAAGCCATAATAATTGTACAGATTTATGGGGGACAATATGATGTTTCAGTATATATATTGTTTCAGTATATATATTGACAATATGATGTTTCAGTATATAATATATATATACATACATATATATATATATATTCAGCATATATATTAGCCTATTTTTCTCCCTCATTTCTTTAATCCTCCTTTAAATCTTTGTTATATGTCTCCTGACCCCTCATAGGTTGAAAAGTTGATTTGTGAACATTTTGTACTACTTCTCCTATTTTGGGCTGCAAATAAACCTTTCTTCACTACTTAATAGGAACTGAATCTTGTTTTTAGTTCTACAATTGTGACAGAAAATATACCCCAAAGTGGGCTTGAAATCTGGTAACATCCTATTTGCTAAAATAGTAAGTTCTGCAACCCGATACTGGTACTATATCACTATTTATGTTGCATGTGACCTAGTGAGCCACATATAATCTTGGGACATTCAGTTTGCCATCAATGGATATAGAAATCTTAATTCTGGATAGCTATGCCTTAAAGGAAGAGTATTAGAACCAATGAAGCATCTTTCAGAAAAGAAGGTAGGAGAGGATGTGAAGGTGGTTAGTTTATCACCTGCTGTCTCAACCAGCATTCCCAGTACTGTCATCCAAAATGCCTGGCAACAAAACTTGGAAGAAGGAAGATTTATTTGCTCACTGTCTTGGAGATTTTAGAGGTGCAGAACAGGTTAAGCTAGCACCAGCAGAGCTCAGGGGGAACAGGAGGACAAGAGAGAGAGAACAAAGGCTCTGCTCTCTTATCACAGAGGCCAGAGTAAGGCAAAGCAAGCAAGGGATTCAAATATACAAGCACAGTCCCTAAGGCCACATCCCCAGGAACCCAACGGCCTGGGTTACCACCCAGTAAATCCATTACAAGGCATGTATTCACTTAAGAGATTACAACTCTCATGACTTAATTATATCAGTCCTGAATATTAATACGTGGGCTCTTTAGGGGATGTTCTATATCTAAGCTCCGTGACATCTGGCAAATAATTATTTTTCTGTGTAAATGCACATATCTTGGTAGGAAAACTGGCAGTCTACTGTGTTTAAGGAGGATATCTGCTTTATTGAACTTTATCAAATAAAACTTTTCTGATGTTAAAGGTGAGGTATGCTTTAAAAAATATATCAAAATGTGTAATATAAAAATTAAACATAAAGTTTGTCCCTGAATGTATTAACTTCTTTCTCTCTCAAATCTCATTAATCTAATCCAAGTCATTATATCTCTTATCTGGATTATTATAATCATATTGTATATGGGCTTTCAGACTTCAGTTATCTTCCTATCAGTGACCAGTAAGAATATTTATACAATTGAGAAAAAATTTTTCTTCAGTGACTCCCCTTGTTTAAACATAAAGCCAAGTCCCTTAAGAAATCCCTTTCTAATCCAGAAATTTGCATCTTTCAACTATATTCTTCCTACAACCACCTTACACTCTTTGTCAGAAGCTGTAAAAACATTTTAAATTTCTTGCCAGACTGATGTTCGCCCTCCCCATGAGACCTCTGAACATTGTTGCTTTCATATGCTAAAGCACTTAGGCCTGCTACCCTCACCTGTTTCTTTCCCTTCTTTTCACTTCCTATCCATCATTTGGCCAGTTTCCATGTCACTTTCTTCTGGAAACTCTCGTGATTCCAGTTAAAGAGTAGGCGCCCCTCCTCTGGGCTTTGCCAGCATCCCACAAGTATGCAGGCATTGTCTTTATACTACACCATAGTTGAAGTCCATCTAGGCATGTAATATTTCCACTGGTTGATAAATTCTCCAAGGAAAAGGATCGCCTGTCTTCTGTAACAGTAATCCCCATGTTAATCGTAGTGTCCCACCCCATGCATTGGAGCCACTCAGTTGACATATATCAAATACATATCGAATGCTAGAGGACATGAGATTGAAGGGCTCTACATTCATATTGCTTGAGTTCCCATTTTAACTTTTTGAATTATTAACTTTTGACCAGAAGCAAGCTATTTAATCATCTGAAAATTGGTAATAAATTTGTGTATGGTTGTATCAGTCAGTTTTTCATTACTGCCACAAAATACCTGAGAGAATCAGCTTCTAGGAGGAAAGATTTATTTCGGGCTCGTAGTTTGATAGCATTCAGCCTGTGGTCAGCTGGCTTCATGGCTTTGAACCTGAGATGAGGCAGAAGACCATGTTCGAAGGGTATGGATGAGGCAACTTGCTCGGCTCATGGCAGCAGAAGCAGAAAAAGGAAGGAACCAGAGATGAGATATAGTTTCCAAGAGCAAGCCCTCAAAAGCCCACTACCTCCAACTAAGCCCCGCCTCCTACAGTTTGCAATCCCTCCCAATAATTCATTCAGGTGTGAATCCCTCAAGAGATCAATCCATTGATGTGGTCATAACCCTCATTATCCAATCACATCTCTCAAAACCACATTTTTTTATTGACTAGAGAGTGAACTCAGAAGCATTCTACCTTGGAACTGCACTCCTAGTCATTTATATTTTGAAACAGAGTCTCACTAGGTTGCTGAGGGTCTTCCTAAATTGCCGAGGCAATCTTCCTATCTCAGCCTTCCAAAAAATAAAAAAAATAAAAAACCCTTAAACATTGCTAAATTGTAAATCTACCTTGAATACATGAGTTGTTTAGGGGACTTCAAAACAATGGTGGTAGATGCAAACTAAGTTGGCCCCCAATGAGTTGTGTTCTTGTCTGAGACCAGGCTCTGAGTGCTGGTAGAACCTGTGAATTGCTTCTAGAACCTTGCGAAATGGTGAAATGTCATTCCATTGATTATGTTACATGGCAAAGTAAATGGAAGATCAGTCCTATGATTATATAACACTCCGTTTTAGCCCACCGTAGCAAGAGAGATTCCCTTGCTGATCTTAAGAATTCAGTCAGCTGTGTTGTAAGTGGCTTTGCAGAGGAACATGTGGTAGGGAACTCAGGTGGTCAGCAGGAGCTGGGGGTTCCTCCGACTGTCAGTAGAAGTTGTCAGTGATAAAGCCACAGGAAATACACTCTGCCCTACGAACAATCTGAAGAAGCTTGGAAACAAATGATTAGCTAGTTAAAGGGAAGCAGAGCTCTTAATGAGTCAGTCAATCTCCTTTGCCATAATCATCATTCAAACCACCTTTGCTGAGAGTTTCTGTTCCAAACACTGTTCTTATCTGAAAAGGCCACCCTGAGAAAAGAGGGGATGGGGAGACGTGTTGTCTAAAGAAGGGTTCTGTGAGAAAACCGCACTCTTTGCTCTTAAGGTCTTCATCCGACTGGCTGAGGTCTACCCACATTACCAAGAGAAATCTGCCTTTCTCAGAGTCTATTGATTTAAAAGCTGATCACATCTAAAACTCCTTCAGAGCAACATCTAGACTAATGTTTGACCTAATGTCTTGTCAACATAGTGGAACCAAGTTGGCAGATCCAATTAACTATTACATCTGCTATCAACCTGATTGACACTCAGGTCTCTCTGCCTTGGTTTCCTCTTCTGTTAAAATGGGCCTGAGATTTGAATATCCTGCCTATAATTCTGGTGATGGTAATAGTGTCCATATGTGCAAAGAACTTGGACAAGTCCACTTAAATTATTTACTATAAAATATGGCAGACAGGAAACACTTAAAAAATAAAAGATAACTTTTGTGGCCAGCGTTTTCACATGAGCATAAATGGTACAATTTTTCTCACCATTTTGGATGTCTTTATTATCCCAGAAAAGGGAGAAATAGGAAATACCTTTTGACAGAAATCTAAAATTTAAATGCCAGGAGAATGATTCGGTGGGAAATCGAAGCAAAAGCATTCTTGAGAGGAACATAAAATAAAAAAACAATAAAATCCCAGGTCTTAATCATCTGTTCTAAGCTGGATTGGTAAATGTAAAGTGGACACCTTTATATTATGGGTTATCCATCACCTAATGGAATGAAGAAGGAAGAGAGGCAGGAGCCAGGCAGGAGACTCACCTGCATGTGTTATATGCCATCTACCCTCCACCCACTCTTTCTTTGCCCTTAAAACAATCTTTGTTTCCTTTTCTGTTTCTGAGTCATTGCTTATTATTTATCTAAATCCCCCATCTAGACAATCCAGAAAGAATGTTGTTTGCTGGGATCTCCCTGGTCACAGATAGTAAAACCACCTGTAAGGCCTGTAGCCCTCTCTGGACAGAAAACATCTTGGATTGCAATAATGAAATTTTGGATAGATAGAAGAAGAAAGAAGGTGACACAAAGAAAACAGATGACAGCCTCACCAGTTCTATGGCTGCCCTGGCTCAGCCCGTGACTCTTGCATGCCCTTCCTGGGAGGGTTCACATCCTGGGAAGTTGTGTTCAGCTAACCATGATGTTATTACTTCCCCCCTGGATTGCTAAATCCTTAGAAAGAAAGAAGAGAACCATGTTTGCTTTGAATAGTTCTTTCTATTGTGAATTTTCCATTCCATCTGTACTTTTTTGAGACTGATGTGTCACTGGGTTTTATATACAATTAAAATTAAGGTCTATTTTCTTTCTCCACCCCTAGCTTATCTCCAGGATAGCTCTAAAAAGGCTCCCACAAGGCTTGAGAGCGTCTCCAGGAGGGAACTAAAGGAATTTGCCGTGAACGATGCCATCCTTCAAAATGACTTATTTGGTGCTTTCACTTCTGAATTAGCAAACTAGATAAAGTCAGCCTCTGAAAATCTATTATCTTTGAAATTCCACAAGCTTTTTTGATTGTTTTGTGCAGTCGAGTGAAAAGCGAAAATTTGGATTTCCTAGGACAATCATTTTGTTTGGAACACAATATTATTCTCAAAAGGAGAGGTTTATGAATGCTCAAGAGTTAATAAAAACACATCTGAAAAGAAGGAAATAGGAATGTTATACTCTGAAATATTTCAAATAGAATAATAATATTTTTCTATGGAAGGATTCATAACTATCCTCATATATTTCCAGGAATAAATACCGCACAAAATTGAAATCACTGCTATTAAATTTGAATTCTACTAAAATCTGAAAGGAGTATGAAAAATCTAAACATTTTATGAGGAAAATATGTCCTTGAACTAGGAAAGGGCTAGGCCTACTCTTATGGCACTGTTATAAAATTAAAGAATTCATTGCATCTTGTCATTAGACATAGAAGCATCCAAGTTAACTACGGGCTATTTTGACCCCCAATCAAAATATTATAATATTTGCTATAAAATGTAGCATATGAAAATATTTCATCTTTGATGTTGCACATGTATACTTTTTAATATATAGAATTAATCCTTTTTATATTCTTTGGAGCTTCTTTATAATCTTGATCCTCATTTCACCTAAAATATTCCATAAAAGTAGAGAAAAGATGAATACATATGATACTAAACCTCAGATGGGAATTGCCTTTTCTATTTTTTGTTCCTCTTTGCTTTCACCATACGTAAGACAAAGAGGAGACCATGGTCAAAGCAGGGTAACCGAGGTAACTAAGCTGGCCTTCTAGAGAGCTCCAAATCACTATGAGATTAGCATTCATCCATCGGCCATGCTGTGTTTCTGAAATTTTAATCATCACTATGTAAAGTCAAGTTGAAAAAAGAGATATGAAAATGGAACACAGGCATCACATTCCTCTTACACGAGGTGTGATGGGCTTAGAATGTATATGTATTGCCAGGCGTGGTGGCGCATGCTTGTAATCCCCGCGCTTGGGAGGTGGAGACAGGAGGATATCACAGGTTTGAAGCCAGCCGCGCTGACTTAAGAGACCCTGTTTCCAAAAATAATTTTTAAAAAAGTATAAAATAGGTCTGGGAGTGTAGCCCGGAGGTAGAAGGGCTTCCAGGAACCCCAGTACCACCACCAAAAAAAAAAAAAAAAATTATGTGTATCTATGTGCATATGTGTGCATGTAACTTTAAGAGTTTTCAGTGCAGAAATGTGAAGTTTGCCCTATTAATCTGTACAGTTCACAGGTGTTTAGTGACTCAGATGTATAGAAATATAATTGGGTTGCAGAAATGTTTATAGATAAGAGGAGTGTTTTTTTTTATTACACTTTAACATAATGGGTTCTTACAACACACCTGAAAGTGTGTATGAGATATTAAGTGGAAGAACCAATTTCAAGTGCTTAGTGCTTAATAATAATAACAAAAATTTAAAAGGCATGATCAATTGCTTGCCATATGTTGGGCACCATGCTAAGCAGCTCATTATACATTATCACCTTCATTCCTAAAACCATTTCAGGAAGTAGGCAATGAATTTCATCCTCACATTATGAATAAAACAGCTTCAACTGAGAGAGACAAAAAGAAAAAGTGACTTCATATTCTGAAAAGTTTTGGGTTCAGTTATCTGTGACTCCAAGCCTGTTTCTAAGCATGTGGTTAGGCTTTCTTATAGAGACTTTAGCAGATGTGTGTTCAGAAGGGAAGCATGGGGGTAGGCAGGTGTGCTGGTGTGTAAATGTATTATAGTGAGAGAGTGAAAGAGAACAGAAGTTCCATAGATGTTAGCTAAGGTCAAATCATTAGTTCCAAAGGTTATCTAGAATATTGTAGTCTGGGTGAGATTTCTAGCATCTCAGTTCAGTGCAGTATTCATGTTGTTCTTGCCACATGATATACTACCTCCTCCTATTTTATTTTAAACTCATTTTGCAGCTGTTCACTTGCTTCTAACAAACTCATATATTCATTATATATACATGTGTGTGTGTGTGTGTGTGTGTGTGTGTGTGTAGCCACAGACCTTTCAGTGTTTCTGCTTTGACTTTCCACGTCAGATTTGAGATGCTTTAATTGCTAATTTATCTTGAAATACCTATTTAGTTATCAAAACATTTTAATTTACCATGATAACTGCTTCCTCTAACTCATGCCACTTAATAATTGCTTTTGCTTCTAAATTACAGCTGTGACTGTTGGCTTTCTAAATACTACTAGGACCTTCTTCTGAACTGCAGTTTGGAAGCATGAAGGAGAAACTGGAGAAACACACTGTTCTTTAAAGTTGTCGGTTAAGTTCTAAAACATTTCATTATTTAGTGCAACAGGAGCTCGGCTTTTGTTTTATCATCAGCATTCCATTTTATTCACATAATTATTCATTTACCAAACATTTGGAAATTAAAATAAAACTGAAAATCCAGTTCAAAACGAGCCAAATAACTTATGGATAGAAGATAAAGCAAAATTGACATTGCAATGAACTTCTACACACGCCGGTAGCTCTCTGTATTTACCACACTTAAAGCAATAGGCACAGAGTTTTACAACTGCCTGGTAACATGTTTTTCTCTTACTAGATGTTAAGCACTTTGGAGGTCATGGACTATATCTGCCCATTATGCATTCAAAGTCCTGAGAACAAAGGAGGTACTCACTGAACAGTAAAGGATCGAATGCATCCATGGCAACAAAAACTCCAGGGCACATATCATTATGTTTATGTGATATGCAAAATGCTCTGTTCATGATCGTATAGACATTCTCCATGATGCTGCATTAACTGCAACCATCTGGTCTCGCCCATTGTGACAGGTTTCTAATTGCACTTTTATCTCTGTTCTTTCTCTTCCAACTTTCCCATACTCCACCATCAAATGAACAACCCTAACCCACAGCCTTACACATGTCCACTGTTGTACTAAATATCAGTCTTTCCCTACAGAATCCTCACAGCCTAATTTACCTGAATTATCCACCTTCTGATCCCAAAGATCTGTTCGGTTACTAGACTTAATTCTACAAACTCATAGTTTTAATTAGCCTAGGCTTTGTCTATCCAACCACACATTTATTTTCTGTCTTTGGAATATTTATTTCTCTTATCCTATCTACCTGCATTGTCTTTATCTTTATTTAATTTCCTTTAGAATTCACTTCAGATTTTACTTCTTCCACCAAAATTTCTTACAGTGCTCTTCAAATTTCATATTATAAGGAATCAAAGACTCTGACAGACAAACTAAAGTTATTGACATTCAACTCAAAATCCCATAGAACTTACCTACATCCATAGATTGGGAATAAGACCTATTAAGCTGTAGCTAAGTTACATATAACCTGGGTACCATGAAAAACATAAACTCACTCATCTAAAATTTCATCTTATTACTTGTAAACAGGAGTCAAAGTATCTTATTAACAAGGTGAGTGAACAACAGCTTCTATGTCTGGCTTCTTTTTGCAAAACTTAGTTACTCTATACATTTATCTTGAGCACTCTAGTGTTCAAGAGGTGACAGTCCTGGAAGTTGAGATGAAATTATTCACATTCTACTAATAGAAAAGTTAGAAATGCTCTCAATGTTCTTGATATAATTTGACTAAGCAATTATTAGAAGTGTTATGATATGAAACTATTTTTAATCAAACATTCCAATCATTTTTAACCTTATTAGTTTAAACATTCATACCATAAAATGTATCCAGTCATTTTCTCTGAAGGGGTTAGCTCTCTGAGATGGTAAATCAATATATTTGTCCCATTTCCAAACTTTTGCTTTACTCCACAGATCTACGAATATTGGGACTCCACACAAGAAGAGAAAAATAGCAAAAAAAATAAAATAAAATAAAATGTCAAATCTCAGAAAGAAAAACAGAACTGAATATGATCTCTTCAGTTATTTATATAACCTTTTAAGAATTAGATATGTTTGAATAAAGCACCATCACTTGCTTTCTTAAGTTGAGGATTTCATTAAAAAGCCTTTCTCCTGAAACCTGGAATGTAGCATTAACTGTCTAAGCAGGTCAGAGTTCACAGTTGAAACTGCTCATGCAAAGCATGTCTAAAACTACAAGGAGAAAAGTGACAGTATCTGAGAGAGAGAGAGAGAGAGAGAGAGAGAGAGAGAGAGAGAGAGAGAGAGAGAGAGAGACGGAGAGACAGAGAGAGACAGAGAGAGACAGAGAGAGAGACAGGGAGAGACAGAGAGAGAGACAGGGAGAGACAGAGAGAGACAGAGAATGTGTTCATACTCTACATATGGGGGAAAAGTGCACAGGAGAAAAAAAGGCCCAGAGGAAGAGGATGATGCTGGAGTAAGACTTAAGTATATATTTCACAAAGTTCTTCCCTATTCCTGCAGGGTCAAAAAAAACAAACATATTTATCTCTGATGATTTATCAGATCCATATCATAAATTTTAAACTAGAAGACTCAGGGCATTTCTTTATCTTTTGAAACAGTCAAACAGAACTTCGCTACCTGTTCTGCGTCTCCCACATGAGACTTAGGATCTGACTTGATGGGCAGGATTCTGCTGAGCGGTGTGGGGCATCACAGTGGGTGTGTTCAGAGGACTGCTTTGTCTGCAGGAGCAGTGAGCTTCCTCCTTTCACAAGCTTGCTGCATGTGAAATGCTGACCATGATGAATAGGACCCTGGAACTGCATTGCTATCATGAGACATCAGAGAATTGTCAGAATGTCTTTCAAAAAGAATTCCAGAGAAGCAGAGTTCTTCGATGTTCCTGTATTTTCTTTCCCAACTTTTGCTCCAGTAATTGAACATGTGTCTGAAGTAAAAGGAGAATTCTTTATTCTTTATTTCTTAAGTAATTTACACATTTTGGCCCATTTTTATTGACTACCAGCTACATCCATGAATAAATTATGCAAAAGAACCTGTCTCATGAAGCTTACACTTTATATTGAAAACAATTAGATACATTGGAATGTACTAATGTCCATGATAAATTACTTTGACAAAAATTCTTAAAATCTTAATAAAAGAATATATAGAAAAGGGGATAGGGTTCAAGAACCTGAACAGAAATTCAAGAAAAAAGAGGCTACTACCCAGATGTGTGGCCCACACCTTTCATCAGTATTTGGGATGCTGAAACACGAGAATCACAGGTTTGAGGCCGGCATATGGCAATTTAGCAAGATACTATTCCAAATTACAAAATAAATTAGACCAGGAGAGAAAAGCTTAGAGGTAGGATGCATCTGGATTCAATCCCCAGTACCATCCCAAACAAGCAAGCAAGCAAACGAACAAAAATACACAAACATGGTTCTATAACAATCTAGAGAACAACTGGCAGAGTTTGGAGCAGGGTGCCTTGGAAATTTGGATGGATTATTCATATATTACAACAGCAAAGATGACTGTACTCAATGGGTTAGATATGTACCATCTTGACAGAAATAGAGGAATTTTCTTCCCAAAGTTTGAGAGCAAACCACAAACTGGAAGTACAGATGTGACATTGGCTGAATGGCTGATTTTTTAAATTTAATTTTTACTAGCATCAAAATTTTGGGCAGAAATAAACTCAATAATTAAAATGACTTTTCTTAGGGAAATGTCCACTTGGTAGAGAAATATTACTTAGTTCAGAAGAGTGCAACTCAGGAGTTTTATCCCATTTATGAGACATACAGAATATTCAATCTCAGTTTTCATTCTGCTTTTTTTAACTGAATAGTGAAGTGTATTTAATTTGACTCTCTTCAACATTATTACCTTTTTTGCTACGTATGAGTTAACATTAGCTTATATATTTATTACATTAGCAAGTGAATATATAAGGGTGAAAAAAGAAACCAAAGCACGTTGTTGTAAAGTTACCTATGTTAGTGAGCAGCAATTTTCAGCAAGGGACTTTCCCTGTCCAAATATGAGGTTGCACTAAGTGTTTTCTTGAGTTCTATCTGTAAATATTTCAAAGTTAGCACAATTTTCTCATGATACAGGTGTAATTTTATTCAAAAACGATTCTAAAGTGAATACTGGAAGGTTTAAGCAAAAGTTGAGAAAGTAAATGGGATTGAATTTGACTAAATATAATAAAAAAAGAAATAGGAAGGAATGAAAGAGAAAGGAAGGAAGAGAGGAAAGAAAGTAGGAAGGAAAGAATGAAGGAAGACTTTTCTGTTATAAATATTAAAAAAAATATTTTTAGAGTTGAGATGGGAGGAGAGTAAATTTGGGGCTATCCCAAGAAATTTGGAGAGACTATGTTGCAAAATAAAAAAATTAAAAGTTGTGGGGCTATAGCTCACTGGTAGAGGACCCTGGTATCAATCTCCAGTACCACACACACGCACAAAAAAAAAAAAAAATGAGGAGGAGGAAGAATATATGTTTCTCAAATAAGAAACCTAGAGATAAGTTCAGGACAGTTGCCCTGGCTAAAAAATATCAAGACCCAGGTTCTTTCCAGCTTTCTAGTTTATTGTGTTAGCATATCATTTTTGTTCTAAGGTTGCAGACTGTGATCTACCTAGGATCATGCCTGAGTCTCAAGAATGAGTTCAGAAAAATAAAGGATAATAAGCATAAATAATGTCTGATTCTACAGTCAGGAAGACAAGAATCCTACTATAAAGCTCCAAACTGTAGTATTCCTCTTATAGTTCCTTTATTTATTTATTTATTTTTTATTTTTTGGTACATTCTATCTCTGAGCTATACCCTTAGTCCTAAGATTTTTTTTTTTTTTTTTTTTTTTTTTTTTTTTTTTTTTAGTTTGAAACAGAATCTCACTGTGTTTCTGAGGACCTCTATTAGCTGCTGAGGCTGACCATGAACCTGTGAACCTGTGATCATTCTATCTCAGCTTCCCAAGCACTGGGATTAAAAGCATGCACTACACCTAGCTGCTTGTTATGTCTAATATTCAAAATCTGATCACATGGACACTTTTAGAAGTGGTAATTTTCTATTGTTATTTTACCTGTTTTCTGTTTGTTTTATCTTTTTTTATTGAAGAATAATTCATGTTCCAAAAGATGTATGCATGGAAAGTTCTATTTGGTGATTGTGTAACTTCGGGTGTGTTGATGATATGACTTGCTTGTGGAAGCGCAGATTGAAGGGGAAGTCCTGTTCTCATAGGCACAAGACCTGAATAAAAATAAAGAGACAGCTGTGTTAAGGCATGCATGATTCTTCCTGACAAAAGCATGTCTGCTCTTGCCTGGGTTACTAGTCTTCAGCTCTTTGAACTGGACTTTCATAATTGATTCTTGGTAGTTTCCTGGCCTTTCCATATTGGACCTGTACTGCATTACTAGTCAGTCTTATTCTAAGATTCCAGCCCTTGGACCTCTTGGCCAGATACTGGTTTCTCTTGTTCTCCACATGCAGGAAGCCTCTTGGGACCACACTGCTTTGGACCATAAGCTTGGATTTGATAAATCACCTTTTTTCTTTCTTTCATTTGTGTAGAAGATTTATTATACTGTTTATCATAGTTAACAAAATATTTTTTAATTTATTTTTTATTTTTTATATGTGGAACATATTCAGAGTGGTGTACATTTATATTTTGCTTCATGCCCTTCCGTCTCTCTTTCCCTCCCCCCCAATAGAGAGTGTCCAGGTTAATCATGTTGTATTTATGCTATTACACATATTTGTATGTAGCTCCTCCATTGAACAACCTCAGCTTTCTTTCTCTCCTATCCTTCCATTCAAGCTTTGCTGAGATTCCCCCTCCATCGTCTGGAATCCCTCTGGTATTACCACTACTCCCTAGCTTGAACCTTTTACCATATACACATCCTATGAGTTCCATGACTCTAGCAAACCCTGACTGATGCAGTGTGTGTGTGTGTGTCTGTATGTGTGTGTATGTGTATGTGTGTGTGTGTGTGTGTGTGTGTGTGTGTGTATTTTCTTGTCTCAAAATGAGAATCCTGACATAGAGAACAATCATAATATGAGATAGTCTAGTAAGTGAAACATTAATGTTTTAAAAATTGTGTAGACAAAAATAAAGTCCAGCTCCGTGATTTAATAGATAAAGTTTTTGAGGGGATATTATATTACATATCAATAAAATTGTGGTAACATTACCTGCTTCAGAGACTTAGGTATTGAGGTTTAGCAGGATAGAGTTGATGTGCCTGGAGATAAATTGTTAATCTGAACATGTTCCTTCTGCTTGGCCAAAGAGAATTGAATAATTTCCACATTGATCCTCATTCCTTTCCCTCTTGTCACTATGCCTCCTCAAGAAATAGTGTTGTTTCCTGCTGTTCCAAGGAAAAGTTGCTCTACATTTAGAAATGGAGGGAGGGGAATAAATTATAGGAGAAAAAGTAAATCTGAGGCTTGATTTTGAGGTAGAATTTGAGGCCCTGGAAAGAAAGATGCTCCAGTATTATGGTAATATATGACAAAAGTATATTTTTAAAAGGGAAGAAGAAACTGATGTCTCTTTACAAAATATATTTGTATGCCTACTTATTTTTAAATGAAAATATCTATATATACACATATATGTATACATGTATATTGTTAGATTGAATTTCTATAATGATTTCAGAAAAAATTATGCAGATTCCTTTTTTTTTTTTTTTGGTGGTACTGGGGATGGAACCCTTTCTACCTCTGGGCTACACTCCCGGATCTATTTTATACTTTTTTTTTATTTTTGGAAACAGGGTCTCTTAAGTCAGCATGGCTGGCTTCGAACCTGCGCGATCCTCCTGCCTCCATCACCCAAGCGCGGGAATTACAAGTATATACCACCATGCCCGGCCAGATTCCTGTTTCTTAAGGTTTAAAAAGATAGAAGCAACTCTCAGCTTAGGAAAGGCACATAGTTAAGGCTCAAAACATAGTATATTTCACAAATGACTAATTCTATTCTCCAAAACTTAAAATCTAATAATGGTTGTCAAGAACCAACCATGATGGTAGTAATGAACACAGATTGAAAGCTATCAAAAACCTAGGCACTATTCACTTCTCACAAGTCAACAAAGAAGATAAAAAATTATTCATATTTTGTACATGAGGAAACTGAGATTCAGAAAAGATAGAGTAAACTGATAGAGGTCACATATCTAGTCAAATAATGTTGCTGGGGAGGAAACCTAGAGAGCTTGCCTGTACATCTTGAAAATTTAACTGGTCTGCAGTATTTCCAGCATTGACCAGATTATTGTAAAGCAGTTTTATAACCTCCCTAGGTAACTATATATAGGGCAGCAGGTATCTAGATGTGTACTTACTAGTGAGTTTATAAAATATCACATTACATAGCCTTACAACACTTTCTAATTATAACACTCATTCACCAAGAATCAAACTAACTTATTTATGGAAGATAAATATTTGCAAACCAAGTAGGAAATAATTTTTTCTAATACTGCATAATAAACTATCAGGAGAATATGATTTGGCATTTTGATTAGCTTAGCATAAATGCATTTTTCACTTAATGTAGTGAAGAGACAAATCTATGGATGATACAAAAGCTACAATCACATTGGCTTTAAAAGTCGACTTCCAGCCTGCTGAGGTGGTGCACACCTGTAATTCCATCACTTGAGAGGCTGCGACAGAAGAACTGGAGGCCAGTTCATGGCAATTTAGCAAGACTTTAATCTCACAATAAAATTAAAATGAGGTGGGCCATAGCTCAGAGATAGAATACTTCTGGGTTCAATCTGTAGTAACACACACACACACACACACACACACACACACACACACACACACACACACAATGCTATTCTCCCCTGTGCAATTCTAGGAGGTCGAGCAAAAGACTGGAGTCAAACTGGGTTAAGAGGCAGAAAGCCAAAGAACCTGAATGATAATCAAGGTTCTTTGGCTCTTTCCTGCAATCCTTGGTCAATGGCCACTTGCCTTTGGCTAACCATTGCTTTATGAATGAGATTATTTCCCCAAACTTTCTCAGTCATTTTCCTCATTTCAAATTGACAGTATTCATCAATATGGAAAACATATTTTAGAAATACACGAAGAGTCTTTTTGCATGTGGGTCTCTTGTATTAAATAATTAAATAATTTTAATTCATCTAATATCTACTTCTATTTATGACACAGATTGGTCATTCAGGGACATGGCAGTATTCATTCAGACATGACAATAAGCAATTCATTGTTTTATTTTTCAACTGAGAGTTGTCAAGGAAAACAGAGACTTGCAAGTATAAAAATTAAAATTAAATCCTAAAGGGGAAAAAAGTTCATTCATAGTTATTATACACTGAATAATTTAAGAGTGCCAGAAAGCTTCCACATTTGCAAAGTCCTTTTTCTGTTGATATAACTGAATACCACAGAGTAAGAAATTTATAAAGAAAAGATGTTTGGCTAGCCATCATTCTGGAGGATGGGGAGTTCAAGAACCTGGTACCAGTATCTTCTGTGCATTTGGTGTGGCCTTCCTGAAGATCCTGGTATGGTGGAGGACATCATGTGGGAGAGAAGGCAAGCTTACCTGCTAGAACCTTTCCTTTTTTATATAGCCACTAATATCTTCAAAAGGCCCCATACTCATGAAATCATTGAATCCTAATTACCTTCCAAAGGCCAACTCCAAATATAATTAAAATGTGATTTAGGGAGTAAAATTTTAACACACAAATTTTAGAGGACATATTCAAACCATAGTGACATTTTTCGCACTATTTTAAAAATGCAATTACTGAGAATCCTAGGGATTTATCATTTTTGCCAGAGATTTTGTTACCAGTAGATGAAGAAAATAATATGAACCCCAAATGCCTATGTAAACTTATGATTCTAAGACTTGTGATCACAGACACTCAAGAACATGAAAAACATAAATATGGGGTGATCAACTCAATACTTTAATAACACAATTCATATCTTACTGTTTTCTGAAAGAGTCATACTAAGATAAATAATTTTTGAGGGATTCAATAATATAGAATGCTGAATTGTGAATTTAGACACCTGAGTTCCAAAATATACTGGACCTCAGATGCCTCTGAACAATTGACTTAGGTTTGTTGGGAGCCTTTATTTCCAGTGTTTATTTTGTAGCCAACTATGAGTGTGGAATTGTGCACATGAGTAGGCTCATTTCTTTTTGGAGTCAGTCTTATCTGATTTTTCATGTGGAAAAGGTTCACATAATCATCGACAAATGTCTCCTCTAATTTGAAGCAACATGAAGTTCAGAAAAAAAGAATAAAAACCCTACCTTTAAAGTAGAAAACTTTAAGCTCTATAAAGGATGAAATCATTTCCATTATATTTACCACTATATCCCTATAATCAAAGAGAAGTCCTGGGACTTAGTAAATATGAATACACATTTTTAGTAAAAGCTATTAAATAGGAAGTCACCTAATTAAAAACATAGTAGACTGTGAGGCAATAGCTCCTAGACCCCATTTGGGAAAGTATAGGGCAAGGCCACCTTTATTATTATCACTAGTGCTCTATCGTTCATAACATTTCCTGTTGATGTCTGTTCCACTTTACTAGGTTTGGTCACTTAATAGAATATAGGGCTCCTATATTTTCTCCTATGAATTAAGTTCATTCTAAATAAACATGGCTCTAAATTCTGACTATACCTCATAAGACCCAGAAGGCTTTATCCTGGGATGATAGCGTTAGAATTAGGAGTCTAGCCCATTCAATGGGGTACTCCGACTGCCTGGGTCATTCAGAAATCCTGACCATCTTTATAACAAGGAAGGCCTCTAGTCAGCTCACAAACTTCCCATTGCCTGGAGAATGTAGTGAAACTGGCTTATGATCCTTCCATGAAATCACCAGTACTTGGGAATAATTTGTTTCCCCAAATGTCTATAAAGCACTCACATGTATAGTTTTCTACTAAGAGTTTTGAGAAGGAAAAAATGTATGTGATAAAGTGAATGGAGTAAGGAAATGGTTTTATGATTCTGTAAATTAGAGAATTCAATACAGCAAAATCGTCTTCTAGAAATCGAAAATAAACATCAGCACATTATAAGCTTAGAGAGGATCCCAGAATAAATGAATCTTTTAACTTTTAATATGTGTGTGATTTCCAAAAGCAAGTGGTCTTCTTGATGTACATTTTAACAAAAATTCCTCTAGTCAAGCGGTTCTCAACGTGTGTGTTGGAGTCTCTTGTGAAGCACCCCTAGAACATTCAAGGTGGGTGGTGATTCAAAAAACAACTTTAATACAAACAAGCTTCTTCACTCTTATTTTCTTACAAGTGGAGTGTTTCCGAGACTGTGAAGACATTCTAACAGACTGGATACAGTAATAGATAGGAGAACACGGCTCCCTCCTATTAGGTAGAAGTGAAGGAGATTTCCAAAAACTTAGAGTATAATTATTTTAATCAAAATTCTGACTTATGTAAACTTATCCTTACTTTGTTATTTTAAATTATTTAATATTGTATAAATTTTATTAGTTTAATACCTAGCATAGTTGTTATCTATATAAGCAAACACTTTGGAAGATTTGTAATCATTTTTGACCAAAAATGTTTTTTATTCGCCCCAAATCAAATTTAGAATCTGCTGATCTAGATGACATTGACAGTGAACATTAATCTGAATTATTATCTGGGCCCAGGATGGTCCAAGGAATATGAAATTGTCCAAAAATAATTTCCTGAGAATAATGTAGAAGATTTTTTTTTTTTCATACTAGATCTTGAACCCAGGGGAATGTTACTTCTGAGCTACATTCCCTGCCTTTATTTAATTTAATTTTAAAAATGTTTGAAACCGGGTAGCACTATGTTACAGAAGGCCTTCCTCACTAAGTTGCTGAGGCTGGCTGAGAACCTGAGATCTTCCTGTCACAGCTTCCTAAGTACTGGGATTATAAGTGTATGTCACCATGCTCAGCAAGGGAGAAAATTTGTATCATAAAAAATATAGCTGTGGCTCAAGAAAATAATCAAGTGATTTGAAATTTTAAAAACCTAGGTTCTATTTCCATCTCTATCATTTTGTTTATTTACTTACTAATTTTATTTTATTTTGGGCTGCCCATAACTTTTTCCCTGGATCTTGGTTTTTCTCATTTTGGACAAGAAACACATCAAACTGTGACTAATATTTTTAGTTAACATAAAAAATAACTCATGAATTGAAGCAAATATAAAAAGATTCTGGACTCCAGATAACTTGAGTTTGTAACCCAATCCTACTATTCATTAACTACATAAATTCAGGCGACACACTTTACCTCTCATCACATCAGTTTTCACATCTACAAGGATGGTGATGACAATGGACAGTTTCCATATACATCCTTTTATTGAGGCATTACAGGCTCAGAGTGGTAAGGACATGCAGACACACAGCACTTGGTGAGCTCCCCCTCTTTCTATTTCAGAATTCTCTGATGATTAAACAATACTTCACACCTAGCAATAGTTTATGGTTCTTATTAACAACGGCAATAATATATACCTTTCTAATAACTATTGCTGAAAATATGACCACCTTAAAATATGTAGGCTTAAAACAATAACCACTGTGTTATGCTTCACAGTTCCAAGGGCTGGCCAGGGCTGAGCTGGATAATTTCTCAGATGGCCTGGCTTGATGTCTCTGTTATGTTTCAACTGGATGTTGGCTATGGCTGGGGCTGCTTAATTTTCTTAATGAGTCTTTCTTCACATGGCAGGTGATCCTCCATGGTCCTGTTATGTGGCCATCCAGACCAAAAGAAGTCTAACCTGTGTTTATCCTATGGAGAATTCTATAAGCTGAATGTTCACATATACCCCAAAATCATATTTTAGTCTAAGGATCTGATGTGATGTATGGTATTAGGAAATGGAACCATTAAGAGGAACTTTTGTCATGAGTGTGAGTCCCCGTGAGTGAGATTAGTACCTTGATAAAGGGATAATGATCTTTCACTCTCTACCACTTGAGAATATGATAAGAAGACAGCCATCTAAAGCCAAGAGGGGGCCCTCAGCATACAGTTGATCTGCTGACACCTAGATCTTAGACTTCCAGCATCCAGAATTATGAGAAATAATGTACTGCTGGTTAAGCCACCCAATCTATGATATAACAAAGGCTTAGGGATTTGAGAGGAAAAAAAAAAAAGCATAGGACAGAGGAGCTCAGAAGGTCCAGAGCATCACTTCCTCTACATCCTATTGGTCAAAACAGTTGCAGGCTCAGCAGGAGAGGCTGGTGTGCATAGCTAAGGGTGATCTGGACACCAGCTACCAAGAGGCATCATTTATTTCAACTCTTTTATTTCAACAGCTGTGGATAATTGGTTGTTAGGAACTGTTATATCAGTGTTTCAGACTCTTTGCACAGAGATTTGCCATCCTAATACTAGCTTTTTAGATATTGGAAGTTATACTCAAACCACACTATAGTGGACACTGCATTAGGGAGATGGGGAAACATGAATTTTCTGCTGGCATGAAACCTATTACTCTGTGTAGTATGATGAAAGTCAGCAGCCTGGTGGGGAAGAAGCCCAGAGAAAGCTCCTGGCTCTGCACTGGCTAACTCTGACTGCACAGGCTGACATGTTCTGAGACACGCTTGAGTCATCTGTACTAGTGCTCCAGGTGCTAAGGCTCTGAAACACACCACTGGAGCCTTGAGTGGCTTGTATGAGGCAGCATGGCTTTGCTCAGCAACTTGCAGCTTGGATAGGACCCAGTGAGAAGAATATAAAAATGGAATTTTTTTTTTTCTGTTCTATCATCAGCTGGGATGCCTCTAAAGCTGGGGCTAGAATACCTGAAGCCTCACTCTCTCTGGACTTGAAAACCTGTAAAATGGAACAGCTGGGTCTCTCTGGCTAGTTCCACTATCTCCACATAGTTACCGAAGCATACTAAGTTCAAGGGGTTGAACCTCCTGCATGGGATACAGGGTTCTGAAGACAGAGAGAAAAATCTGTACAGAATGTCTTCAGTGTTCTACTCATACATCATAATGGGGTAAAAGATGGTGGAGGCAACAGGCACACATCACCCAACTAGCCCTCACTCAATTCCTACCCCATTCCCTCCTCCTCCCTTCTTCTCATCTTTGGCTTAGTGATTGACATTGATATGTTTATGAATGTACATCATGTGCATAGTTTCTATGAGAAGAATGTAAAAAAAAAATCTGTAGACATACCTTAAAACGTCACAGCTAGAATAGGATAAAATATACCTTAGTAAGTCACTGACTCAATAAGTGTTATTAATATGTGATCCCTATACATTCACACACTTCTTTTTTTTTAACATGGCCCACATTCTCCCACCAAACACCCACTTCAACTTTCCTAAGCCATCATTAAAAAGTTTCAGATAGAGTATCATTTCAAAATCTCAGATCTCCCTAGAATCTTCCATGCGTATCCAAACAGACCCCTCTGTGCTGGTTTAGGGATCTGCTGAGTATCAGCATTCTCAGACAGTTTAAGTAATCGTTTGGAAAAGATCACTAGAAGCAGGAGGACCCAAGTTCTGGTTTTCTTACAGAGAAATCAGCCCCTCCCTATCCCCTGGCAGGACTTTAGCTTGTTGCAGAATTATACATTGGCTCCATGACACTTCAATATTGAAACAAAACCAGAGAGGTATAAGAAAGGCCTGACAAAACCTAAAATAAAAATAAGAAGAATTCAGAAACAATCACTGAGACCTAGAGGAGGCTGGGAGTCCACAGTAAGTGCCAATTTTAAATCACTTGCTAGTTACGCAAATTAGAGAAATGTCTTATTTTCCCTGAGTCTCAATCTTTTAGTTCTAACTTTCCTGTCTTGAGTTCCTGGTCAACAATGTTTTCCATATTCAGTTAAAATATCATTGCCTTTATTTTGTTTGAACTGTTTCAAGGCATAATAATACATTTCTTTTTGTCTTTACAGTCTAGACAGATTTCAATTATTTTCTCCTGCCAAGCTGTCTGTTTTCTATGGAAAATGCAGATCTCTTGTTCATCATTTTATCTATGGTACCTAGCTCATTACTCCATTACTCCTCCCATAGTATATACTACATAAATACTTATTGAATGGATGGGGAAAATGGCTAACACACACACACACACACACACACACACACACACACGTATATGTATATGTATATGTATATGTATATGTATATGTAAATGTATATGTATATGTATATGTATATGTATACATCTGCCTTCAAGCTATATCCCAAGCCCTTATTTTATTTTATTTTATTTTTTAGTTTAAAACACAGTCCTGCTAAGTAGCTGTTGCTGTCCTCAAACCTGCCTTCCAAATAGTGCTGTTACAGGCATGGGCCACCATTCCCATGTGTCCTTTATGTTTTTATGGTATTGTAATAATAGCAAACAAGGAAGCACACATAGACATTTATTTTTTATGGTGGGGGCTGAACACAGGTGCATTTTAATTATACCTCTGAACTATACTCTCAGCCCTATTTTATTTTATTTTGAGACAGGTTCTCGCTAAATTGCTGAGGCTGGCCTCAAACCTTCTGTCTCAGCCTCTCAAGTACTGGGATTATAGGCATGTACCTGTATCATGCCTGGCTTGATCTATGTCCTTTTTTAAAAAAATATGCTTTTATCGGTGCATTATGGATTCACATCATGATGTGACTCATGTTAACAGGGACATAGATGCTGCAGTACTTGTGCTCCCCCAGCTCCCCAGCTCCCCTATTTCCAATAAAGAGTACTGAGATTGACATTAGTATTTTCACATACGTACACATAGTCAAGGGTAGCAATTCTCTTAATGAACCTCACTCTTTCCCCTCCCTTTCCCTTAGACCACCTCCCTGGCCCTGCTGAAGTTTCTCTTCCATTATCTGGAATTCCTCTGGTATCTCAATCACTCTCTAGCTTGTGCATATTAGAGAAAACATATGGCCCTTCGCTTTCTGTAACTGGACAATCTCACTTAATGTAATGATCTCCAGGTCTTTTCAATATTTTCTGCAAATGATATAGTTTTGCTCTTCTTTACTGTTGAGTAGAATTCCATTGCGTGTCTATCCCATACTTTTGTAATCCATTTATCTGTTGTACTTTTAAAGTAGTATTTCATCTCTAAATGCAATGTGGTTTTACTTTAATTAGTTTTATTAATGAGTGTTAAAAATTGACTAGTGAAAATACAGAAAAATAAATATAATGGTGGGTTTCTACTCTTCCCTAGAGAAAACCAATCTAGACCAGCGAGCCTCCGGAATTCTCAGTTTTCACTAAAGCGTAGATAAAATGTTCATTTCTGTTTGTGAGAGAGTGATCGGCCTGATGATAAGATCTGAAACAATGCCGTATGTACATATTGAAGAGTCTAAGAGGATATTTTGTTTATTTGTTTTATGTTCGAATAAGCAAGATACAATATTCCAGTAATAATTAATTTATGTTGTATAAAGAAGTATCAAATGAAAGAGGGAGCCCAGATTTTAGACTTTTTACTTGATTATAATAATAAAATTATTTGAAGGGATCATAGACAAATTATTATAAACTCAGGCTTTAAAGCTAGGTGGGTGTGGTGGTGCATGCCTGTAATTCTAGTACTTGAGAGGCAGAGACAGGAGGATTGCAAATTTGCTGCCAGCCCCAGCAACTTAGTGAGACCCGTTTCAAAATAAAAAATGAAAACACAGGACTGTAGGTATAGCTCAGAGTTAGAATGCCCCTGGGTTCAATTCTCAATACCACAAAAATAAATATATAAACAAACAAACAAACAAACAAACAAACAAACCCAGTCTTTGGTACAAGCCAAAAGACCTTAAAACCTCAACTCCTGTATACTAGCTATTTATTTTGGAGAAAATGACTAAATATTTTTTAGCCTCAGGTTTCTCATTTCTAAGATGTCTGTGATAATAAAAGTTTGCCTCATAAGAATATTTTGAGGATTAAATGAAGAAAGAAAATGTATAGTGCTCAACCAAGTGCCAAGGTCATTGTAAAAGCTTAATCAATATGAGACTGGATCTATTAGAATTATAGTTCTCAGCTTTTGTTCTTAAGAGAAAAGTTAAAATACCAACTATTTACAGAGGGTTTGTAACATGGAAATTGATGAAATTTCTGGTCCTTGTTTCCTACATCTTAATAAAAATCTTGAGAGAATAAATTCTGAAGATGCTTATAAGCTGAAACAATACTATTATTCTGTTTCTAAAATGAAAAAAAAAAACAGTTCAATGTATGGCATTTAAATTATGTATTTGTTCTCCAAATGTGGGTGTTTTATAATCTCAGACAATGGAAATGTCATCGACAAAGAGAAACATTTCAGTTCTATTGTGGATGCAGTTAAAATTCTCATTTTACTTTATCAACTTTGGTGATGATTTTAACTAGTCATATGTTCTCTTAACTAAATATTTTGGCAGAAATTTAAAATAAAACATAACTTGGGCTATTGTTGAATTAGAAGAAGGTGACATAGTACTTTTATACCTCAAAATAATTTTGATGGGTAATTTTGCCCAACTTGCTGAAGAAATGGCTTTAACATTAGAGCAAGGAAATATGTTCAATTGCTAACGGGAGAGTATGTCCTGGGGTTATATAAAACAAATTTAGGCTTAAAAATGTTGGAAGAAAAAAAAAATTTTTGAGTGTGCTTCTTTGAAAATGCAAATGCAATTTGAAGGTGTACATTAGCACTTCCTATCCCAGTGGGATTTTGAAATCACATATAATTTTACCATTCTCTTTATCTACCATATATCTAAAGTATCCAGATAAAGAATTTACTAGAATTCTCTCCATTCTATTCCAATGTCTAAAGCATGGCAGTCAGTCTTGTAGAAAATAAGGTAAATTTTCTAATGCAAAGCATTTTTTAATTCCATTCCAGTCTTGATGTTTACCTGTGAAAGGGGACTGGGGGACAATAAGGTACCACAGTTGTCTACTAAAAGGCATCCACATAACTAAGAAAAAAATTTACATACTCTTCTTAACTACCTATACACATTAATCAGTAATAATTTAGTTGAATTTACAGACACATATGCCATGACATACTATGTCATGGCAATTTTATATCTACATATATAACTGATAAATTGAAATGAAACTGAGCTGAATTTGGTTAATCTATGATTTTAAAATATTAAAATATTGTTAAACAAAGTAATTTTATAATGATATTTTATTTTTAAGAGACATATTTGACCTTATATGAATAATTTCCTTAGATGTCTTTATTTTGTTATAGGGTTTTTTGTTTGTTTGTTTTGTTCTCTTTTGGTGGTACTGGGGTTCCTGGAAACCCTTCTACCTCCAGGCTACACTCCCAGTACCTATTTTTATACTCTTTTTATTTGGAAACAGGATCTCTTAAGCCAGCGCAGCTGGCTTCCAACCTGAGCGATCCTCCTGTCTCCACCTCCCAACAAGCGTGCGCCGCCACGCCTGGCTGTAGGGTTGTTTTTTACATAAATTATAACTCAGTTACAACTATACATTAATGTCTTTTATTCTGGTTTATTTAAATTTTATTAATTTGGTGAAGGCAACAGACCATTATATTAAAATAATTAAGCAATAATTGAATTTTCTGTCTTGTGATATGCTTTGTATTGATACTATAAGCACAAAATATGCTGTTTTTATTCTAACTTTAAGCATTTGGTTATCCAGTGAGGGGCTGATAAAGAGGACAGATATGTGTAGCTAAAATCATGTAAATATTAAATAATTATTTCTTAAAGAAAACTGAAAAATGTGACATAGTTTGGAAATAGCTTATCATTAATTCATGAAGTATTTGGACACTGGAGTTGAGATAAAAGAAGGTTAGGGTATGTACTTTGAGTCTGTAAAATGTTCTTGAGAAAAATGAACTTTAAATTGTATCCTTATGATAGTTAAGCAGAGTATGCAAACACTGAAGATTTATGAAGAATTATGATAGTTTAATATGATACATATTTTGAAAGCCTTACACTTATTTATGGCTTATAGAATATGTGAAAAAATTATCACATTGTTTTAGTTTTCCTGATATCATTTCTATTTCTATGTAACAAAATTCTTCCATGTATGTTGAAAAGACTCTTGCATTAAATGTGTTTAAGGCAAAAGTCATCAACTCATATAACTTATACAGATTACTAAAGTCACCAAACTCAGCCTTCATTTAAGATGTAATTAGAAAATATCTTATATCAAAATAATACCTTACAATGCTTTTAAAGACCAAAAAGGATGATTTCCATGGAAGAAGTTTGTTAAACACTAAGATATTAACAAAAGCAACAAATTACAATTCTTATCCAAACATACAAAGAAACTTCCAAGTTAACTCAATGATTATGAAGTTTTTTAATAGAAGCCACAGAATAGCTGCATTATGATTGATTTTTTTATTATCTTCGCTTTAGTGAAATCAAATCTGGTGTGTAAACAGTTAAGGTGTCAATAAAAAAGAGGAAATATTATATTCTACTGTGTGAACAGTTATGGTATCAAAAAAGAGGAAACAGAAGATTCTTAGATGAGTCTATACAGTAACGTTTGAAGTGGTGCCTGTTTCCACAGGTACCATGAAAACCTTTGTCCTGGCTTACAATCACTTCCTCTATATCTCAGTAGAAATATTGGTCAATATATGTTTCCACCTCACCCTATACCAGTGATAAATATCATCTTCATTTGAATTTTGGAAAGTGCTAACATCAGAGTGGATCTTGATGAAAGAGTGAAAGAATTAGGCTGAATAAGAGAATCTGGGGTTTAAAAATAAACCTAAAACATATATATATATATATATATATATATATATATATATATATGTGTGTGTGTGTGTGTGTGTGTGTGTGTATGTGTGTGTGTATGTATATATGTATTTATGTATATGGACTATATATGGTATATATATATGGAATACATATATATGGAATACATATATGGAATATATACATATAAACATAATATAATGCATAATTATAAGTATATAATTAATTATTATATGTAATACACAACATATGCATATGATATATAGCAAATATATATTACATTATATATGTAACTACATATACAAATCTATACTCATCCCTTTTACTATTTCAAAGAGTATCTTAGGAAGACTTTTTAAATTGTTCTAAAATATGACTAGATTAATTAGATTACTCTCACTGTTGTGAATATAGAACCTCCTGGATGCTGGGGGAAATGACACAATTGTTTTAAAAACTGAATTATTACATTATCATCATATGTCATTCAGTTCTTCTAAACAAACCCAACAGGGTGACCATGTATGCAAGTTACCCACAGAGACAAGTACTCTCACAGGCACAAATTCTCCATCATACTTTCATATTAGTTTTTCAAGATTTACCCTTGCTCTTAGTTTTTACACTCAAGTAGTACATGTCCAGTGACACTGGGGAGATGTTAAAGGATATGAAAGACAAGAAGCAGTCAGCTTTAGCCATTTGGGTTCATGCCGTGATACAAATCAGTTTGGACAATCTCTGTTTACAATCAATCTGTAAACTAGATACTCTCCCCTTCTCCAGACTCTGCAGACATTCAGCCTGCAGAGCACAGACCCTGCCTGGATGTTGTCACCTTGGATTATGTCACTAGATTTCTCTCTGTCTGTGGACCCTCCAGAGTCAGACCTGTCTTCTTGTTATCACTCTTGTGATCCACTCCTTCTTATCTGTTTATCCCACATGAGCTGACTCTCTTCCAGACATTTGACTTGCCAGGATCTGGCCAATCTCCATAGGATGAGTCCATCTACTTACAGCTTGGATACAATTTTGACCATTTCTTCCACTCTCCTGTCTTGCAGATTAAACCTTTATCCCAGCATAGATCACATCTGCCTAAATCCAACTCCTTTCCAACTTGTCTGTTCCCATTAGTGATCTGAACCCTAGCAGATATTTTCCCTACTATTTCAACCTCCACAAATTCTTATCATGTCAAATGTTATGTAGTTAAGAAAGAGCAAAATGGCATTTTAAATTCTCACAAATCTGTGTAAAGGTCCTGCTAGTAAGATGGAAATAAATTAGAACAAGCATCTCATAATTAAGGACAGCTGCTATACTCCCCAGACTCTGTGATATTCCAGTCCTCACTTAATCCTCAGAAATGACCCTTCAAGTGTACAGATTCAATGATTATTTTTCCAATGAATGAATGTCAATTTATGACATTTGGGTTGTTTATATAAAGCCCTTTCCTGCTTATCCAGTAAATGTTTAGAAGATTTAGGAGAAAATTGTGTCTTTTGGGAACAGTTTGGCAGAAACTAAAAGAAGTATAGATGGACCCTCACTCAGGATATGACATTCAGTGGCAAACTCAAAATTGAGATGCCAATACCTCAAGAGAAGATATTAGTAGAGAAAAGCAACAGTGACTTTGAACAAAACTGACTCACTGATGAAAGTTCTCCCATGACTGACCCTAATCTCATTAGAAATGATGACTGAAGTGGCTTGGTGATTTTTTACCTCTTCAACAGGAAGCTCATTACTGGGAGGTGCTTCACCTGCAGATGATAGAAGCTGAAGATCTAGATGGATGAGAAAGGGTTTCAGTGTCTTCCCTATAAATCATATAGAGAACTCTCCTGAAAGGGTAACATTCCTTCTAAATATTCCAAACATTCTCATTATCTACTTCAAACCTATGTTTCCTGAGATAATCCACACTCAAGTGATTTTATTTTAAATTATTTTGTTGTAGTGGATATTGAATGCAGGATTGCTCTGCAAAGGCTACATCTTTGGCCATTTTTATTTTGTTTTGAGCCAGGGTCTCACTAAATTGCCCAGGCTCATCTTGAACGTATGATCTCTCTGCCTCAATCTCTCAAGTAGCTCAGACCACAGGCGTGAGCCATGATTCTTGACTTCAAGTCATTTTTTATATTAATAATTCCTTAATAGCAATGAAACATGTTCAATATTTGTTTTATTATTTTTGCACATGAAATACATGTAGTTAGTGGCTCAAGAACTGAATTCATAAGCAACTAAAGGAAAGGAAAGAAAAGGGAAGGGAAGGGGGAATCAAGTTTATTGTATATCTTTTACATTATTAGATGACAGAAAATACATTAATCATGTCATTTGAATAAATGTCAATCTGCAAAAATCATTATATTCTCCATTTTACATATGAGAATACTAAGTTTCTACAAATTTAATAAAATCTTCCAGAGTCACATATTTGGCAACAAATAAATCAAATATTTTAGAGCAGTGTTGCTAGTATTTGAGTAATACGGTTGGTACCTTCAGGGAACAAACAAACAAACAAACAGAGTCTTTCTACTCCATACACCTTACCTTCTGAAATACTACAATCATGTTTATATACTGTTGTTTAAGTCATATTGTTGGGGTGCCATATAATTATAAATAAAAGCAAAATATATTATGAAAGTAAAAGTTATTTTTTAAAATTATTTTTATTTTTATGTGGAACATATTAAAAATGGCATACATTCAGACTGTGCTTGGTGCCCACTCCCCCACTCCCAACAATGAGTGTCCAGGTTAACCATGCTACATTCATATTTTTACACATATTTGGAGTAGCTCCTCCATTTTTAATCAACCTGAGCCTTATTTCTCTCTTATCCTTCCATTCTAGCTTTGCTGAGATTTCCCCTCCATTAAGCAATCCTCTAAAAACAAAAGTTCTGCAAAATATCTTTCAAGTTTTCCTAAAGAATAGCTCTTTTAATCAAGGTAGAATTTTGCCCACCACCAGGCATAATGACTCTGAGATCTTGTTCTCTGTAAAATTTCATGATTCTAAATATTTTAATCTCTCTTAAACTGGTCTTATTTCAATTTCAGAACATTATCTCCACTTCTGGTAATTTTATTACTGCTGTACAAATCCCAGTCTCTGAAAATTTCATCAAGACAATAAGGCAAAATTTTATATTAGAAAATGTCAGTGTGGAATGCTTGGAGTTCTTAATGTGGAGCTTCTGAGATTAGTTTCTCAGCTTTCAGGTGAAGGTGAAGTAGTGCTTTGCTCCTTTGTACTTACTTGTGACACTAACATTGTGCATGCCCTTCTCTAATGGCATATTTAGTGGGGAAGGCATCTTTTCCTTGAGTTTGGAATTAAAGGGATCATCATAAATATGGCCATACATTGAATGAAAACCAAACAGCTCTGGGCGATCATAGACATGATAACGTAAGTCAAATACTGACGTGGTTCATGTCACTGAAGGAGATCACTCAGCAGTTCAAGCTCTGCAGTTTTGAGGAATGTTGTCTGTTGACTATTCTTAAGAAAAACAAATCCAGCCAGGAAAAGAAGGCTGGCATTTCAGCGTCATGAATTCCCAAGAACTGAAAAGGGAAGGGAACTTAGCTGGTATTTATTTACTACTTACTATTAGGCTACCTAATTTTAAATTCTAGTTAATCCTTAGATTAACTTAGTCTTGCAAGGTTGGAAAGGTTTTATTATAATCCCTCATTTCAGTCCCAGCTCTTCCTTGAACTGGTATGGAATGCCATCTGTCATTTCCTTACCTCAAAACAAGGGCAAAAGAGTCTTCTTTTTCTGTATACAACCTTAGATAGTAGACAGGAAAATCACCTTTGCCGGTGACACCATTTTTCTTTGATTCTGGCCATTCATATTACACTCCTGCATTTTCTTCAGGATGACACATCAAAAATTCCACGCAAAAATTCTGTGTTTTTTTTTTTCCTTTGTCTTTTTGTGTGTGGTTGGTCATAATCTCTGAGCCATCTGTGTTGAGTCTCATTCTTCATTAGCTGCCCTCCTGGCAGGAAAGTATTAGAGATGAGGATGAATGTAAGAAAAAGAGTTAAGCAAGTGAAACTTGGTCTCGAAGTCATGTATTTTTTCCTTAAGGCATCCTGTCTCAGAAGGTGCTCTGACCCCACAGCTGCCAGGAGCTTCTTATGAGTCATAATAGTTGCCACAGCCTAGCCAGACATGGGACTCACTTTTTCATGGTCAAATTACATAAGCCTCATGTTTCCCTTACTCAATAAGTTCACATTTCTTTCCCTACTCTTTTTGAAAAATAAGAATAAGATGAATGTTTTGAGTAATCAGCTAACTTTCCCAGTGGTCAGATAGCTAGAAAGAGAAAGAATTAGACAGATAGATCTTCAGATCTTGAAATTACACTCTTGAAATTCACAACTTCTATGTACCACCAGGCTATATTATTGCTGTGGGTAGAAACTCGAATTTCAGTTTTGCCTTATTTTTATAATGATTATAAGTAAATATTTTCAAGTGCACTATTGGTGTGTATGTGTACAAGTGGTATGTGTACATATATTTTATTATTTTACAAAACATAACTAATCATTAAAATAATAACTCTCAGCCAGGTATGGTAGCACGTGCCTATAATCCTAATACTTGAGAGGCTGAGACAGAAGGATCACAGGTTCCAAGCCAGTTTCAAAACTTAGCAAGGTTCTCAGCAACTTAGCAAGATCTTGATTCAAAATTTAAAAAATAAAACGAAATAAGATTGAAGGTGTATATCAGAGATAGAATGTCACTGGGTTCAATATAAACAATGATAATAATAATAATAATAATAATTCTTTAGAACCATTAATATCATATTAAACTGAAGAAAACACTGAAAAAACACTACCTGCAGAATTTAATAACTTATAAAGAGCACAGCCAAGCTTGGAACCCAGGTCTGTTTGAACCCATCTCATAGTTTTGAACTGCTTTATAGCAGACAAATTAGTTAACCACACAGCGACTAATTAATATTTACCATTCTAGGCAACTTTTGAAATTTGCATGAGATAAGCACAACTTAGAAATGCCATATGCACACATCACCCGATTAGCCTCTATCCAGTCCCCACCATTCCCTCCCCATCCGTCCATCCCATGCTTGGCTTAGTGATTGACTTTGATGTTTGTTTAAGTACATCATGTGCTTCTTCATGCATGTCTACACAAGTCTTTTATCCCATTAAGAAGTATGACTACAATGCACCAATAAAAAATTTAAAAAAGAAATGCCATATGGGTAGTAGATAAATATTCCAGTTAAAATCTTTCATTAGCCGGGCGTGGTGGCGCACGCTTGTAATCCCCGCGCTTGGGAGGCGGAGACAGGAGGATCGCGCAGGTTCGAAGCCAGCTGCGCTGGCGTAAGAGACCCTGTTTCAAAAATATAAAATAGGTCTGGGAGTGTAGCCCGGAGGAAGAAGGGCTTCCAGGAACCCCAGTACCACCAAAAAAAAAAAAAAAAATCTTTCATTAGCCTAGCCTCAAAAAATATGGGGTTTCTCACTTAACTGTTGAACTTTCATCCCTTAACCTTTAACTCATAGTATTTCCCCCCTCTACTCGAGCAGTAAACATGATTTTTAACTAGGAACCACTGAAGAATCTGAGCTCGTCCTCCATTCATTGCTTTCCATCAGACCCATTTCCTAGCAGATCACTGTGCCTTAAAGTTTAGCACCTGGGACAACACCACTGTACAGAAACGTTTCTGACAAAGATTCGCAAGACCTGGACTCTGTTACTAGCTGGGCGGACTCTGAAATTACAAAGAAACTTTGGCAAGTTGCTAGACATTGCTAACCCTTGGCTGCTTTGCCTGTGGAATGACAATGTTCGTGTGGCTGATCTTGATATGTCCTCTAGTTCATAAATCCTCACCACTCACCTCCCGCCCCTTCCTGAATAAGGTTGCTGTTTCCACCCCCAAATTGTTCCTGGAGAAGAGAGAAGGACATCATGGTGGTAAATATGTCCATTGTGTAGCACAAATCACACTAATGCACTCACAAAGAAGCTGTTTTTGCAGGATTCAGTTTCTTGAAGTAGACAGATCAAGATTCCCAAAAATGGTTTCATTCCTCTGATGACTTATTCAAGACAATTTCTCAGTTTTCAAAATTTTCCCTGCAATCCTCAAGCTTCCTCCCCTGTCCCTTCCTCAATTTTTCTCAATGACACTGTTTACTGTGTCCCTACATTCTTATCACATCCTCTGCTTTATCATCATCACCCATGCTCCACACCATGAGAAGAGGCACTTATCACATCAGCTGGTAATTCCACAAAGCCTGTCAAGCAAATCCCTGGTGTTTGTAAGGGCCATTCATGTCATCTGAACTCTAGATAAATGACAGGCTTATCCAATATCCTACCTCGGACATCTGCGGCAGCTCTTCCTGTACTTACACTGAAAATCCATGGTGCTGAATGGGCAGCTCTCCTGTAACTGTGGGGATTGATTTATTCAGAGATAAATGAAGATTAGATCTTTTTCTGCTTCCCTGATGCTTCCAAATATGTGTTGTAAAAGTGTGAACATAGCATGGTTAACCTGGACACTCATTGTTGCAGGGGAGGGGAAGTGGGGGAACAGAGGGCACCAAGCACAGTCTGAATGTATGCCATTTTCAATATGATCCACAAAAATAAATACAGTAGAGACTCCAAAGGCACAATGGAGGAGGTTTAGGAAGGAATGGGGGGTAGAGATGTAAGTATGTGAAATTATCAATACAATCTCAATGGCATCTGTGGAGAAGGAGAGAGACTATAGGTGAGATCTGAAGCGAAATACATCAAGTGTTTTGTGTGTGTGTTCATATTCCTATCACTCTGTACCTCAGTATGTTGCATAATTACAATGCACCAATAAAAGTATAAAAAAGGAAAGAAAAAAGAAATGAAGATTAGACAAACTCTATGTCACTTAACAGAATGAGCTTTAGGGCAAACAGGAAGTCTTACCTCCAGGGATTTATTTCTAGAGGACAGAATATGTACCTAACCTGCAGATCGATTTATTTTCCATATTTTCTCCTAGGTCACTTCCTCCAATTGCTAGTCACTGAGCACCTACTATGTGCCAGCCACAGTGTTTTGGGCTGAAGACACACAAAAAAGAGCAAGAATATGTCTCTGTCTTCATGGGACCAAGAGTTGGTTATCTCTCTACCATAGCACTGATTACATTGTGTTACTGAAATATACTGTGTGTGTGTGTGTGTGTGTGTGTGTGTGTGTGTGTACATATAATTCTGCAATGTATTATGAGTTTTTATGGAGCAGAGATCCCGTCCAAATAATCTCTGAATCTACAAATGCAGTGGTTATAAAGAGCTCCTGGCATACAGGAGCTGCCTCATATGTGTATGTGTATTTATTAATGAGTATACAAATCAATTCATATAAATATATACAAATATAATATGTACCAACCTCCAAAGACATTCCATTCTATTTAAAATGTTTCCCATGTCCTTTGCTGCAATCTGTAAAACCTTTCTAACTACTCCATCTCACCTTTTACTACTTTTATTTGCAACGATCCAGCCTTCCTGATGCTCCCTTGCTCCCTTTCTTACTTAAGCAAAGATATCATTAACCTCGGGACCTTTGAATATACTATATACCCTCTGCTGAAATTTTTCCCCCTAGCACAAGAAATAGTAAGCACTTTCCATAACTATTCTCTCCATTTAAGCCTCAGTAACCTTCCACACTGGCGTTGATCTTCCCTGCCTTGCTGAATATGACTCGACTTTCCTGTTCCAGAATTATCTTCTTCAGAACATTTCCCATTATGTAAAAAAACTAGCTGTCTCTAACTTAATTCATAACATCCTTGAATTTTTAGCCTAACATGTAAAACTAGAATACTGGATTCCCTACAATTTTCAGCTCCTTAGACTCTAAAACCATATAGTTCTTATCAAAGAATGAGTAAGGAAAAATAAAGGCTAAGAAAATGCTCATTTTGCACAGTCCTTAAGAGTCTGTGATGGTTTCTGTGATCAGATAGAGATGAATTACTCCCTCTCTTTAGCACAGGAAGTTATCATGTTTTATGGACATAACATTCAATGAAATGGAGGCTATACCACCTCTCACATTAAAATAATAACAGTGAAATGTTCTGAATAAAGAAATGTCAGAATGCTGGTTGGCTAACATCCCATGAAGGTGAGTAGAATAAGAAAGAATATGAAATGGGGCTGAGCTTGTGGCAATATTTCAATAGTTATTTCTAAACATATCATAAGCAAAGAGATCCTTATTTTTAATAATGTTTACAAGCTATGAGTTTTCCAACTCTTTAGAGGAGGGTGTGGTAAAAATATCAATTCATTCCAAAGTAATTAAGCTACATATCTTTCTGGGTATTTTGACAGGAGATACTAACCCACTTTTACCCTGTGCAGCTTTATAGAAAGGAAGACACACATTGTCCCTTTATGAATTGAACCATAACTATTTCAGACTTTTATAAATTTTGAAAGATTTGTATAGAGCATCACTGTCTGAAAAGCCTAAATCTGGACTTTTTTGAGTTCCAAATTTAGGATCATGGAACATTCAAAATTTTAGACATTCCGATTAGGGACACTCAATTTATATTAATTATGCAAACACACACATACACACACAAATCAGTTTAATGATGAAAGTTACCATAAGTGCATGAAAAAGCAGGCTTACATGGTAGGAGGTCAAGGATGGGTTTGCTAAGGATATTAAGAGTCCAATGGCGTGCCAAGTTTCACTTGTAATAAAATTTTCTTTCTGTTCCTTTATTAGCAATACTAAACATTTCTATGACTCAGCTTAAGTCTTGATGAACTAAAACAATTCAAGTTAGCCTAACTAATCATGAGGCTCTTTTTATTGACAGAATCTTCCTTGGATGACTTAACACAAATCACCTCAAGATCTTTGTTGGCAATGAACGATTATTTTTCTTTCTAACATAAAGATGTGCCCAAATAATCAAATTCAAATCAAAATCTCTCATCCCTTTCTCTCTCTCTCTCTCTCTCTCTCGCTCTCGCTTTCTCGCTCTTTCTTTCCTTTCCTTCAGCTGACGACTATACAATGGGAAAATATAGAATATTATTGTACATATATTTAAGCACAAGACAACATAGATAAGATTTACAGTGGTTTAAGCCAGGAGTGGTAGTGAATACCTGTAATACCAGTACTTGGGAAGCTGAAACAAGAAAATTTCAGGTTCAAGGACAGCCCAGCAACCTAGTGAGACGCTGTTTCAAAACCAAAACAATAGCACATAAAAAGAACAGGGAGATAAAATATCCTTGGGTATATACCCAGTACCACACACACAAAAATGCTAGTTTCGTTTCCTCTTTAATGATTAAACTTTGAGGGCAATCTAATGATGACAGTGGAGGTAGATTCAGTAATATTATACTGAATGTTCTTCCCTCAATATGATCAGAAATATTTTATTCCATGAAAGAAAAAATAAACATACAAACTTATTCGTAATTTAATATTATTATAAATCATTTACTGGCACAAATCTATCAATTGCCTAGAAGATAAAAATCATTCAAACCAAATTAACTATTTAACTATTAAATATATAAAAATATGGGCTATTGTTAAGGAGCATACTGATGGAGAGTGACAGTGAGAATAGCAATATAAACAAAATGAGATTGTGTTAAAACTACTTCAGCAAAGTACAGGCTCTGCAATTATTTTCATGACTTATAAAACATTGGAAGAATCTAAACTATTTCCCATTTAGGTAAAGATTGATCTATTTGGCTTCAAGTCAGAGGTAATAGCCATAATGTTTTGAGTAGTGTTGTCATCTACTCTTATAGATTTAATTGTCTACTTAACATGCACAAGAGAGAGATTTAATTTTCTAACCCTTGAGAGAGAAAAATCAGTTTACTTCCATCTCATGAAATATCTCCTTTTCTTTAGTTTGAAGAAATAGTCTTCAGTCTCATATGACCTTTTGGAAAATTTCAATCCAAGCCTAATCAGCCCTCTATGGAGTTTTGCATTCTGCAGCAAACATCTCAGAGCCAGTTAAAGGATTTTCATTTCAAGTCTAAGTTGATACAGCACTAAGATTCTGGAAAATTTTGCTTACTTTATATATTTTTCAGTTTTTCCTGATAAACACAACTAAAATATGTTTATCTATATCTACATAGATATATATTCTATTATTTTTATATGTATATAAGGATTTGCTCATATAACTACAGAAGTCCAGAAATCTTTCGGGCGTGGTGGCGCACGCTTGTAATCCCAGCACTTGGGAGGCAGAGACAGGAGGATCTCGCAGGTTCAAAGCCAGTCGCGCTGGTTTAAGACACCCTGTTTCCAAATAAAAAATATAAAATAGGTCTGGGAGTGTAGCCTGGAGGTAGAAGGGCTTCCAGGAACCCCAGTACCGCCAAAAATGAAAGAAAAAGAAAAAGAAGTGCAGAAGTCTGTTGATTATGAATGTCAAGAAGTCTTGTTCTCTTCATGCTAAAGACTTAGGAAAGTCAAAGGCATAATCCAATCTGAGTCCAAAGCCTAAGAACCAGACCTGGTCCAAACACCTGAGACCGGGTGGGATGGAGGTGTTATAAGTCTTGTTCTAATGGTCTGAAAACCAGAATTTTCTGTTCAAGCACAGGAAAAGTTGATGTCCTATCAAAAGACACACACAGAGAGAGAGAAAGAATGAATAAATAAATGTGCGTTTCCTTTGCTTTCTTATTCTATTTCTGGTCACAGGAGGTTGGACCTCACATTGGTGAGGGTGGATTGTCCTTCCTCAGTCTGCACATTCAGATGCTTAATTTCTTCCAGAAGCCTCACAAACTCGCTCAGGAATAATGTTTTCCAAGCTCTACAGTCATTTATTACACATCCAAGTTGTTCTATAAAATATCATATATCATTTGTAGAAGGAAATAAAAATTCCGAGTGCTACAAGTTAAAAAATAACTGCCAGAGGCCAACAATTAGATTGAAAGTAAAAGACTTCTTCCCTTTTTTCTTTTAGCATTTCTACTAAACAGAGATTCAATGATAACACAGGAAATATATACATATGTAATGCATATTAATATACACCATATATTGATTTATGTATGACATGGAATTGCATATTTGTATATTTTATATGTAATTTCATGTAAATATTATATATATACATTTCATATATAAATTTAATATAACTATTTCAATATATTACTTTTATATTTCATATATATAAGGATTATCTCAAGGAACATATATATATATACACATTCCTTATATATATTATATATATATATATATCAAATAACAATATAGCAGTTATTACTTGTATCCAAATGAGTATACCCAGTTATCTTTTTACTGTATAAATACAAAGTAATTACTATCAGAAAGCTGCAAAATTTCGCCACAAGGTCAGATCAGGTCAGTATTATTTTTCATAGTTCTAGATGCTGCTATATAAGTGGAAAATGCTGTTCAATGATGACAAATACATGACACCTACATTCCTAGAGTAATAGGTAGGCATCACCATAATCCATGGATTTACAGATGGCAAATTACACTATGAAGTATTTTCTAACAGAGATAAATCAACTTATAAAGCACGAATAAAAAAGGAGTGATCCTAGGTGTAGTGGCACATGTTTATAATCCCAGTACTTAAGAGGCTGAAACACTGCACTTTCAAAGCCAGCCTCGGTAATTTAGCAAGACCTTTGGCAAATTCTGGAGACCCTGTTTCTACATTTAAAAAATAAGAGTAAAAAGGTTGGGCATGTAGCTTGGTAGAATGCCCTTGGGTTCAGTCCCTGGTACCAAAAAAAAAAAAACAAAACAAAACAAAATTGAATTTGGAGATGGCATTTATACCAGAGAAGTACTAAAAATACCAAGGTTAACTGAATAAACATTAAGAAAACAAACTTGAGCCAAGGGAATAGAAGTGTAGAAAAATACTTCAAAGCACACCTTATTTTCATGAAAAATAATGCTATGATTAGCACCAGTTGTCTGCCCTCCAGGTACTTTTTGCTCTTGCAAAAGTGTTTTGTACATTATTCATATACTAAATAAAAAGAGCTAAGCCGGCTTTAACCCGATTGGTGGTTGTATTGTGACCGTGTTGTTTTGATGCTTCCTGTATCTTCATTTCAATAATATTGCCTGGGAGAGACATGAACAGCCAAAACACCCAGGAAACACAAATTAAAAATAGAGACATGAGCCAGGCATGGTGGCGAAAGCTTGTAATCCCCACGCTTGGGAGGCGGAGACAGGAGGATCGCACAGTGTCAAAGCCAGCCGCGCTGGCTTAAGAGACCCTGTTTCCCAATTTAAAAATAATAATAATATATATAATACTATATATATGTCTGGGAGTGTATCCCAGAGGTATAAGGGTTTCCAGGAACCCCAGTACCACACACACACACACACACACACACACACACACACACACACACACACAAAATAGAGACATGAGCCACCTTTCTACTAATCAAAGAGGTAGGAGTTAAAATGATAAGAGGATACCTTTTTATGCATTAAATTAAGATTTTTCAAATGCTGATGTTAAAAATTGTTGAGTGCATTTATTATGACAAGTAATTGAAATAAGCTATTGGTGGAAATAAATATAGGAAAGCAATCTGAAACATAAATAAAGATCCTTAAAATATTTATAACCTTTAGTCTGACATTTTTATCTTTAAAAATCTGTCTAAAAATAATTTTAAAAATAGTCACAGTTTGGCTATGGTGAATTGTGCATGATGTACTTCTTCATATCGAAGTCAACCACTAAACCAAGCATGGGGGGAGGGATGGGGATTGAGTGAGGTGGGGACTGGGTGGGGGTTGGCTGGGTGATGTGTGCATTTATGTCTACATAGGTTTTTAATCCCATTATGATGTATAAATACAATGGACCAATAAAAATTTATAAAAAATAAAAATAAATTAAAAAATAATCAAAACGTATGTATATGTTAGTAAATTGCCATTATTACAACAAATCATAGAAAGCAACATAAGTGTTTATCACTATGGAAATATTAATATAAATTTTGTTAAATGAATACAATAGCTGAGTATAAAGTTTTTCAAAGAATATTTACAGAAGACAGCAAAATCTACAGGACTCTATTAATACTTAATGAAAGACAACTTAATCTAAAGCATTAGAAGTATTTTAAAGTATTAAAAGCACGTAAAAGTATTCCTGTTGTGATACGCATGGGTCTGCATGTGTCATATGTGTGTTCATGTTCATCTGTCTGTGCAGCAGTGCTTTTCACAGTCACAATTAAGACATGAAGAAAATGCCAGAAAAAACACACCACATATGAACCATGTGCTGGCAAAAAGTATGAATATTTTAATATCACTTTTGTTTTTTATACTTTTCAAATTTTCTACTTTGGACATCTATCAGTTCACAGTAAAATACATTTTAAATTGGTTTGGCTAACAGATTGAGATTATAATTTAATGTGACAAAAATTTATTTTCATCTGCCAAATTTGAAACAAAATATTTACAAATGAAATAAAAACATTTTGGGTCCGGGAAAGTACTACTTTTAAGTGATCGAATGAGGTTGCTACTTCCTCACTTTCTTAGCTATAACAAAAGGAAATGTGGGCAATTTACATTTTTCTCATACTTTTGTAAGGATATGAGTTTTTATATTACTTTTCCCAATTTAGAATATTAATATAATTGCTTACATGAGAATATACAATTCAACTGATAAATACTCTCATTTTTACAAAGTGTATTTTTTTTTTTTGGAGTTAAAGTTTAAATGCATATCTTGTCATGTTTGCTTTCTTTATTTATTTTTGGAGTACTGGGGGTGGAACCCATGGGATTTTCTACCTCTGGGCTAAACTCCCAGACCTATTTTTTTACATTTTATTTGGAAACAGGGCCTCACTAAGTTGCTGAGAGCCTCACTAAGTAGTTGAGGCTGGCTTCAAACCTGCATAATCCTCCTCTCTCTGCCTCCCAAGTGCTGGGTTTACAAGCATGCGCCACCATGCCCGTTTTACCTTGTAATGTTTTATGTTATTAATTGTCACATTATTTTTAAGTATATTTTTACTATCATTTTAAAGAATTGACTTCCTATTAAAATCTTGTACTCTTTTTCTGAAATGATTCTGTCTGCATGGATGTGTTATGTTTTCGCTTACCCCCACCATCCCACCCCAAAGAAATTTTATTCCTACTGGTTAATGTCTTCAACACCATTACCATTTACTCTCAGATAGTTTTCACCAGAGAATTTAGGCTTCTTTGAGAAAGCTTGTATATAAAACGTTAACAGATATATATTATAAAAAAAGCCATCTTATTTTCAGATATATTTAACTGCTGTTATACTTTATTAGAGGAAGTTTCTAAATATTTTCCAGGAGATCTATTGCAAAAAAGTATTTTTGAAAATAATTAATATAATAAAAATGAAAACATTAAAAAAGAGTCATATACTTAACATTTTTTCTTCCGTGTCTATCGAATCCAAACTGCAGCTTGTATGTATATTTTTAAAAAGTTGATTCAACAAAAAGGTTAAAATATCAGTTTAGGCCAAAATGATATGGACTTGAGACTTTAAACTCAGTTCTTTGATTTAAAAGTGATATGAATTTTCATAAATGCTGAAGTCTTCTAAAATTTTACATTCTTATTTATAAAACATAACCAACAATTTACCCATGTCACTAGGCTGTAGAATGATATAATGAGGTGATGTATGTAGTGTTTAGCCCCTGTCCTTGGAACTTCCCTACGCACGTATTAAGTATATCTGTTATTGTATATTTAAAAAATACAAGCATCTCTGAAATCATTGGTACCTAAAGGCCACCTACTACACTTTGAAAAGCTTCTTTCAAAAATGTTTTCCCTCAGCGCCAAGGTCTGTGAATTATATGATAATTTTGTGTCACATCCTGGGAATAGTTCAACAACTCCCATAGAGATCTGAGCATGCAGAATTTTAGTGTTCAATGGGCCCTATCTGTAAAACAGATCAAGACATTTCAGTTACCTTCTCACCTATCTCTTTTTCTTCTGAAATTTTAAATTTTATCTTTGAAACGGGAGACAAAATGAATAAAAAACAAATAAGGGAAAAAGTCATTTTGTAAAAAAATTATTGGGTTTTTTAATGCGACAAAGTACTTAACTTCAATTTAATTTTTCACAAATGCCGCCATCTAGTGTTCACTAATCTAACTCTTATTGTTACTGACCTTAAAAATATATTGTTATACCTAATACTCCTTAGTTTGGGCATATTAGAGAAAACATAAGTCCCTTCTTTTTCTGTGCTTGGCTGATCTCACTTAACATAATGTTCTCCAGACAATGGAGGAGAAACCTCAGCGAAGCTAGAATGGAAGGATAGAAGAGGAAGAAGGCTGAGGCTGATTAATGAAGGAGCTAATCCCGAATGTGTGTAAAAATATAAATATAGCATGCTTAACCTGGACACTCATTTTTGGGAAGAGGGATGGGAAAGGGGGAGGGTACCAAACATAGTCTGAATGTATTCCATTTTCAATATGTTACACACACACACACACACACACACACACACACACACAAGAAATCGGATGCTTTCCCGAATATGCGAAAGCTAAAGAGAAATGAGTAACAGGAGGAACTCTAGATGAAGAAGGAGATCCTATAGAGGAGCAAATAAGGTGACCTAACGGAGAGGATGGGAGGGGGAAAGAAGGATACTCTCTAAAGTACATGATGTACTTAAACATATCAAAGTCAACCACTAAGCCAAGCATGGGAAGGAGGGATGGGGAGGGAATGGGGTGGTCATTGGATAGGGGCTGATTGGGTGATATGTGCATGTGTGTCTACATAGGTCTTGTATTCCCATTAAGGTGTATGAATACAATGCACCAATACAAATTTAAAAAATACATTGTTAATGTGGAAGTAATGTTCCCTAGTTCCACAGAAGCAAACAGCATCAAGACAATTTGTTTTTGGTTTTCATGTGTTTTTAAAAGATTTTCTGTATCTGAAGTAACAAAGTAATGTTAAAATAAAAAAGAATCTTGTAGCAAAAGTTTAGGACTATGGACATGGTATATACTTTGTGAAATAAATATTCTATAATTATATTCTAGTTTTCTCTCTGTTCCTCCTTTTCTCCCTTTCACATTATTTAGAAGTGATTTTTTTCTAAACACAGTATGAAAGAATAAAAATCTCGATCAAAACATGGGCAAAGGACTTGAATAGGGATCTGTTCAAAGAAGACATACAATGGCTAATAGGTCTACAAAACTAAACATCATAAAGCATTAGGGACTGCAAATAACAACACAATCTCTCAGAAACTATTTTAAAAAGATAAATATTAGTGAGGATTTGGGGAAAAGGGAAACTTTGTAAACTATAGTAGGAATGTAAAGTTGTACAACCATTATGGAAAGTAATATTTGAGTCCATCAAAAATTAAAAATAGATTGCCATATAATCCAAGAAGCTCACATCTGGGTATATATTAAAAAGGATTTAAAATTGTCACCATAAAGAGATTTCTGTAACCTCAGGTGTATTGTAGTATTATCAAAAATAACAAAGGTATGGAAAGCCAAATATCCTTTAAAAGATGAATGGACAAAAAAAATGCAGTTTACACGGCCTTAAAAAAAGATGGAAATCAGGCTGGGTGTGGTGGCACACACTTGTAATCCCCACGCTTAAGAGGCTGAAACAGGAGGATTGCACAGGTTCGAAGCCAGTACCAGCTACTTAGTGAGGCTCTCAGCAACTTAGTGAGACCCTGTTTCCAAATAAAATATGAAATATGTCTGGGAGTATAGCCTGGAGGTAGAAAGGACCCATGTTTTGCCACCATGCTAAGTGAAATAAGTTGCTTACCAAAGACCAAATACTGCCTGATGACTGTTATATAAGATTTAAAAATAGTAAAAATTATAGAGAAAACAACAGAATGTTGGTACCTAGAGCAAGGAGAAGAAGAATACAGGGAGTTGGTGTTCAGTGAGTATAAAGTAACAGTTATATAAGATTTAAAAGGTTCAGAGATCCACCATATAGCATGTATATTTTAGAATATGGTATTATGTATTTAAAATTCTAAGATGATGTATCGCCTGTTATATACAAAGAGAAAACTCTTTCAATTAGGAACCTGTCATGTGGTAATAGTCATTGATAGGCTGTCAATTCATCAATTGTATACAATGTTTAGCTGCACACACAGGGAAAAACTGTGCACACTTGTCTTAGAATTCAAGTAAACGTTGTTAGAATACCCTAGTAATTTTCAAAATAAGTGAAGCCTAGGCCAGGAGTGGTGGCGCATGCTTGTAGTCCCCGTGCTTGGGAGGCTGAGACAGGAGGATTGCACAGGTTCAAAGCCAGCCTAAGCTGGTTTAAGAGACTCTGTTTCCAAATAAAATATAAAATATAGATCTGGGAGTGTAACCTGGAGGTAAAAGTCCCCTGGGTTCTATCCCCAATACCACTAAAAAAAAAAAAAAAAAAAAATAGGAGAAGCCTCTGAGAAAAGGGCAATGATACTAGGTACCCTACTCACCAGGATACTGAAAACAGGAAGATCCAATTTCTTGTAGAAACAAGACTATGTACAATGTCACTATCTAATATGACTATAACCACTCAAATTATTGAAGCTATAAACATCCAAAGTCTACTTTAAAAATAATATAAAATATTTCCTCTTAAACATCATTTCTGAATATATTTATAAGAGCTGTAATAAAGTGAATTTAAATACAGAGATAAAATTAATAATTTTAAGTCGGGCATGGTGATGCACTCTTGTAATCCCAGCACTTGGGAGGCTGAGATGGAGGTTGTGGCTCTCTGACAGCCTTATCTACTTAGTGAGGCCCTTTGCAAATTAAAAAAATAAAATAAAAATAGGGCTCGGGGTGTAGCTCGGAGGAAGAATGCCCCTGGGTCCTATCCTCAGTACGAAAAAAAAATTAATAATTTTAAGAATTTTAAAGCACTCTAAGAATAATATTGGATTATTCCCTAAGTTTTGTTGAATTCTAGAAGTAGTGAGTGCTTAAATTGTCATGGAAAATACCTGCACAAAACTTTGTCAAATAAGGATATAGGAACCATAGAATTTTAGGATCTTGCCCAAGGCCAAGCATTATTTATATACCTAAAAATAGATCTAGAAATCCACCTCTCAGCATGATGCACTTGTCAATACATGGAAACAACATTCTTCTTAAAGTTCTCGAAACAAAGTCTTGCCAGAAACAAACACTGAAGAAACAGGAATGATGGTGTTCAAGGAATAGACACAGACCTAGTGTTTGAGTTACCGTAGCTCATTCGCCGGTTCATTGTTGTGATTGATTAAGCAAACATTTATTAAGTATGATCTCACAGTCTTACAAAAACAGCTTAAAATCTAAACAGTCGTGTCACTTTTCACTTTCTGCAGATAAATATGCCAGGTGATAAGACAGCATATATGTAGCTGAGATGTATGGGAAAAATGACTTACATGCATTTTTCTAGTTTTATTAAATAAATATATTGCTTTATTATCATTCTCATGTATATTTCTCTCAATAAATTGTAGTTTAGTTTGGCTATGATAGGTACTTGAAAATTATTTATTAAAAATGAAAACCTAGTTCTCTGGGAAGAAGTTCATCTTTTTCTCGCTATCTTCTCTCTCCTCTTTCCACTGGAATAGGAACATATTAATTGTTTTCAATTTTTCCCCTATGATTCACACAAGGGAAATAATTATAAACAAAATTGCATAACACTAAATCAACTTAATTATTTTATATTGATAAAGAAACAAAGCTGTGGCACATGCCTGTAATCCTTCTACTTGGGAGGCTGAGACAGGAGGATAGCAGAGCCATGCCTAACCTCAGGAACTTATCAAGACCCTCACTAACCAAAGGGGGGAAGAGGAGGAGGGGGAGGGAGAGGAAGGGTTGGGGGAAAGGGAGAGAGAAGGGAGAAAGAAGAAGAAACAATTTGTGACATCAACATAGGCTTTCACAAACCTACTAAGTTGCTAACATGATGATGAGTTTCAGAAGAGCTTAGTGTAGTTTTATTTCATGTTTTTCAGATTTTATGAACTAAATTATGTATTTTGATCATCTATACCCACCCTAAATTGTCTGTACAATCAATATTATACATTTTTGTTGACCAAGTCTAAAACAATATCAATGGCCCGGGTCGCAGGACTCTGGGCCCCGGGCCGAACTGCGAGTAGCACGCCAGACCCTTGGAGAAACCGGGCCCAGTAAGACGCTGGGTTCCAGGCGGGGGTCGCGCGCGGGGCACGCCAGCCAGGGCCCTGGTCGCGAGACTCTGGGTCCCGGGCCGAACTGCTCGTAACATGCCAGACCCCTGGAGAAACCGGGCTCAGTACCCTGGGTTCCGGGCAGGGGTCGCGCGGAGCACGCCAGCCGGGGCCCGGGTCACAGGACCCTGGGCCCCAGGCGGAGTAGTGTGGATCACTCTGGACCCATGGGGAAACCGACCGGGTTACAGTGCTACTGAGTGAGTGCCTGATCCCACTACCTCCTCAAACCACATATACTGTCTTCTCTTATTAAAAAAAAAAAAAAAAAAAGGAACATAAAAAGAAAAAGAAAAATATCAGAGAGGAGGTAAGAAAGCCGTTATGGATGCCAGGACACTGGAGATGTAGACAAAACTTATCTAAATGCACTGGAACTTATGGAAAAATTCCCCGTGAAGGAGGACTGCTATTTCTCTATATTGTTAAGAATCTCGGACATCACCTGTAAGGAGAGAGTTTAGCGGAGATCAAGGAGAAAGGCGGTGTTGAAAGAGGTCTCCGCGATGGTGGTTGAGACTTGTATTCAGGAGAAGCAGAAACTGTATCCTACCAACCTTATTTTTTTTGGAGAAATTATACCAAATGTCGAATGCTACCATCATGCATGCTTAGGAACACTGGACAACATTCAGAGTGGAAAAAGAGCCTGGGAAGGATTTGAAATGGTGGAGGCAGTGGCACTGGCAGTGGCCAGTACTCAGGGGAGGCAGACATCTAATACATTATACCTGGAACCTTTGAAATAATAACCACAGAGACAGTGATCGGAACCTGCTGAGGGGTTAAGCGGGCGCCGGGGCCAGTGGCCGACATCGGAGCTTCCTGTGAGGCAAGGCCACTACTGAGGCCTCCGTGGCCGGGATTGGAGCCTGCTGAGGGGTTAGACCGATGCTGGGGCCAGCGAGGCCGGCATCGGATCCTGTCGTGATGCAAGGCCGGTGCTGGGGCCTCCGAGGACGGGACCAGAGCCTGCTGAGGGGTTAGGCCGGTGCTGGGGCCAGCGAGGCCGGCACCGGAGCCTGCCATGAGGCAAGGCCGGTGCTGGGGCCTCCAAGGCCGGGATAAGAGCCTGCCGAGGGGTTAGGCCGGTGCTGGGGCCAGCGAGGCCGGCATCAGAGCCTGCCATGAGGCATGGCCAGTCCTGGGGCCTCCAAGGCCGGGATCGGAGCCTGCCGAGGGGTTAGGCCGGTGCTGGGGCCAGTGAGGCCGGCATCGGAGCCTACCGTGAGGCGAGGCCAGCATCGGAGCCTGCTGTGAGGCATGGCCAGTGATGGGGCCTCCTAGGCCGGGAGTGGAACCTGCCGAGGGGTTAGGCCCATGCTGGGGCCAACGAGGCCGGCATTGGAGCCAACCGTGAGGCTAGGCCAGTGCTGGGGCCTCCGAGGCCGGGATTGGAATCCTGACAAGGGGTTAGGCCGGTGCAGGGGCCAATGGCCAGCATCGGAGCCTGCCGTGAGGCAAGGCCACTCCTGCGGCCTCCAAGGCCGGGACTGAAGCCAGCTGAAAGGTTAGGCCGGTGTAGGGGCCAGCGAGACCAGAACCAGGGCCTTCCATGAGGCAAGGCTGCTGCTTGAGCCAGCGAGGTCTGGATCAGTCCACTGAGTAGCCAGGCCACTACTGGGGCCGTCAAGAGTGGGATCGGTACTTGCAACGCAGCATGCACAGAGAAATATCGCAGAAAATATAAATCAGACGCTTCTCTTAAGCAGCAATAACTAGGAGGAAAGGGGCAACAGGAAGAGGTTGAGCTATAGAAAGGGCCCTATAGTGAAGCAACTAATGTGACCAATCAGAGGGTATGTAATAGTGAAGGACGGAGCCTCTTTAAAACGCAGGAGGTACATAAACAAATGTATCAAAGTTAATCACCAAAGAAGCCTGGAATGGAGGGAGGGGGAGGGAATGGGATGGGGGCTGGAGGAGGGCTAATTGGATGATGTGTGCTTGTATATCCTCTCAAGTCTTGTACTCCAATGTGATTGATGTATGAATACAATGCACCAATTTAAAAAATAAGTTAATTAATTTAAAAAAATGTAAAAAATAAATAAATAAAACCATATCAATCTGTCATTTTATATACAGTGTAAAATTTGTAGTGAAACAGACTAGAAGACTTTATTTTGTAGTGTTACCAATTAATTATTTAAAATATAAATAGAAGTTTTAAATTGAGTATTATCTCTAAGGCAAATCCCAGGACCAAAGCAAAGGTTCTGTACAATTTTATTCTAAAGGAATTTGCTAATTAAAATATGCCATTAAATTCAGTATTATTTTCCTATGTCTATGATTCTAATCTTTTCTTTTATAATCTGAAGGGAAAAGTCCTAACCAGAATTGCTCAGCAGATTTTTTTAACATTTTCCTACGGCCTAATTAAAGAGATAACTGAAATAATGCTTTACCATGTTATGCTGTTCCAAACATCTTTAAACAGCAAGATGCTTTCAATGTCTAATTTGGATTTATATTTTCTCTTAGGCAAAAGGCTGAGAACAATTCTAAGTAGGGTGTAAATGTGAGTGTAATTTATAGTTCTATGAAGTGAATAAATAAAAAATGTATAACTAGACCAAAATAATGTGACTGGGGAAATAATCAAATATAATAGAGATAGAAGAATCTATTGAATTTCAGACATGGCACAGTTTGAGTTGAGTGTTTTCAGCCCAAAGTGTTTCCAGTTTACATTATTGTAGAACAAATATTTCCACAGTTAATAGTTCACAATGTATACTTAGTTTTAAGAAAATTGCATCCAGCCACTTATGGGGCTGCACATCTGTAATCTCAGTACTTGAGAGGCTGAGACAGGAGGGTTTGAAAGTTTGTGGCTAGCCTCAGGATATGAAGCCCTCCACATCTTAGTGAGACTGTTTCAAAATAAACAATAAAAAAGGACTGGGAGTAGAGCTCAGAAGTAGAATGCCCCAGAGTTCAATCTCCAGTACCCCATGCACACACAACACTATACCCATATATTTCTTATATAACATATATATATATATATATATATATATATATATATATGCATGAATATATAGACATACAGATATACACATGTGTATTTGTTTGTATATATGTAATATATTATTCTTATATTCTATTGTGTTATATACATATGCATATAATGCATATTATATAATCATGTGTGTGCCATACTGGGGATTTTACCCAGGTGTGCTCTACCACTGAGCTATACTGCCAGATCTTTTTCTCTTTTATTTTGAGACAAGGTATTGATAAATTGCCCAGGCTGGCCTCCAATTTACTATCCTTCTATCTCAGTTTGTTAGATACTAAGATTATCAGTATATACCACCACACCTGGCCTGTCCTGTCACATTTATTACAATGATACTCTTAGCACTTTAATATTCAGAAAACACCAAATACATATATATTGGGATTCTGGAGGAAGCAAGTTCTATGCTGGTTCTCTCTGTAGTTGGAGAATAAAGGGTGATGCTGTGAGGGGTGGTTGATACCCACTCCTGGACAAGCTACCTTCGTATCTCCTTTGTGTATTCAGTAAAATGACTAATGATTAGGACCACTCTGTACAAGTTGTAGATTGTAAATTTATGCTAAAATGTTTTGAGTTTTTAGGCTGAGCAAGATGAGATATGCCTCTGTAGGTTTTTTTTTGTTTTTGTTTTTGTTTTTTTAAAGATGAACATGACCTGATTTCTGATTCAAAAGAGTCACTGGTTAATACTTACGGTATATGACAAATATATTATCTATGCCTAAATAACATTTAGTAAAATAAAAAATATTTTCTTTATTAGAAAGAATATAACCTATTTCAAATCTTGGAAGATAATATAATTATGGGTAAAATTATAAAGATAGTAACATTATTTTCAAACATCAAGGAAACACTTCAAAGTTGCTCTTTTCATTACGGGGGTTTGGCTCTGTTTGGTGACTTAGCATTAGAATGAAGCAATATACCTGTCCCTACCCCTACCCCCGCCCCTCCGTTTCTGTATCTCTGTCCATCTCTCTCTTTCTGCTTTTGGACTCCAGTGGTGTGAGAGCAGCCTGATTCCACCCATCCTGCAGCTGTCACTTTATAATCTTTGGAGCAGATGAGTCAAACCGTTTTCAACCATGAGTCCCAATAAATCTTTCCTGGTCTAAATTGTTCTTGTGTGTTATTTTTTGTCATGGTGATGACTTTGGTCATAGCAATGACTAAAACAGATCACCTAAAAGGAAAAATGGCTAATAAATTATAAACAAGGCACATAATGGAATATCATTTAATTATTTAAAAATTTGTAAGGGAGCCGGGAGTGGTGGAGCACGCTTGTAATCCCCGCGCTTGTGAGGTGGAGACAGGAGGATTGCACAGGTTCGAAGCCAGCCTCGCTGGCTTAAGAGACCCTGTTTCCAAATAAAAAAATATAAAAAATAGGTCTGGGAGTGTAGCCCGGAGGTAGAAGGGCTTCCAGAAACCCCAGTACCACCAAAAAATAAAATAAATAAAATAAATAAAAATTTGTAAGGGAGAAATTTTAATGAGCTGGACATTTCCTGATGTATTAAATTTAATCAAACTGATGGCAAAACAATGTGTATAGAACAAAACAAAGCAAACTCCACCTTTTTATAGTCAAAGTTATGGTAGTAAACGTAATAAGCATGTATTCCAAAATGTTACCACTGATCACCTCTAAGTTGTGGGATTCTGGGGCATATTCTCTGCTCTTTGCTTTGTAGCATTTCTTAAGCTTTTGAGATAAGGTGTAAATAATTCAATAACCATATGAAAACAGAATATACCATCTATTTTAAATAATACAATTGAAGATGCACTTGATGTCAAAGGAGAAAGGAGATAAAATAATATTGATCAGGGACCTATTCTTTCTTTAGACAGGCTTACAGCTCATTCATTCTTTTGATAAGCATTGATTGACTCTCTGTGCCATTTTATTCCATAAACCAGGCACAAGGCCTTCAAAGATGAGTTAGTCAGAATCACTTTCACATAAATCTCAGGAGCCTGGTAGATGCAATGTCACTGCAATTGCAATGAATTGGACCCTAATGTTGTTATTAAAGGGTGCAAAGAAGGGTAAGAAAAGGCTGCTTGGAACAATAACCTTGAAATTGATTTTAAAAATCAGAAAAAAAATTCACATATAAATACTAGGCAAAGTCATTTCAGGATGTGGACGTAGCATGGGAAAAAATGTAAAGGGAAATTGTTTAAATCATTTTGTTAATTATTAGTATTTTAACAAACTTGTTTATATAAGTTCTAATCATGACCTCAATTGTGAATATGAAGCTGCTTGGAGCAGAGTTTTTAATAATTCTACAGCATCTTGATAGTGACTTGCAGACAAGACCCTGCATGACCTGGGTACTTCCTAATACTCTCAGCATTCCTTATTTTCCCATACCCAGTCCCTAAAGCCACCATAGTATGCACGCTAACTCATTTTTCCCAAACATGACAGAGCAGTCCACTCTCAATGCCTCCTGCATCCCACATTCTTTCTCAAATCCCATCATCTTCGAGCAATTTTTATATGTATGCTCTTATGATATCATAAAAACACCTCATCTCATTCAAAGCATCCCTCTTATGTCATCTTCAGGTGACCATGTCCTATTTAGTTTGTCCAGCATCTGGCATCTAATGCTGAACCTCATCCCTGGGGACACAGTGTCTGTTGAATAAATGAATGAATGAATGAATGAATAGTAAGTTTCACCCAAACAGGCTTTTACTACAGTATTCATTAAAGAAATTTTCACTCTTTATCATTGTGCTATCTCTAAAGAGAAGTCAGGGTGAAGTGATCATTGGGTTGTATCTAAGAAATAAAGAATCAGAAATCAAAATGAAACCAAATAATTTTTAAGCATCCAAATAACCTAAGTTACTGGAATTGAACAAAGTTTTTGAAACAAAACAATCTTTTCTTTTTCATGAACAGTTCAATTTTAAATCAGATATATTCATTTAAAAAAAGGCTTTAGATAAGACAGCCTTATAACCTAAAGCATAATATATGTCAACTAGAATATTTGCAAACAAATCATGACACATTATTTGATAACTACAAGAATCAAAACTATGTGTAGAGATTGTTCTGGCTTTAAAAATAAAAAGGGAGTGTCTATCTACTTTACTGAACCTGAGATTCCTTAGGCTGCATGAGGAATGGCCAGGAAATGAGGATCCTCCTCTTCTCCCAAGATGCATTTGCATCTAGGTGGCCCGAGAATTCATTTGGCATCTGACTTCCTCCCTGTGTTATGAAGAGAAACAGGGAAGTGCACTAAGGGAAGAGCTTGCAGTAGAGACATTCCTTCCTTGCACGGCTGCAAAACATCCTTGAAAGAGCACATGTATATGGGCCAAACAGCAGAAACTAGAGACATTTCAGAGTCATGTTTGGTGCATGAGAACTCCTACCTTATTCTGAAGGGTCATGAGTCTTACCAGCAAGTGAATTATGTCATCTGCACAGACACAGCTGGGAGGCTCTGGACAAAGTCAGAACACAACCAAAGAGAACCAGCTCCTTCATAAGCTGGAAAGCTATTTTATGAGCATATCATCTGAGGCTTGAGAGTGTACTATCTGCATATATGTATGTCCCATAATGCAGACCACAGGGCTTTAGAGAGAGCAACTGGATGTATTCAGTGAATAAATAAATAAGTGAATGGATAAGGTATTTAAAACTGAACATGAGTTGATAGCGTGTAAAACCCACCAGCTAAACTCAGTGGACTCAGCAAAAGTTACGCACAAGCATAAGCCTGACATCTTAAACTATATATGCATGCATATATGTCTGTATGTCTGTAGGTGTATGTATATAACTATATATGTACACATTTGTACCCATATTTATGAATACATGTATTCTGCTTAAAAGAACAACAAATTGATATCTTTTTAAAATTAAGTGTGTATGTGGGGCTACTGAAGATTAAACCCAAGAACGTTCAACCTATCAGCTATAATTCCAGTCTGTCTGTTTGTCTGTCTGTCTATCTATCTATCTATCTACCTATCTTTTTATCTATCTTTCAATTGGGTGGTACTGAGGATTGAAAACAGGGGAATTCTAATTCTGAGCTACATCTGCAGGCCTATTTTATTATTTATTTATTTATTTTTTATTTATTTATTTATTTATTTATTTATTTATTTATTTATTTATTTGTTTGTTTATTGGTGGTACTGGGGTTCCTGGAAGCCCTTCTACCTCTGGGCTACACTCTCAGACACCTATTTTATACTTTTTTATTTGGAAACAGGGTGTCTTAAGCCAGCACCGCTGGCTTCGAACCTGCATGATCCTCCTGTCTCCGCCTCCCAAGCACGGGGATTACAAGCGTGCGCCACCACGCCTGGCTTTTATTTTTTTATTTTTGAATCAGGGTCTCACTAACATGTGGATGGCCTCACTAAGTTGCTGAGGTTGTCCTCAAACCTCCAATCCTTCTGTCTCAACTTCCCAAGCAGTAGGATTACAAGAATATACCCCCGCACCCAGTTTTATTTATTTATTTATTTATTTATTTATTTATTTATTTATTTTACTTTGAAACAGGGTCTCCCTGACTTGTTGCTGAGGGAAGGTCTCTCTAAGTTGCTGATGCTGGCCGCGATCCTGCAATCCTCCTGTTTCAGCCTCCCAAGTACTATGATTACAGGCATGTACCACATGTACAGTCATGTACTGGGATTACAGGTATGCCAGCAACCAGGGAATACCTTTAAGCAAATAAATCCTTTAACAATATTTTATTTAAAAAGTTAATTTGTGATTTCTTTATGCTTTCCACTCTGACTGGGGTTAGATGGAATCCGCGTAATTTTGTTTTGCATCTCCCTGATGGCTAATGATGTATCTACTGGCTATTTGTATTTCTTATTTTGTGAAGTGTCTATTCAGTTCAGTTGCCCATTTCTTGATTGGGTTATTTGTTTTGCTAGTGTAGAGTCTTTTGAACTCTTTGTATATTCTGAATATTAGCCCTCTATCAGAGTGGTGGCTGGTAAAGATCTCCCATTCTGTAGGCTTCCTCTTTAGGTTCTTGGTGGTTTCCTTTGATGAGAAGAAACATTTTAGTTTGATGTCATACCACTAGTTAATTCTTGCTTTAACAAATGCTGGCGAGAATGTGGGGAAAGAGTAAGTCTTTTACACTGTTAGTGGGAGTGCAAACTAGTTCAGCTGCTATGGGGATCAGTGTGGAGATTCCTTAAAAACGGGGAATAGATCCACCATATGATCCAGCTCTACCACTCCTGGGTATTTTTCCAAAGGGGTTGAAATCAGAGAACTACAGTAACATATGCATACCTATGTTCATAGCAGCACAATTTGCAATAGTCAAAATATGGAACCAATTTAGGTCTCCATCAACAGATGAATGGATTGCAAAATTATGGGAGATATGCACAATGGAATTCTATTCAGCTATAAAGAAGAACAAAATCATGCCATTTGCAAGAAAATAGAAAGATCTGGAGAACATTATGTTAAGTGAAATCATCCAAGCACAGAAAGAGAAGGGACATATGTTTTCTCTAAAAAACCCGAACTAGGGAGCATTGGAGATACCAGAGGGACTCCAGATAATGAAGGGGGAATATCAGCAAAGCTAGAATGGAAGAATAGGAGAGGAAGAAGGCTGAGATTGATTAATGGAGGAGCTACATCCAAATATGTGTGAAAGTATGAATACAGCATTGTTACCCTAGACACTCATTGTTGGGAGGGGGAAGGGGAGTTGCGGGGAGAGGTCACCAAGCACAGTCTAAATATATAACATTTTCAATACATTCCACATATAAATAAAATTTAAAAAATAAATATTACAACACATAATATTGCAAGAATCATATATTAAAAAGGTGTTGAAATAAAGTTTTAATTATTTCAAGTCTAAAAAAGTTAATTATTTTCTAGTGAGAATGTTATTTTTAATGTCCTAATGTTTCTTGCTTTAATTTTCTAACTATTCTACAAAAACATGTATTACTTCTATAATAAAAATATTTTAAGAGAAGATATTCATAGAGGAGAGGAGATAGTTATAAAGGAGAAGATTAATGGAGAGACTAGAGTCTCTGCTATAGGATTAAATAATTTACTGGGCTGAATATATGCTGACAGAAGGCAAGTTCAATAATCATTCCCCCTTTTATCTTGTTTTGTTTTGTTCTGAGTACTCACTCAGGGTAGAGACTAGAGACTAGAGACATTCAGAGTCTACATCTGAGAGGATAGTTATAGACATTAGTAGAAATTTGAATTCGCACCATGATTTTAAACAAAGGTTGAACCAAAAGGAGTAGAAGATTAGCATTTTGTTAACAAGAGAATCTACTTGGCTGGAAACCTCTAATGTGACAGTGCTCTGATTAACTGAGGCTTCGCTGTATGTGGGAGTGCTTGTGCTCTTGAGCCAAACTCCTCCCTTTCTCCGAGAATTGCTCTGGAGAACAGGACAGACAACTAGAGAAGGAGGCCATATCCCCTTCAAGGAGAGAACGGATTTGCAATGAACTCAATGGAACCTTTGGCAGAGACATTAAGAAAGACCTTGGACTCTCCGACTGCCAGAGTAAACAAAGCAAAGGATGTGGTTTATTTTATTTAAGTCAGCTCAGTTGATTCATAATGCTAGTAGTAAAAGCATCTTAGAGGGACGGGTCAGAGATCACTAATCCTTTCTTAGTGGCTTTCTTATCTTATTAGATTTAAGCTAAAGGAAAAACAATCCAATAAGCAGCCAAGATGCTTACAGAGAATTAAAATGCTTTCTGAGATTACTCGAGACTCAGTCTTAGCTTAAAGTAACAGACAACTTTCCTTCCATTAGGTTGAATATGAGAACACTATCTGTATATTGAAATGTGAAATACCTGGGATCAGTACCCAACTTCACAGCTACTGAGGGTGGCTCCTATTTGGTCTAACAGGCTCCCAGAACTCATTGCTACACTTTATCTTCCACTTTACCAGAGTGGGGTACCGACTTTCTTAGACATGGCTCTCAATATGGGACATTTGGAACCCCAGGTTTGAATTCTCAAGAATGCAGGTAAATACTTCTCTGGATCAGACTCCTCTGGTTGTTTTATCTTAACAATAAATATTTAGAACCACTATCCTGAGAGGTAGTATGTGAAGCTCTTAATGTGGCATTTCATGTCTTCTGAAATCTGGCCCTGAACTAGTTTTACTCTCTCTTTACAGTCATATTAACTGTTTGTTTCTCTCCCACTTTCTGATTTCACCATGGCCTCTCCGGCCTATTTTAGTTTTGCTCTTTTGAGTCTATATTGTTTTATTCTTTGTTATCCTTAGACAATTATTTTTATTTATTACTTGTTTCTTATGGTATGTAAGGTAAAACCCAGGGGATTTTTATACACATAATTCTATTTTTTTTTTTTTCCTAAAGCAGCCAGGCAAGGTGGTACACACCAGTAATTCCAGCATTTGGAGACTGAAATAGAAGGACTGCAGTTCACAGACAGCCTCAGCTACTTAGTGAGGCCCTTTGCAACTCAGTGAGAAAATAAAAAATAAAAAATAGGGCTGGGGGTGTAGCTTGGAGGTAGAATGCCCCTGGGTTCCATCTCTAGTACTGAAGAAAAAAAAAAAAAAGCAGACTCTCACTAATTTGCTAAAAACCTCACTAAATTGCTACGATGGCTTCAAACCTTTTATCTTTCTGTCCAATCCTCCCAAGTACTGAGATTACAGGTATGGACCACCATGCCCAGCTTAACCTTAGATAATTTTGGATTCATAGCCTGATGCTTTGGCTGCTACACTACACCGGAGATTCTTTTTGTTTACCATCTACTCCTATAGTAGCAGAGAATAAATTTTGAACTATGACATCAAAAAATTTAGAGTTGCTTAGGAGCACCATGGTTAGTGGGTATAGCATTAAAATCATATGCTAAGGTATAAACCAATCCCTGAATGAATTCCCTTGTAAATATTTTATTCTTTGAACTTCCTAATAATTTTGATTTATTCCATCCTCTTTATGAATGCCTGTAGAGTCAGCACAGTAAAGGAAAAATAAAAACATAAAAGAATTATGGGATTTGGAGTTTAAAGGTTCTAAGCTTAATTGCAGAACTGCATCTAACACCTAAGTGATTGTGAGCAAGAAACTTTTACCTCAGTTTACTTTTTTTCTCTAAAATATGCATCATGTCTCAGGGTTGGTATATAGATTAGTCAGACTGCAGATTTCAGATTTTTTATTTTAAATATGTCTATAATTTCGCACAAGTTAATGTAGCTTTCTGCCCCAAGTTCATATATAGGAACTGTCTGCAGAATGTTTGCTGAGTAAATAAATAGATTAGATGTTTAGAATACCACATAAAGTTTCCTCACATCATTTGTATTGTATTTGCATACCATCTTCTTTAGTCTGAGTTGTGTTTCCTCAAGAATAATATATGAAATTGCTAGTACTTCAAAATGTGACTGAATATGAAGATGGGGACTTTAAAATGAAGACGATTAAGTTAAAATGAAGTCATTAGAATAAGACTCAACTGAATGTGACCAGCAGCAGGAAGGACATAAGCCCATCCAGAGAGATGATATGAAAACAGGAAGAATTAGGTAGAAATCTTAAATCAATCCTTCCAACACCTTGATGTCAGGTTTCTAGATTCCAGAAATATGAGAAAATAAATTTCTATTTTACAAGTCACTGAGTCTATGATACTTTGTACTTAGGTGTAGCATTCTTAGAAAAATATACACCAATCCTTGAATGTAGTGTTAAAATTGCAAGACCTAAAAATTAATTTGGTTGTGCTTGTGGTGTCTGTATTAATTGGTCATAAAAATAAGATAGCTTTACAAAATTAAATTTTTCACTTGAGAACATGATGACAACAACATTTTTCTTGCTAAAGAAAGCAGTCTTGAAATGCAGTGTCTATTCCTAATAGGCAACTCCATGTCTTGCAAAAGATATACAAGGAGATCGGTAAACAAGCTGTATGAAGTGGGTTGGGCTGCATTTCATTAGACTTGTCAGCAGTGATGCTTAAGGGGAATGAGTCATGAATGAAATACTAAATACTTGGAGACAGATTAATAGTTTCTGTTTCAAGTGGAGGGTGCCATATGCTCAGTCTAAGTGCCTAGCAGTACTTGCTGGGTCAAATGAATGAAACACAACTTGCTGGGTCCTAGATAAATTTATCTGTTACATTTCCAAAGCACATTTCAAACTTACATGTATTTCCTTTACATTTTATCATATGATATTTATTAATATTAAGCATAACAATTATTATAAGCTCAGAAATACAGACATTTTCTTAAGTCCCAGTGCATGAGAGGATTAAGAAACCAGCATTTTAACACAGAGCTACGAGCTTCTCTCAGGGCTGTGGCCACTAAATCACTTGGCAAGTTACTACTGTCCAACCAGCTCCTTCCTTGGAAACAGAGGAAGCAGATTTTAAGTGAGAGAGTCATACAATTTCTAGATTGTTTAGAAGAGAAATAGTGAGAGTATTAAAATCAAAGATGGTGCATCAAATTATCTGATGGAGATGACAAATTTGCTAAGGTTCTGCATGTCATAGTTTTAAAGTCTGGGTCACACCAAATCCCTTTTCATAGACAAAGAATAAAGATTAGAAAGTTACTCATTGAAGGCCATTGTCATAGCTGGAATTACTAAGGCTGTCGAACCGCAGTGTTTATATTCTTTCTATTGCAATATCTTATTCTTGTTTGTGTTTTTTGAAGGAAAATTCTTCCACCATGGAAAAATCCTCATGCCTGAAAAGTCCTGACAAAGAACTATTCCCAGTGATTACCCCTTAGCCACTTGCCATTTCCATTATGAACTTCATCCTCACATCGTCTCAGTTTGACTGGAGATTAAGATGTGGAACAAAAAGCCAGATCATCAATAAAATATTAAATAGAAATGTTGTAGCATTTATGTAACTTTTACTATATGTAAGAATAAATTCATGAAATGTCCATAAAAATCCTAAAAGGTAGTATCATTAAATAAAGAATAAAAAAGCAAGCACCAAAAAATAAAATAGCTTGCTCCAAATCACAACTAATACATGAAAATAAAAATGAGTTTGGAACTTAGGTATCCTGGATAGGTCCCAGAGTTTGATACACTCTTTCAATTCAAGTTTAAAATAATTTAAATTATATGTTAAGTTAATATGATGATAGTTTACATTTATTATCTTTTATTATACCTGTAGCAAATCTAAATATACCCATTCATTTATTTATTAAAAAATATACTTACTAAGTACTTGCTGTGGTGCCTGGTACAGGGTTATATGATGCTCTTAGCTCTTGTTCTTCAAACATTACTTTAATTGATGAAAAGTAAGCATTAAATACATAAATACATGTGCATTAAGTATAGTACACACTAACTGGAAATTTATAAGATATTGTTAAAAAAATCACAGGGGAGCTGGATGTGGTAGCACATACTTTTAATCCTAAAATTTGGGAGGCTGAGACAGGAGGATCACAGTTCAAAGACAGCCTCAGCTATTTGCTAAGGCCCTTTGCAAGTCAGTGAGACCCTGTTTCAAAATAAAGAATAACAAATGGGACTGGGGGTGTAGCTCAGAGATATAATGCCCCTGTGTTCTATCTTTAGTACCACACACACAAAAAAAAAAAGATCACAGGGGAACAAACATTGATTTTACTGACAAAACTTTCATTCTTGGTCAGGTAATATTCTTCATATGATTTTAAAAGTTAATACTCTGGCCAACAATTCATTATTTTTGTGTTTTCATCTTGTGCTTGTCATGCATACACTTTAGTTAAAAAATGATTCATATTTAAACAACTGTATCAAGACTACATTTTTTGTTAACTTGGTAATAATGTTCTTATTTATATTCTGATAACAATGCTTTCAGAAGAACTGTTCTAAGAGCCATAAATTACATCAGAGACTTTCATGCAGATTTCTCATGTGTTAATTTGGTTAATAAGCAGGAGGGGAATATTTTTGTTTTCCCTGATCATTTTTATCAGTGGAATATCAGGTAAAAATCACCCTCTGATCTTTCAGCTCTTCCTAGTATATTATACTTATTTAGCAAGATTTTTCCAAGATTGGGAAATAGGGATCAGAGTCACTTCTTGTGTGTGTTTATGTGTTATCTACGGCTAAAAGTGTCCTGGCTTTGAAATGCGTTTTTACATGATGTAACTGGAGAACTAAATTCCATTTCCCAACTCTAAAGCGACATATGGTACCATGCTAAATTCCATTTTATAAGTCTAAAGAGGTATCATCGAAGGATTAAGGCATTTGAGATACTTCAGAAATGAATTCAAAGACAAGTACTTTTTTCATATTACATGTGTCTATAAAAATAATTCATTTGAGGCTTCATAAGTACTTGTCTATCAACTTATCTAACATCTGTTTATATATGATGAAGATAATCATGGCTAACTCTTAGTGTCAATCAGGTTTCAATGGGTAATTCATCGTAAGAGTGTACAAAATGCCTGGTATATAGTGAGTACCCAGTCTGACAAGATTATTAGGGGGCTAACCTCCTCAAAGAAATGTAAATTATAGACACTGGTGAAATAAAAGACAATATGGAGCCAGGGGTGGAGACACAGATCTGTAATCTTAGTACTTAGGAGGCTGAGACAAGAGGATTGCAGTTTCAAGGGCAGCCTCAGAAAGTTAGTGAGTCCCCTAAACAATTTAGTGAGAACCTGTTTCCAAATTAAAAAATAAAATAAAATGTGGGGTAGGGATGTAGCTCGGAGTTCAGTTCCTAGCAACACACACACACACACACACACACACACACACACACACACACACACAGAGGCATTGAATGCTGGAGGGATTTTCTTATTTTCTTCTGGAGCTAAATTTCTTATGTAGTAAATATGAAAGGAATAGCAGATGTTAATTTTTGAATTTTAAAATCTTCAAACATTAACAAAAATGTCTCATTGGTCACTCCGAATGTTAAGGCTAATCAAGACGTTGGAGTTGTTCTGTCATAGTTAAATGACTATCACAATTACAATTGTTCTAAAATTTTAAAGACATCCAACTGTGATCTTCTATTGTGGACAAAGATTATCTAATTTAGAGATTTTCGTGAAAGCAGGACAATTCACACGACAAAAAATTCTTGATATTTAGCTTTAATGTCAAATATGAGAGATTGATGGAGCCATTTTGAATAAAATAGCAAGACCCCACATACCGAAATAATCTAAACATGGTTACTCAATGAACTCATTTATAACTCAACATTGTGTAATTATTTGGAAGGATATCTATGGTGTTTACAGATTTCTCAATGTGGAAGTTTAAATTTATGAAAAGTTCTGTGTTTATACACCTTTGTTAGAACATACAAATGTTCCTGAAGTCTTTTCACAATGTAAATACTTATTTTCCCCAAAGTGAAAGATCATTCTCATTCATTCATTCATTCATTCCACATTTACTTAACATGATCAAGAATATTAGCATATGAATATAGCAAAGAAAATTTAAAACTATCTTTCAGAGGATTATTTTCTTGGTAATTCACATACAAACTCATAATTATGACAAAATATAGAGAGAAATATTGAAGATGACATGACTAAGGCATCATGGATGAATCACAGAGGATTTTTCAGAGGAGGGGCATATGAATGAAATCTTTTTTTTTTAATTTTATATCGGTGATTTTGGTCATACATCTTAATGGTATAAAACATGGTGGAGACTTACATGCACACATCACCCAATTAGCCCTAACCCAATTCCTGCCCCATTCCCTCCCCCTCCCTCCTTCCCATGCTTGGCTTAGTGATTAACTTTGCTATGTTTGTTTAAGTACATCATGAATTAAATCTTAAGATTAGTTTGCCAGTTAGAGAAAGAATAGAAGAAAAAAGATAGTATAGGGCAGGGGAGAAAAAGCATATACCAAAGCAAGAAAGAGTGGTATGAATAGCATTTACTTTATTTATTTATTTATTTATTTATTTATTTATTTATTTATTTGTGGTACTGGGGTTCCTGGAAGCCCTTCTACCTCCGGGATACACTCCCACGGGCTACACTCCCAGACATATTTTTTTACCTTTTTATGTGGAAACAGGGTCTCTTAAGCCAGCAAGGCTGGCTCCAACCAGCGTGATCCTCCTGTCTCCGCCTCCCAAGCGCAGGGATTACAAGCGTGCACCACCATGCCCGGCATGAGTGGCATTTACTTTATGAGGACTGTGTGGTGTATCTAGTAGATCTCTCAAGGCATGTTTGGACTTTATTGTGACGGTCCTTGTATGCCAAACCAAAGAGATGTCCTCTGTGTAATAGATATAGGTTTTCAATCTATCTTTAAGACATCCATTGAGTACTTATTGTGTATCAACCAATCTCCTATGAAATACATGGACTTATATCAGTGGCAATAACTCTAAAATCAAGTACTACTATTAACCCATGCATAAAAATAATTGAAGGTTCAACTAAATTACATAATTGTGGTTGAATCCAAACACCCATAACCAACGTGTTGTATGTTTTTCCAATGTGATTGTTGAAATAAGGAGAGAAAGAGTTGATATGAACAAGGAAAATTAAAAATCAGAGCCATCAATGCAATTTTACCTGATCATTGGGCTCATGGAGTTGATTTACATGAATTATTTAACTTATGAAGAGATTATAAACTCTAGGAAGAAAGTATTGTGGAATTGCCATGAAGGAGCTGACTGAAATTCACAGAAACAAAACAAAGAGGAATTTCACAAGTAACTAATACACTAAATTAATTATATAAACACTGTGATGTTCTTAGTCAGTGCCTATGAAATTGATACTATCAGCTGGTTTCCCTGGCATACCTTGGGAGGACAGGACAGGACATTCCTCAGATCCTATGAAGCACAATATCCTCAATAATTGATTACTCATTTTTCTTAAAGAAATAGATGGAGTATGTTTATATTTTCAAAATATCTGCTTGTCAGTCCTCCATGGTTTGAATCATTTTGTATCCTAACAATCCAAATATTAAGGCTTTTTTGCAGATCAGCTACAGCAATAATCTAGTATCACCTGGTACTGAATTTGATTGTGGGGTAAGTTCAAGTCCATCATGTGTGTTTTCTAAATATTTATTTTACCAGTAATTACTTATATCCTATAGCAGATTATTGACTCTCAAGAGAAAAAGACAAACCAGAATCACATATTTAAGTTCATATCAAATGTACTAATATGTCATTCAGTGAAAAAAGTCAGGAAGCCAAGTCCAACACGATGGTACTGGTAAAATATGCTCTACCTAGAGTGTAAACATGCAAAACAAAGCAGACATAGCAAAGCAAAGGGGTATAATTATTCTATGACAGGGACAGAAATAAGGGCCAGCAATTTGAAGCGTGTGTGTGTGTGTGTGTGTGTGTGTGTGTGTGTGTGTGAGCAAGAGAGAGAGAGAGAGAGAGAGAGAGAGAGAGAGACAGAGAGACAGAGAGACAGAGAGACAGAGAGACAGAGAAAGACTGGGGATGGAAGCCATGGGTTTTCTACCTCTGGGCTACATGCCTAGATTTATGCTTTTAGTGCTTGTATACTTGTGCACTTGTGATTTTTAAGTGAAATAAAATGTTCCATTATTTCTCTTGAAGATTTTTAGTACTAATAAATTTTCTGCGGTGATACGATCAGCAAAGTCTTTTACGTTTTTACATATGATTTTGTAGTCATTTCTTGTGATGATAAAGTGTATTATTAGAAAGACTAGTATTTTTTGGGGTGGTACTAGAAATTTAACCCAAGATCATTCTACCTTTGAGCTTCACCCCTAGCCCTATTTTATTATTTTTATTTTTGAAATAAGGTCTCTTTAAGTTGCTGAGGGCCTTGCTAAATTTTTGAGGCTAACCTCAAACCTTCAATCCTATCTCAAACTCCCAAGTACTGGGATTACAGGCAAGTGCCACCATGCCTGGCTACATAATTGTATTTAAGAGACACTATTCTGCAGCTTTACTTAAGCAAGTATAAATTAACTATGACATCCTACTGTGCTGAAAACAAATTAAAAAAAAAAAGTGTGGTTTTTCCAATTGCTAGAGTATGTGTGGTGCTATCTTAACTTTTATCTTGGATGTGAACAATTACCACATTCTAAGTCTTTCCTTTTGGCAATTAATCTGATCAGACAGCTAGGATAAATTTGTTAATTGATATTTATAAAAAGATAGAGATTCTGATAATTTTTCTATTCTCTTAGCAAGTAATAATTAAAAATAGACTTTGTAGTCAAATTATTTAATATTATTGAATTTCACTTTTTTCCACAAAATGGGAATAATAAAAACAAACCTCTTGTTCTGTGTATATGATGAATTACATGTATTGATTTTCACATGTTGAACCAGCCTTTCATCCCTGGGATGAAGCCTACCTGGTCATGGTACACGATTTTCTTTATGTGGAGGGATGGGGAGGAAGTGGAGGGGTGACTGGGTGGGGGCTGGCTGGGTGATGTGTGCATGTATGCCTAACAATTTTTTTACCCCATTATGATGTATGAATACAATGCACCAATAAAAAAAAATTTTAAAAACCCTCTGAATTATTTTTATGGATGAGATAATTCTGTCAACAAATATATTGTTGTAGCGTATTTGGGTGAGAATAACTGTCCATAACCAATTATTAGTCCATCAAGCCACACTTTATTGCAGGTTCGAACCTGGACCCAAGTGTATGTGTCTCCACATAAGCAGCAAGGGCCAAGATCGCCATTTGGGTCAGATTTTTATGCAGTTGTACAACATTTTGCAAGTCATTCTGTTACATCATTGATGATGCTTTTTGAATTTTCAGCTTCCATCCAACAAGGTAACTTATTGTACAGCCGGTTTTTAAGATAACAGGGTCACAAGAGAGAAGGTCACTTGAGAGAGGGTCTCTTATCTAAGGTATGCGACCTTGGGTTGGGCCGATGCTCTCAGGTAGGGCGGATGCCCTTAGCTTTTCCAGGAATTCTCCTGTAAGCCTTTTTCCCACTTAAATGCCTGGGCCTGCCAACTTATAATTATTACACACAATATTATTGATCAACATTATTAGTTTAAGCAATTTCTTAGCAACTGCACCACACTGCACTCTCATAGCACTTTGTTATAAAGCTTTAACCTAAAATTTTAAACACAAAAATATGATGGGATTCAGAATATATAAATAAACTATTTACTGCTAAAATTATTTTAAAGTAATATGTATTTCTCCGGACTTCATTTTTTTTTTATCCCTACTGCGCATACAGAAGCAGCCATTGGTAAGCATTGCAAGAAGTGTATGAGAATATTCTATATATCTAAAGGAGTCAGTGTCTGCGATTTTCAAATTTATTTCAAGCAAGAAACTCGAAAGAGAACTCAGCAGCATTTCACTGAAACACAAAAGAAAAAATTAATAAAAACACATAAGATAAAACTGAAAATAAAAAATAAACCCTCTCAATATTCAGGCAGGAAATTACAGCGTGACTAGAGGGAAGGAAAGCAGGCATTTGAAGAATATGAGAACAAATTGTGTAGTAACAATACAATGACAAAAACCAGATTCATACAAAAGGAAGTTGAATAGGCAGTTGAAGATAGAGATCAACTTAATTGCTTTGGAAGCCTAGCGGAACTATGGCAGGATTTTTGGGATAATTGAGGAAAAAAGAAAAAATGAGTATGATTTTTAAAGAAAACTCAATACATTACCCAGTGTTCCCTGAGTAAATTATCATCGTCTAAAAGAAAATAGAAATAAGGCCATAAATCTTTTCTTCTGAATCCAAATTCTTTGAAAATCTTTTTTAATGTTATATTTGAAACTTACTTTTGATGCTTTTAAAAATAGCATCATATCTGTGGTAGTTTTTGTTATAGATGAACCTTCTCAAATAGAACATTTACCTTTGAATGACTATCCTAATATGGACTGGTAAATTGAATTTCTCAGTTCCCAAGTATACTCTAGCATTTTCAGTTCTGAATTGTGAAGTCAGCAACCTTTCCAAGTTCCAATTGTATTTCACAATAGCCAAGTGGGTTTTTTTTTCCTATTATATTACAAAAAATGCTCTATCTTTTTAATTATTCTATTTTAATAGAGATCCTAATATATTGAGATATCAAAACACTCATAAGTTTTACTTACTTGGACAAAATCACAATATAGTATTTTGTTTTGAAAATGATATAGCATAAACAAGTATAAATAAAAATTAACATAAGAGGAACCCAAACAAAAACACCTTTGGTCATATTTATGAACTTCTGAAAGCTTCAGTATTAGTATGTCTAGGTGACAAAAATACATACAAGATACAACTATTTAAATAGTCAAAACATTTTAGACTTTAAAAATACCAGATCATTAAATGGCTATATTGTATGTGGGTATAAAATAGTTTTGATACATTAAATATATAAAATAGTGACTAATGATTGTTATTATCACAAGTTATTAAATAAAATAAGTTCAAACTACTTATAGAACAAACCAGAGATCACAAATCAGTCAAGGCAGCTAGTTTTCCTGGGAAACGTCTTTCCCCTGCTTTAGGAGTTATGGTGGGTGTAGCATTACCTTCCCCGTGGAAACTTCCCTTCTTTGAGTTACATACTCAGATTTAGCACTGTGTTAATCATTAGGGCTGTTAACAAGTATGTCAGTCCCATTGTTGAGAGCACACTGGGCTCCCACACTCCCTCTGAAGACAAGCATGTTCATCTGAGGTGTCTAGATCAATAAAATAAAAGACAAAGCATCTCTACCAGGCAGTGGCTTTCAGATGCCGTGTGTGACTTGTTATGTGTGCTCTTTCCCTGTCATGGTGATTATTAAAGCATGTGTCAAGAATGAGCCATTGTTAGCTAAGTCCCTGAGTGCCTATAATAACTACAGCAATCTGCCAGGCTGTGTCAGACATACAAAAAAAGAGAGAGAAGAAAAGGGTGGTCATGTTAAGTCACATAGATTGTGGGGATTGTCTCTTACATGGCATAACTCATCCTATCTTGACTAATACAGCTACCCTCTATGACTTAATTTTAAAAAAATTTGTATTAACTGAAGAGCTGCCAGCTCTTCCTGATATATTGTTTATTTAAATATTGTTTCTTCATTAAACTAAAATATTTTTAGGATCCAATTACTGTATTTTCTTTTAAGCAATACTTTGGCATGAAGTAGAAACCAGAATCTGTTTTCAAATAAATATTATTTTAAAAAGTAGTTCCTAAATAAATACTCTTTATTTAATGTTTTTATTTATTTATTAATGTTTTTATTTTATTTAATGTCTTTATTTAATGTTTTTTTTTTTTTTTGTGTGTGTGTGTGTGTGTGTGTGTGTGTGTGTGGTACTGGGGTTCCTGGAAACCCTTCTACCTCCGGGCTACACTCCCAGACCTATTTTTATATTTTGTTTATTTAGAAACAGGGTCTCTTAAGCCAGTAAGGCTGTCTTTGAGCCTGCGCAATCCTCCTCTCTCCTTAAGCGCGGGGATTACAAGCGTGCGCCACCACACCTGGTTGAACTTTGTGTTTTTCAAAGTTATAATATTCAGCTTTTTTTCTGCTTGTACCTAGAAAATAAATGGTTGTATTTCTATAAGAAATAGTAAACAATTGGGAAATAAAATAATGTGCATTGCTTAATTTTTCTTTCTCCTTTACATTTAAAGCTTGAATATTAAATCTCTTCTAATTCTAGATATATAGTCAATAGAGCCAGGACCATGGCACATGCCTATGATTCCAATACTTGAGAGGCTGTGACAGGTGAATCATAGCATCAAGGTCAAATTCAGCAATTTAGCAAGACCATGTTTCAAAATAAAACAGTAAAAACAAAGGGCTGGGTGTAGCTTTGAGGTAAATACTCCTGGGTTCAATCCATAGTAGTCCCCCCAAAATATACTATTTAAAATTTTATATTGTCAAATAGAGACACATAAAATATGTAAAACTGGAAATGATATAAATAGTACTTCTGACAATGAATTTCACTTCCTTACTTGGATAAAGGTCAGTAAAGGTCAAGACCTTGTGCATAAAAATAAACTCAAAATGCACTTCACTATTAGTAAAATTGATGTAGTTTATTCATGTTTCTGAAAAGGAGCAATTCAATATATCTTTTCTATTTATTTATTTATTTATTTATTTATTTATTTATTTATTTAGGTCCTAGGAATTGAACATGGGGATATTCTACATCCAAGCTAAAACCCTATACCTATTAATTTTTATTTTTTTTGAAACAAGGTCTTGGTAAGTTGCTGAGGGCCTCAAGAAGCTGCAGAGGCTGGCCTCAAACCTGCAGGCTTTCTGTCTCAGCCTCTCAATTTCTGTAATTAGAGTTGTGGACTGCTAGGTATAACTATATAACACATAGTTTCCTTTGCCATTTGTCTAAGTCTACCCTCTATTTTTTTTTTTTTTTTCCCGGCAGTAATGGGGATAGAAACTGAAAGGACAAAGTTTGACCACACCAGAGACCACCTTGTAGCCAAGAGATTTATTGGAGGGGCCGGTATGAAAGGAAGAAAGAGAGAGAGAAAGAGAGAGACAGGCAGAGAGACAGAGGGAGAGAGAGAAAGAAGAATCTGAAAAGAGAGGGAGCATGTGCTGGGATCAGGGTTAGATAGGGGCTTGGGGTTACAGATTGGGGGCTCATAGCCTAGGAGAAATGCCCTTTGAACTAATTGGCTAGAGTCCCATGGGAGGGGGTCGTGCAGCCAGGTAATTGGCTCTGGGTCAGCGGGGAATGTCCCTTTCACTGATTGGCCAAGGGCACCAGGAGGGGGCAGGTCTCCCAGGTAAGTGACCAGGTGCAGTCAGAGGGGGATGGTAGCTTAACTGGTCAGACCAGGGCCTTTCAGGAGACTTAGCTTTGGGGGGGGGGGTCTGAAATAAGAACCTAATTCATCTAACAGAAACCAGGAGCATTCTACCTCTGAGCTACTCCTCCAACCCTCTTTTTTATTCTTTATTTTGAAACAGCATCTCACTAAGTTGCAGAGGGCCTCACTAAGCAGCTGAGGCTGGCCAAGAACCTATGACCCACCTATCTCAGCCTCCCAAGTACTGCTTTTACAAGCGTGCACCATCACACCTGGCCCTTCCTCTCATTTTTCAAATAAGTATTTTCCACTTTCTTTTAGTCCGGGATTATACATGGTCAAATAATAAAAAATTCTATGAATTCTTAAGGTACTTTTCAAATGTTCTTTCAATTTGTATTTATAACAAACTGGAGAACATCCAGCAAAACATTTGGTAAAAAAGAACTAGATAACTGAGGCAGAGTTTTATAAAACTGAATTGAAATTTTAGAGCACATTCATCCTTGCCTCAACTATTGACAAAGTGCACTTTGCAGTTGGATATTGAGAAAATAACAACCTTAAAAAGGTAATGCAGATTATATAAATGCATGGTGGTAGTAATAGTTAACTTCCACCATACTTTAGTTTTTCCATTTTCTAATTCTGAGTCAGTTGGGTGCTTTCATATAGCACCTAATTCTTTGCCCAATATAGTGAAAATCAAATCATATCAATATATAATAAATATATATCAGTATATATAAAATCAAATTGTATCATAACCAGGTGTGGTAGAGCTCACTTGTAATCCCAGTAATTGAAAGACTGAGACATGAGGATCGCAGGTTTGCGGCCAGCCTCAGCTACATAGTGAGGCCCTCCACAACTTAGTGAGACCCTGTTTCAAAATAAAAAATAAAAAAATAGGGCTGATGGTGTAGCTGGGAGGCAGAATGCCCCTTAGTTCATTCCCCAGTACCACACATACAAAAATAGTACTCAGGAACAAGATAATAGAAGTAATCATTTGAAAAAAAAAACATGAAAGTAACTTTAGGGTCATATAAAATTTTTTTCTTGGCCTGGAGTTTGAACTCAATCAAGTGCATTCTACCCCAAGCCACACCCTCAGATGTATTCTTTTTTTAAATTTTCAAACAAGGTCTTAACAAGTTGTTGAGTGTCTCACTAAATTACTGAGGCTGGCTTCAAACCTGTCCCTGCCTCCCAACTACAGGGATCCACCCTGACTGCCTCCCAACTAAAGGGATCATAACTTGATTTCAGATATGGCCTTTTTTTATTATGTTTCATGACTTAAAGACACCTGACATTCAGAGTGAAATCTTCAAGTAATTGTCAACTGTTGATGTAATTTTTTTAATATTTTCTTCCTTAACAAAGAATTGCTCTCGTAAACTAGGTCACTGAGGAAAGTCAAATAAAATACGAGGGTGTGGATAGATTTAGAGATAGGAATAGTGCAGTACTATGGATGCAGAGAGCAGTAGTATTTTCCCACCTTTGGGTCTGGGAAACAGGCGGAGAGACCTAGCTATTAAACCACGAAAAGAAAAATATAGATACATCAATGGACAGGAATGACAAGACATACGCATTTGTAGTCATTCCAGCAAGCAGAAAAACATGATCATAGACTTCTTGCCTTTGTTCTGGTCACAAATATGCTCAAACCATGGTCACTAACTCCCTGTCACTCTGAGCTCACATTAGCAATTATCTGAAAGCTAAAAAACAAGAAGAGAGCACCTTGCTACAGTCTCCGAAGAGTTAGCTTTCTGGACTGTAGGCTGTATTCAGAAGAGCCAACCATATTCTATTCCTTTTCTTAAACAGTGTGATTATCAAGTCACTTAGCATAAGATGCCTATTACCCAATCAGTTATATTTTTACTGACAATGTATTTTGGACAAAAATAAAAATTATAATAGAAGATACTGCAATGCTATAGTTTCCTCCCTTATAAGTTTCGACACTAAGTAGGGAACAATATATGCTAAAATTCCAAGATCAGACATAGAGATCATTGCTGATAGTGACTTGTGCAGAGAAAAATCAAATGATTCTTCCTACACAGGGCTGTAAATAACACCTTTCAAATAGTAGATTAGATTTTCCTACCACTACAAATTAAAACTGGAAATAATCCTATGAGAATGGTGAAGGAAGTATCCAGTTTCAGTCATACACAATTCAACCATATGAGAGGATGTAAGAATTCATAAAGATTGTAATAAAGTCGAACAGGCCTAATTTACCACATATCAAATGCCCCAATAATATGACCATATGTTAACCTGAGAATCGCTTTTAGCAGATTTTCCTGGTTGTTTAGTAGGTGCCCGAATTCCCTTTTCTCTCCTCTTTACTTTCACCCTGGAATTGCTCCAGGTAATATTATTCGTTCCTGTAGTTATTTGGTGAGGTTCCTCAACTTACTAACCAGAAATGTAGAAACCAGAATTACAATTTAAAACTCAAGTTTTCAGCCTGATAGATACCTCTCCCCTTCTATACCTTGAGATATCTCAAGGTTCCAGTCCTGGTAGATAATCCTTGAATACAGCCTTACTTTGATGAACAGTGTAATGGTCTGGATTTAGAAGGCCCCACTAACCCTCATGGGAACAAGGTAGCAATGTTGGAAGCAGGACTTGGTATCTAAGGAGGGGTCCCTGTGGATATGGCCTTGGGGATTCTATGCTTTCTCCTTCTCCTGCTTTTTCTTTGCCTCAGACTTCCAAGATGTGAAAGGAAGCCTAGTTCTCTCCTCTCTCCTCTTTCTACCTCCATGCCTTGAGCTCTGCAGACCCAGCTCCTCATGGACTGAACCCTAAAATCTTCAAAAACTGTAAGCCAATAGATCTATCTTCCTCTAAGATGTGTGGTCATTCACTTTGAATCAGGGCAGTAAAAATGTTGACTGAGACAGGCAGTAAAATGAAGAGTTATTTTCTTCCTATTTTTGTAATTGAATAGATTACTGTCTGTCAGACTTACCATTCATTTTTGTTGCTTGTGTCTCCTAGCTCTGGGCTAGGATCTCAAAATAACATTAGAAGTCTTCTAGTGAATATGATGGCTATTTTGAGTAAGAACTATTAAAAATCTGTAACATTTAGCAATAATTTCACCCAGATATACCCTTCTTAAACAAGACTGCTTGTTCTCATTTCAAGACTTTTAGTATTCAGTACCACCCTGCATTAGAAGGTGAGCAATTCATTAGCTCTCTAAATTTGGAGTGTGTGTGTGTGTGTGTGTGTGTGTGTGTGTGTGTGTGTGTCCCCGTGTGTGTTTGTACATGTATTTCTAAAGATTGAACTCAGGGGCATTCTATCTCTGAACCTCAGCCCTATTTTATCTTTTATTTTGAAATAGAGTCTCACTAAGTTGCTTAAGGTCTTGCTAAATTACCGAGGCTGGCTTAGAACTTGCAAACTTTCTCAATCTACCATGTATTAGGATTATAAGCAGGTGCCACCAGACATAACTAATTTGAAGCAATTTAAATTTTAAGTATCGAGTTTTCCTGCTTGTAGTTTCTCTATAGGATACCATAGTTTCTTTAAAGAAATAATACATTCCTACATACAAACAGTAACTCTCAATGTATTATGATATTATACCTATTTCATGTTTTTATTTTTTTCTGAGTTTGAATGGATTTGTAAAGTATTGGTAGGAGACAGTTGCAGGTGTTAGGAGTTTAATTTTAGCCCCTGATATCATTAACTAGGTGGCATAACTTTATACAGTTTACTCCTTGGTAAAATAATGAGAATACTAGTAGCCATCAAGCGAACTTGTTTTTGGCTTTAATGAGTTGATGCCGTTTAAGTATTTGGTACTGAGCCTGATAGTAATAAGTATTTGATGTACTTATTTATCTGTATAAAAGTCTTGATAAACATTGGACTTCTCTTTTCCAAAAACCCTGCTGTTCCTCCTTCAGTGATTTTATGGAAGCATGCTAAATCAGGCCCTTGAAGAGAAGGAAACATTTGCTTACTCTTCTTCCTGCTCCTCCCCTCCAATTCCTTTGTGGTCCACCACACCAGGCCTCCTTTTGCTATCCTTGTTTCTCTCAAAGATTTGTTTTGTCTAGGAAGGAGATATAAAGGACATGCAAAGGAATACTTGAAAGTGCCTTTTGGTGACAGAGCACACAGGCCAGGGGGAGAAGCTGCCACAGCGATCTCAGCCAGCTGCCATGGGAAGCACATACCTGCATAATCAGGCTAGATGAAAGTCAAGAGCTTCCTTCCAGGATGCCATTGGGGGTTGTGGCTCTGGAGATGCCTGCATTCAATCACAGCAAGAGTAAAAATAGCTCAGAGGGAGGCCAAGGCGTTATTAACCATAATTGTGATTGAGAGCCATGAAAGCATTCAATGTCTGAGGGGCAATGAGATGACCAAACCTGGAGCCTGCAAAGGATGGCCAGGAGAAAACCTATGTAAGTTCTTCTTTTCTAGGACGTTGTCTAAATAAGAAAACATTAAGAAGGCCAATAATCACAGCTTAGAATATCACCATTTTAGGGAAAGATTCTGGAGCTACTGCATTGCTAAGATCCCAAAGACATGCTCAGTAGATTGTCATGCTGGCATACTTGTCAACCAGATGTGTATTTGCAGACCATGCCCCACTGCATCATGATTTCCCTAAACTTATTTATTATGCATCACATAAATGTGAATCTGTTTAAGATTCTCCTATTCCTTAAAAGAACACATAAAAAGAAGCTCATAAGACTGTTTAAACGTGAAAAAGGTAAGAGATCCAAAGTGTGAGTTAAAATGAAAAGTGGAGCAAAACAATCTAAAAAGAAGATAAAGAGATATATGTGTACATATAATAAAACATATATGTACACATATATATTTTGTGTATGCATGTATTTATATAGGTGTGTGTGCATATAAACAAGGGTCAAATGACAAAAAGTTTAATTACTCAACAAGAATACAAATACATTTATTTATTTATTTATTTATTTATTTATTTATTTATGTGTGTGTGTGTTGTTTTTGTTGTTGTTGTTGTTGTTGTTGGGTTTTGTTTTTGTTTTTTTTGGTGGTACTGGGGTTCCTGGAAGCCCTTCTACCTCTGGGATACACTCCCAGACCTATTTTATTTTTGGAAACAGGGTCTCTTTAGCCAGAGCATCTGGCTTCGAACCTGAACGATCCTCCTGTCTCCATCTCCCAGAGCAGGGATTAAAAGTGTGCGCCACCACGCCCGGCTAAATGCATTTATTTATAAGGCAAAAATTATAATATCTGATAGCTTCTTTCTTTCTAGGAAGGAATAGATTTGTCTTATTTTGCCTTTTTTCTTCTGAGAATAAACTTTGATGCTAATCTGCCAGGGATTTAAGAGATTTGGGGCTGATCCAGGAAAACTATTCGACCATAATAGAAAGTGACACTCAACAAATTCTGCTGAAAGTTCCTAGACAAGGCCACAGGAAAGAAGTCCCCCATAGCAGGATAGCACCCAAAGGCTTATGTCAAAGGAAAAACCACCCAGAAGTGGAGAAAGAAAAGGGAACCCTGGGTGAGTGGGCATCCACCAAGTGCTGGGATTATTTAGATGCTGTTTCTTGGCAACACAGCAGGGAGTTATTGGGCCAGAGAACTATAAAGGACAGCTTGGAAATCTTACAACTATAGGACTTACCAATGGCCAGTAGATGTGAGGCGAGGTTCTACAAAATATGTAAAGGAAACCATAAATATCTAAAATCTTCTTATTTAAAGTCATTTATTAAGTAACTATATGTGTAAATTTTTAATTTGGCAATGGTGAGCTTTTGAGTTAACTCATCTTGGCTTCGAGAGAAGAAATGAACTAAGATCCAATACACAGAGGTTATCTTTCCCTCATTTATATGATGTGGCCCTAAACTCTGATTTAACTATATCTATCACCATAGTTACTGAGGTTGTTGCTTAGAATATGTCCCAAATAGGATGCCAGCCTTTACTATGCTTCCTTCTAAAAGACAAACATATGCAGACATGAAGCAAAGAGTAAGAGATGAGCTCACTGTGGAGTCAACATCCTGTGGTCCCCAGGAAGCTCATTCTTCCTGGCTTTGACAAACAATAACTGTGATACAGTCATAATGAGGATGAGAATGTGTTTGTATAATAAGAGTATATGCCTGTGAATCAATTGTCTCTATTTTCTTAAATGGAATGCAACAATCCTTAAGTAGACATGGAATATTTCATTTCAGCTGAGTAAAATGAAATGTTTATATACAACATGAATACATTTGCTTGTAAAGCATTATACCAGAGAGCAAAGATGAATAAAAGAGAAGCCGTGTTCCATGGTTTTGTAAGCCAATATGAGGAAGACAACCTGTGCGCAATGGCTAGAGATAGAATCAGGTTTGTGAAACAAGCTTGATGTTCACAGACTCTGGATGTAAAAAAGGTGCATTCCTCTGTTAAAGCAAAGCTCTCCAGAGGAGAAGGCAGTATCTGAATGGTGCTTTGCAGGATGGGAAGGTCATTGAAGGTGAGTGATTACAGGAGAAGAAAAGGGATTATTGGTGGAGTAACTACATCAGCAAAGATATAGAAATAAAAAGGTGTCTTTAGGGAAGAACTTAGAGATTTTCAGGTCACATTTAAGAAAATAATGTGTAATAGTTCTGGAATGCCATCATTTGCTAGGTAGAGAGTTGTGTTTCATATTTTTTATGAGAAGAAACTGCTAGAAATTGACTCCTTGTTCTAATTCAACATAGTAAAGTTATTAACACTATTTTCAAATGTGCACATTCATATATACATTATATACATATATATATATATATAGAATGTCCAAGACATATTAATTTTTCTAAAGATAATATATGATACTATCTTTCTAAGAGAATGGTGTTTTAAATTAAATACATTGTCTATATTACAATATTTTTTTCTTTTTTTTTTTTTTTGGCAGGTCTGGGGATGGAACCCAGGGACATTCGACCTCTGACCCCTTTGCCCAATTTTTATTCTCTTATTTTTGAAACAGGGTCTCACTAAGTTGTGGAGGACCTCCCTAAGTAGCTGAGGCTGTCGGTGAACCATGATCCTGCATGTGCCACCACACCCAGCTTACAAAAATGATTTAAGAACATGTTAGATACTCTTTTTGAACTTCTATTTAGTTCATGGTTTTAATATATTTAATACTATGGTTACTATATGCTTAAATGAGAAACATTTATTTAAGCACCATCCATGTACTCACAATGCAGCAGGTTCTGCCAGAGCATACACAGTATGCTTATTCACAGATAAGCTAATGGAAACACAACTGCATAGATTTATTAAACCAAGACTGGCCTCAAGGACTTTTGGGTTATGATAAGATATAAGATGATATCATTCCTCATTTATTTATTAGTTCATCAAAAAAAATCTGAACATATAGCCTGTGCCAGGTGATGTTCTAGTTTCTGGGCTAACAGGGAATATTATGAACTACAAACAAAATTAAGGGACAAAAAAATAGTTTGTTCTCCAGTTCCAAGTGATATTAGTCAGTCATAAAAAGTAAAAAAAATCAGATGTTCTCCCTAATATGCAGAAGCCAGGGAGAAAAAAAAAAAAGAGTTATAGGAGGAACTTTAGATGAGAAAGGAGAAGCCATAAATAAGCAACTAAATGACCTAACTGAAGGGGATGGGAGGGGGAAGAGAGAAATTCCCTAATACACATGATGTACATTCACAACATATCAATCACTAAGCCGAACATGAGAAGGAGGGAGGGGGAGGGAATGAGGTGGGAATGGGGAAGGGCTAAATGAGTGATCTGTGCATGTATGCCTCTACCATCTTTTACCCCATTAATATGTATGACTATAATACACCAATAAAAAAATAAAAAATAGATTGCCACAGATTGTTTTAATAAAGATTATGAGAGCCAACTGAGAATTGTAAAAGACTATAGCATTTATATTATAAAGAATTATTTAATGTATGAAAAACAGGCATCAAATCAATCAAAGGGGTGGTTCTAGGTGTCAGAGGGAGTATTGATGAACTAGGATTAGAAATTGGTTCAATCTTGGTTCATGCCAACTAAATATTCAAGGTATAAGGAAGGAAAGAAAGAAGGAAAACACAGAAACGAAGCCAGGAGGTTTAGAGAGTCCTAGACAGGTTTAAGAAGGCCCTGGTACATAGAGCCCTAAAAAAGTTAAGTAGGAGCGGGCATGGTGGCACATGTTTGTAATCCCAGTACTTGGGAAGCTGAGACAGGAGAATGGCAGGGTTGCTGCCCAAATAGGTCTGGGGGCGTAGCTTGATGGTAGAATTCCCCTGGGTTCATTTTCCAGTACAGCAAAAAATAAAAATAAATAAAAATAAAAATAATATTCAGTGGGGTAAGAATGAAACCAAGGGTCAGCAAGAAATTATAAAATGGTGGGTTTGGTTAGTTTGTCTTCAGTTTCATAGATAACAGGGAAGCACAGCTTGAGCATGCATCCAACTCTCATTGCAAAATTAAAAAGAAAATTGAAAATATCTTGCTGAGAGATAGGTACTTCAATAAGAGCTCCTCACAAGAAATGCACAGCCTAATGGGGCAATCTACCCAAACATTTATGATGCCTATTGGATGTGACAGGTGCTGTGATCACACTCCCTCTTCTTTCCCTTCTTCCCTTCTTCCTTCTCTTCTCCAGATGGAAGCACACTCAAGATGCTTTTCTGAACACAGAGGAGGAAGCCTAATTCAGTCTGTCAAACAGGAGTGCAGAACAAATCCACCTGAAGGCAATGCAAGCTACATCTTCAATGAGTTGTAGAAGGTTTCTAAACAAAAGATATGGTAATAGAAAATGTGGTGGCACCTGCTTGGTGGCACAGGCTTGTAATCACAGCATTCAGGAGACTGAGACCGGAGAATCACGGTTCGTGGACAGCCTCAGCTACTTAGTGAGGCGCTCCTCAACTTGGTGAGACCCTGTTTCAAAAATAAAGAATAAAAAGTAGGGCAGAGGATGTAGCTTGGAGGTCAAATACCCCTGGGTTCCATCTCCAGGCCACAAAAAAGAAAAAGACATAGATATTACATATTCATCATCACAAAAATAATTTTAATATATGATATGAGACTGATGCAATTTTATTCCACAATGCTTGTGATTTTGAATTAAGATATTAATAGTGGCTCTGAAATTTTCAATAAGCTTCTTCCTGCTTGAAGTTAAACTGTTTTCATTCTGAAGGAAGCCAAGCCAGGTGTGGTGGTGCTTGCTTCTAATCTCAGCACTTGGGAGGCTGAAGCCTGAGGATTGCAGGTTTAAGTTTGGGACCAGCCTCACGAACCTAGTGAAACTCTCAGCAATGTAGGAATACCCTGTTTTAAGATTTAAAAAAAAAAAAAAACTTTTGGGGTTGTAGATCAGAAACAGAATGCCTCTGGGTTCAATCTACAGTACAATAAAAAACGATAACATTTTTATTTATTTTCAGTATCTAATTCGCATACCTTCTCTTTTTTGAAGTCTATCTCAGAAGAATTCACTGTTTTTCCTTCTCGACCAACAAAGATCACTGAGCATCTCTCAATCACAGAATGTCTGTATCATCACCATTCTGTCATGTCTATATCTGACTTTGGCCATCATAACCTTTTAGACAGCCTAAGCAAACCATCTGGTTTTACTTCATGTCTCCACTGTATCACATAATATCTCTAACAAAATAGACGGAGCAAATGAATGAAGGAATCCTGAAATATCTGTAGAAAAAATATCAGATTGTTTTAGTGTATTTTCCATCTTTGGATCCTTAGCAAGCCATAAGCCATAACTTATAATCAGTCACAATTACCAATAATGTTCACTTATGGACATTATGCCTGGCATAGACCAAAACTCAAAATAAATGTATCCTTAATGACTATCAGGTCAGTAAAACAAATTTATTTTGCCACTTATCTTGCAAAAAAAAAAAAAAAGAATTTTCTTCTCTGTTTAACTACCCGTGAGAAGCTACCATGTTCAGAAATGAATATTTACAACATTCTGTCACTTGTTAAATGCCCACATCATTCATTTCCTTTGCCTGTTTTGCCTTTATAGCTTCAGTGATGCTTTCCTGTGGTCCATTCTCTCATCGTGTTACTTTTTCTGTTTCTCATCCAATCGGAAATCTAGCAAACAGAAGTTTCAACTGATATTCCTCCGAGGTATTTTAGACACAGAATATATGCCATTGATGGTAAATTTAATAATATGTGACTACAAGGACCTGTTATTGCTCTGTAATTGCAGATAGTAATTTGGACTGTGCTGTAGATATAGCAGAACTATTTGGGTACAAGTACTTCACTGGCCCTGCCCTAATGAACCAATTTGAAGAAATTTCAGTATCCATTCTTTATCTAAATTATTTCTAGAAAAAAGGGTGCACAGCTAAGGAGAATCTGAAACTACTGTGCAATAGCCACAATAACTGGACACGTTAAAACTCAATATTATTGTCTCCTTTATATACAAAAAATTGAGGAATTTGGACATTAAGCAAGTTGTGTGAATATATAGGTGAACAAGTCAATATAGAAACCTGAACTTAAGCTTACCCTTCTATAATTTTAGCCTCATCGTATCATTTCCATTGTTCCATGTTGGTGTACATACCACTGAGAAGTATAGCCAAAGAATTTTAATTTTTCTGAACCTGAGTTAAATTTCAAAATAAATTAAGACTGCTTGAGTTAACTAAACACTAATGTTTTTTGCCCCTACTCTGGAAGAAAAGTCTCAAAGACAGTGGATAAAACTGCAGTTTGAAGACACAGGATCTTCTTGCCTCAAATCTTTATTTATATTCTTAGATTTCTGCAAAGTAACTTGCATTCTTAAGTCTTGACTATCTTTTTTTTTTTTTTTGGTGGTACTGGGGTTCCTGGAAGCCCTTCTGCCTCCAGGCTATGCTCCCAGACCTATTTTACATTTTTTTTAAAATTTGGAAACAGGGTCTCTTAAGCCAGCGTGGCTGGCTTAGAACCTGCTGCACGATCCTCCTGTCTCCACCTCCCAAGTGCAGGGATTACAAGTGTGTGCCACCATGCTCGGCCTTGACTATCTTATTTTTAAAGTGTTGGAAATAATATCTCTCAGGACCACTTCTCAGAGTCACAACCATCAAATGAATAAAATACTTTACAAACTATAAATCAAAACCTCCTATTTCTTTAAAACATACTTATATTTGTGAAACCTCCCATATACACAAGGTACTGTACATTATTGGGAAATACAGAGATTTGATTCCCATACACGTGAAGCCTGCTGTTAACAGATAGATTGTAACATAATAGGATCTTCATTAGCTGTAAGTGCACATTTCAGGTTATCCACTCATTTTTTGTGTAGCCTTAGTAAAGCTCAAATTTTACAGTCCTATTTTTTCTATTTGCCTCCATAGACATATTACTATTGGGCTAATATTTTAGACACAGAGATGATTCTCAGGAAGGGTTTTTTTTAACTTTCTGGTTAGTTTGACAATGAATTGCATTTTGCATTAATTCAGAATCATAGACATAATTGAGGGACCATATTTTATGCAGTGTTGCCAAATTTTTCACTGATCTGATCTATTTTTCCACTGAAATCACTGCTGGTTTAATGAGCAAAATTTTATCTTACTACTTAAAATGAAGCAACATTTCTTGAAATACAAATATGTAAAATACTGATAAAGTAATCTGGTTTTATAAGTATTTTAAAATAAGATAATAGCATATTTTACAATTATAAGATCATCTCACTAATATTAATTAAAATCACATTGTTTAAGCACACAGTAGCCTATCCGTGTTATATTTTGTAGGTATCACTTTTCGATCAAGTCAAAGATATTTTTTTATAGGTTTATCTTTTTAACCTCTCTTTTTATACTGCTATCAGTGCATTGTAGTTGCACATCATAATGCAGTTCACAGGATTGGGGACATACATGAACAAAGCATTTGGTGGCTTTCCCTCTTGGTTCCCCTTCACTACCCCTCTTCCCCCATGTTGAGATTGAAATTTGTATCCTCACATATGTACGTAATGTCGGTGTCAATGAAAGTGATTCTCCATTGATCTTTCTTTTCCTCCTACTTTCTCCCTGGCTCCGCTGGAGTTTCTCTTCCATTTTCTGAAGTCCCTCTGGTGTCCCAATTACTCCCTAGCTTCCACGTATGAGAGAAAATACATGACCCTTCACTTTGTGACTGGCTAATCTCATTAAACATAATATTTTTCAGTTCCATCAATTTTTCTACAAATTACATAATTTTTTCTTGATTGCTGAGTAGAATTTCATTGTGTATATGTTCCATAATTTGATAACCTATTGATCTGTTGACAGACAATTAGATTGGTTTCATAATTTGGCTATTGTGTATTGTTCTGCTATAAATGTAGATAAACAATTTATAATATTCTGATTGTAGAAAGATACCCAGCAGTGTATAGCTGGATCATATGGCATATCCATTCTCAATTTTCTGAGGGATCTCCACACTGATCTCTGCAGCAACTCTATATTTTCAATCTCACTAAGAGTATAAAAGTGTTTCTCTGTCCTCACATCCACACCAGAGTTTGTCTGACTTCTTGATGTTTGCTATTCTGATAGAAGTTAGATGAAATCTCAATGTAGTTTTGATATGCATCTTTCTGATTGTTAAAGAGGCTGTACATTTTTATGTACCTATTGGCCATCTGTATTTCTTCATTTGTGAACTATTTTAGTTCTTTTGCCCATTTTTATTGGGTTTTTTAGTTTTTTGGTATATTCTTTTAAGTTTTTTGCATATTCTAGATATTAGTCCTCTATCACAGGAATATCTGGCAAATATATTCTTCCATTATCTAGGCTTTCTTTAGATCTTGATGGTTTGCTTTGATGATCAGAAACTTTTTAGTTTAATATTATCCCATTTACTAATTCTTGTCTTAACTTCCTGAGCTTTTGGGACCTTCTTGAGAAAGTTTTTATCTGTCGGTCTGTTGAACCTGTGCCCTCCTCTAGTAACTTCAAAGCCTATTGTCTAATTTTTTAGTCCATGTCAAGTTGACTATTTAGTAGGGTGAGTGGTAGGAATTAAATTTCATATTTATACCTCTCATGACTTGGATTAGGAAGACTTGAGTGATTTTAATTTTTTTTGCTCCTAAATATCACTCATTCTTTTGTTCTAATGCACTTAAGATTCTTTCTTTTGCCTCTATGTTAGTCATTTTGAACCCAGGTGCATTCTACCTCTGAGTTACACCCCCGACCTATTTTTTTATTCTTTATTTTTGAAAAAAGGGTTTCACTAAGTTGCGGAGGGCTTCATTAAGTAGCTGAGGCTGTTCACAAACCACGATCCTCCAGTCTCAGCCTCCCAAAGGCTGGGATTACAAGCGTGCGCCACCACACCCGACTAGTCATTTTGATTATTATGTGATGTGGAGAAGTTTTTTGATTTTGCTTGTTGGGTTCTGAATGTCTCTTGAATGTGGATGTTCAACTCGTTTTTGATGCTTTGACCAAACATTCAATTATATTCAATTATATCAATTCTCTGATATAATTTTTAATGAAGAGGTTTCTAATACTCTTGATTTGTGCTTTTGACCTTCTTCAATGTCTATTATTTTTAAGTGAGGTTGTTTCATTTTATTCCATATTTCTTAGATGTTCTTGTTGTGTCGTTGTATTATCTTCTCTATATTGTTGACTGTGTGATCAGTTTTAAATGAGCCGTCTTCTAATAATGTCACTATTTTTCATGTGATTTAGTCAGCTAGAGGTGATCTCTAATGAAATCTTTAAGTCATTTATTGACTTCTTAGTTCTTACTTAGATCCTCAATTTCTGTGTGATTATGTCACCATTGTATCAGGGTCCAAGCTCTGGTAAGGATAGACTGGACCATTCTGAGCCTTGGGCTTGGGTAGCTCAGTTATTTGATCCCTGGGCAGCTACAATCACATGAGAACTTGTTGGTCCCTGCCGAGCATGGTGGCGCACGCTTGTAATCCCCGCGCTTGGGTGGCAGAGACAGGACGATCACGCAGGTTCAAAGCCAGCCTCGCGCGCTGGTTTAGGAGACCCTGTTTCCAAATAAAAATGTAAAAATAGGTCTGGGAGTGTAGCCCGGAGGTAGAAGGGCTTCCAGGAACCCCAGTACCACCAAAAAAAGAACTTGTTGGTCCCAGCCTTGGTACCAGCTTGTGGCTCCCAAACACTGCTGGGCAATTTATAGCCTTTCAATCCTGTAGCAAGGGTGCCTAAATTATTTTACCCCTCAAGCACCAGCGCTTGCAGTCTTGTGGTGATTGCTGAAGACCCTGCAGAGGTGTGGTGAACTGTTCAGCCTGCCTAAGTGTCCCTAGGGAATGTATTCTAATTCATGTTTCTGTTATGTCAGACTATAGCCCCTGGCCCCACATCCAGGAATAATTTGAAAGCTCACAGACCTCATGGGTTGGTTTGTTACCAAGCAAGCTCCTGTAGCCTCAGAGTCTCCTGCTGAGACATTTGTAAACTTCTCTGCAGGAAGAGACAAGTTTCATTGTAGCCAGAAGAGGTCTCTTATCAGTATGGCTGGTTGGGCTATGTATTCACAGTGGTTGTGATGAGAAAGGCTGTAGCCAATAGAGTTCCTGCAGGAAGGTCCTGCCATTTCTCATTCTGAGTTCAGCTGAAGCTGCAGGAGTTTAATCTGCAATTTGGCTGGATGATCTGGAAAGTAATAGTCTTGAGATATTCAAGCATGGAGAGAAGAATCACATTGCTTTTGATATTTGTTTTCTGCAATCACTGGCTCAACAGATTCTGCTGCTTCTTTGCTGGAATTGGTCTATAAGATCCTTAGGGTCCAGGAAGCCCCTAGCCCCCATGCAGGCTCACCAAGATGGCACCCACGGTTACTCTCCACTCACCAGAAAAGATGCATGGTGCACATGTAGGCCTGTGCTTTCTCTGCTGCCCCCAATTCTACCTTTTTTTTTTTTTTTTTTGGTGGTACTGGGGGTGGAACCCAGAGGCTTTCTACCTCCGGGCTATACTCCCAGAACTTATTTTATATTTTATTTGGAAACAAGGTCTCACTAAGTTGCTGAGAGCCTCACTAAGTAGCTGAGGCTGGCTTCAAATCCGTGTGATCCTCCTGTCTCAGCCTCCCAAGTGCGGGGATTACAAGCGTGCGCCACCACGCCCGGCCAATTCTACCATTTTTTGACTATATTTCTTGTATTGAGTTCTCACTGCTTTTTTTTCTCTTGCCAAGAATCAGTCTTCCTGCTAGATGAGTTCAGATTCTTACATTCGGGAGGCTGAGACCTGGAGGATCGCGGTTCGCCGACAGCCTCAGCTACTTAGTGAGGCCCTCTGCAACTCAGTGAGACCTGGTTTCAAAATAAAGAATAAAAAAATAGGGCAAGGGGTATAGCTGGGAGGTCAAATGCCCTTGGGTTCCATCCCCAGACCCGCAAAAAAAAAAAAAAAATGATTCCTAAGTCAGTGTGCGCCCCTGTCTTCGAATCTGCGTGATCCTCCTGTCTCTGCCTCCCAAGCGTTCGCCACCACACCCGGCATTGTTGCTAATTTTAAAATGGAATATTCAAGTAAATTTCCTATAAACACTATGAATTTTTACAAGAATTAAAACCGAACAGCTGGGTGTGGTAGCACATGCTTTAATCCTCAGCCAGGAGGATTGTGGGTTTGTGGCCAATCTCAGCTATTTAGTGAGGCACTCTGCAACTTAGTGAGATCCTGTTTCAAAATAAAGAATAAAAAATAGGGCTAGAGGTGTAGGTTGCAGGTATAATGCCCCTGTGTTCAATCCTCAGTAACACATACACACACACACACACACACACACACACACACACACACATACACACAAATAGGGCTCAAGTGTAGCTCAGAGATAAAATGTCCTTGGGTTTAATAAATAAGAAAATAAAACCAAACATGAAAATAAACAGTGGCCTCATATTTTTTCTGTTACTGTTGAAAAAATAGGGATGCAAGTGGTAAATTCTATAGCCAATAAGCATCCGTAAAACTGGTAAGTCACTCAACTACATATTTAAGCAGTCAGTGCAGATAATTCAATATTTGCCATGTCATTGGTGTGAATAACAAATGTAGTAAAATAATTCAACTAGCTAATTGATTAGAGAGAGTTTAGGACAGTCATCAATATTGTGTAGACAATTGATCTCACATTTTATGTCATTTCTGAAAAAGAGATTAGAAACCATTAAGAATCTTTGTGAAAGGCATTTAGTATCCCAGACTTCAATTACCTTTCTTTTAATCAATGGGAAAAAAAATTTAAGTGGAATTTTTAATTATAAGATGCTAAACTCCTGCAATAATAATCAAATTATATTTATTAACCAAGTATTAAGTATTATAATACATAATCTTATTTGAGATTAGGATAGAAAGTGGTTGTATGTGGAATTTATAGCTATATAGATTGTATTTCATTGCTGTTATAAATCAAATTATATTTGGCTTAAACTTCTTTCTCTGGTAGCATGTTATCCAGTTTAAGCATTTGGGATTCAAGCAAGTGCCTCCCATGGCATTTTACAAAGTGGCACTTTGACAGTCCTAAGATACTTAGAAAGAGTCTGCTTTTTCCTACAATGTATTCTTCAATCCCTTGAGGCATAGAGGTTGGGAGATGACTGATGGATCGACCCACTGTAGACCAAGCCATACCCAGTACACAGACGACTCGGGTTTAGTCTCAAACCAGGTGCTAATACCTGTTGGCACAGATAACCACCACGTAAGAGTCCTCTCCCTTCTAACTCGTTTTCCTCAGGGAATGTGGATCTAATCCACCGGGATTAAGATGCTCTCTTCTCCCTGGTTTCTTCAGACTCCAGTCTCACGCATATTTAGAATATCTCTTCCAATGCATTTGAGTACTGTCTTCTAAAACCCAAGTTTTCTCCCACATACACAAAAGCCATCCTCATTAAAACAACATGAAAATAAATGTAATATGAATGTAATACATGAAAAGAATGTAATATATGGAGAAGCATGGAGTCTCTCAATTTTTCTAAAAGGGACAAGAGAGGTATATTTTTGATACTTTTGTATTTAATTGATAGCAGCAGAAAACAGAGGCTGAAATACAAGTCTTCATATTATACGTGCTTTTTGTAAAATAATGCAATTTACATTCTGGAACTATTCCCATGGCAACCTTATCTCTGCATAATTGTTTCTGTCCTAATGTTCCATGTCTAGGTTAAACAGCCACTGTTCTAATGTTTATGCATTTTGACTCTCCATATTGCTTACATAGTAATAGTTATTCAATACTCTTTTGCCAGAACAATTACTGAATAGTTAATAAAATTGTTTAACAACCAATGTAAATTTTACATTTTTATATTAAATCATAATGTATATGATTTGACATGTCTATGTCATATATGATATATATATATGTATGTCAAGCATATATATATATATATATATATATAGAGAGAGAGAGAGAGAGAGAGAGAGAGAGAGAGAGATCATATTACATTTGTTTCTGTTCTTTTTTCTCTGAAGCAGTATATCATGGACATCCTTCAGTGTCATTACATATATATCTACATAATTTGTTGTAAAACTGCATTATATATCAGAGCAAAGCTGCCCCTTCATATGCATATTGGATTTTTTAAGTGGTCCAATATTTTTACTAATGCAAAGAATACAGCAACAAACATCCCTTTATGTATATGGCCATAGTATTCTTCTGGTATTTCAGTAGGATTGATTCCCAAACATTAAATAAATTTAAAAAATGCATGTTACAATTTCTTAGGTACTTCCTAAATGCTTACGAAAAATGATTTTCTAATTTCACACCTAGTAAAATAATTACACTTAGAATTATTCCTCTCTTTTGCTCTTCTAATATTGGATATTCTAATCTTTATTAGATTTTTTAGTTCAGTATATGAAAGGTGGAAAATGTATTTTATATTTAATCACTAATGAAACTGAGTGTTTTTGACCTGTTTATTACTTACCTATATTCCTTTTCATTAGAGTTGCTTTTACATACACTTTGTAAAATTTTCACTGATGTATACTTCTGTATTATTTTTCCATACTTTATGAGTTAGGTGAAAATAATAACATTTATCTATTTTATACAGAAATAAATTGAGATTTAAAGAAATCAGATCAATTGTCTAAGGTTGATGTATACAATTTGCATCCTCTCAGCTTGACTTTGAAGCTATCCTATTAACAACTAGACTAAATTATTTCCATAGTATCCTTTGCAGTATTTATACTCTTCTCATAAATATATTTTGTTCAAATGTTGTTTATACAGAAATTACATTAAAATATAAAAAAGTTGTGAACATTTGAGTAAAAGCTTTTTCTTATGATTATTTATATAAAAATAAATTTATTTTTTCATTACATTAATTGTTGCATTGACAATCAAATCTCAGTGATTAAATTCTAAAGTAAGTTTACCTACATATAATAAGTGTTTTATTATTTTTCTATTTTGACCTATCATATAACTGTCATGTCTTTCTTTAATATGTTGCACATGTTGAAAAAAGAGTTTTATTTCTCCTTAGATTTTTTAAATTGTATATTAAAACAATGCACATTTTATTTGTACAAGTTTAAAAATACATTGAAACTAAGGAAAAGACACATACTAATAATATATTTCTATACTCAATAAAAAATATTTTAACCAGGGAATAAAAGACATAGGTGTTTGAGTGTGTGTGTGTGTGTGTGTGTGTGTGTGTGTGTGTGTTTAACCTTTTCAAGGAAATAATTTGATAAGAACTCATGATTATCATTCAGTTTGCTTTGTATTAACTTTCATCTTTCTGTTTCTGTGAAGCAATACCTAATTTAAAGTTTAATATCTTTCTTTTGTTTTCATATGCAGCAGATGGCCCAGGCAGCTACCTCCTACTATCTAATTCCTTTGTGACATTTATTATTCATCAGAAAGGAAGTTAGAAAACATTCTCTTTCCAATTCCTGGCTCGTTATAATCAAATAGATTAAAGTAAAAAAAAAATATATATATATATATGTGTGTGTGTGTGTGTGTGTGTGTGTGTGTGTGTGTGTGTATTGTGTGGGTATATGCTTGTGTGTATATCTTGAGATACTGAAAAAAACATTAAAAAGTTAAGCCTAGTAGCCACCTATTGAAGAAACATCACTGTTGTTTTACCAGATAGAAAATCTTTGGGGAAAATCTAACTAAACAAAACAAATGAAGGTCAGTTTTCACAAGTACTTAGCCCTGAACATAGAAGTCTGGCCTAGAATGAAGAAATTAGTTTTGCCCATCTCTACTGACTACTGGAACCTTCATCTAAGTAGAGACCTTACTTACAGGTCAGGAAAAGTAAGCTGAATGCTGAGTTCATTTTTTACTTTGAATTTTCATGTTATTATGTATGCTTTTTAGAGTCAATGCCAAGAAATGAAATTATTTCTGGAAAGTAAAATAAAAACATAAAAAGAAGTGGATTAATAAATATATCACTGCAAATCTTGTTCTGATGCAATAGGTAATAATCCAATTTGTGCTGGCTTAAGCAAAAGGAGATTTTAAAATATTGATGTATAGCCAGGTGTGATGACGCATGCTTGTAATTCCAGTACTTGAGAGGCTGAGACAGGAGGATCACATGTTCATCGCCAGCCTCAGCTACTCAGTGAGGCTCTCCGCAACTTAGTGAGACTGTTTCAAAATAAAGAATAAAAAATAGGGAGGGGGTGTAGCTCAGATGTAGAATGCCTCTGGGTTTAATCTCCAATATCGCAAAAAAAATGGATGCATTGTAATTGCACTTGGTGGTGATAGTTATAGTGAGATCTTCAAATGTGCAAAATATGTTTCTTATTGCAAAGACAAAATTGTTCTGGCTTCTGATATGGCTGAATTTGGCATTTCAATCAGTGTTCTCTTGTTTTCTATCACTTGGTCCCTATTTCATGAAATCGTGTCTATTTTCAGGTAGCTTTCATCTCAATAACACGAGACTGACAGCAATTTGAAGCCTGAGTTCAATTTTCTTAACTACTTCTGAAGCTGGGAAGTATCTTCTAATAAAGCCACGATTGCCTTGGACTGGATTAACTTTCGCATGTGTTGAATTCTTAGCCAGTGACTGTGGCCAGAGGACAGAGTAACCTAATTCTCTGAAAGCCAAGTCATTGTTCATCCCTGAATGTGGGAATAGAGTCTCTACCTCCCAAAGCCCGCGTGCAAGAAAATAGATGGCATCCCAAGCCAAAGGGAGCTCTGCTTCAAGAGAAAGATGACAGTCAAAGCAAAACCATTGTCCCTGCTATCTAAGGAGAAATCTACATGAAGGGCTGTGGGACTTTGTATGGGGCCTATGTTGTACAGAGGAAAAAAGATGGATGTTTGTCTATGTGATAGGTGATAAATCACATCAGTTTTACAAGAGGAAAAAACAGATATTGTAGATCCCTCACAAAGATAAAAAAGCAAAAATATAAATAAAATAGTGATAAAAACAATGAGTATTCACTATTTTTAGGTTACTAATTATTAGTTACTAGAAATAGAATTGGGAAAATAATCAAATTTGCCTATGTTACCCATACATATTTTTTTTATTTTCCCATTGCATTTTCAGCAAATATCTAGAACGTATTAAAATAATTATATTATCCATTGTGTGTGGTAAGAGACAGTAAGATAATGGAAAGAGAAACACAATTTAAGAGCTAGAAGACATTGCTAGAATCTTAATTCTGTGACTTAATTCAGAGGTCTTGCTGCAGGATTCTAGTTTCTGTAGCTTCCAAGGATATGCCTGCCTTCTATCCAGTGGCCACAGACTGAGGCCTCTGAAACTGTGAGCCAAAATATATTTTACCTCCTCTAAGTTGTTCTTTTCAGGACAGATCTACCTTCCCCACAAATCAAACTTCATTTGCATTTTGAGAAAAATCATACTATAAAATTTATACTTTCCTCTATTTTTATCATGGTGATTTTGTACATTTTACTTTTACATACACTTCTTTTTCATTTTCAAAAAACTCCTATGCCTTGTAAAAATTTGAATATCTCTCTAGTTCTGTTTTCTAAGGAAACTTCTTAACATTTCTTATAGTCTGATAACAATGAGTTCTCTCAGTTTTATTTGTCTGAAAACTTCAGTATTTAGCTTTTGATTTGGAAGGATATTGGTACTATATAATAAATTACTTTGTATGTATATAATATGTAATATTTATATAATATATAAGTATATGTTTATATATGGTTTATATATATATATTTATATAGTTGTATTTAAATCTAAATTTATAACTACTTCAAGTTGTCATTTCAGTTTCCTGGCATGTATATATTTTGGCAAGAATTTAACATAGCTCTTACATTTAAAATTCCTCTGTATATGATGTGTCTTCTTTCTGATTATAAACTGTATAATCCTTTATCTTTTATTTTCACCAATGTATCATGTACCTTGGCACTTTTAAGTGCTTATTCTATATGTCACTCTCTACTTCTTGAACTTCAATTATTTATATTTTGTTATTCACACTTGTGTCAAAAAGCTCACTAAGGTTCAGAACACTTCTTTTCTCCTCTGCTTTATTTTGTGCAGTGTTCATTGCTATATCTTCATATTAAATATTTTTTTCTTCTGAATCCAATCTACTGTTACTAATATGAAGTATGTTTTTCACTTTTGATATCTAATTTTTCACCTTTTGATTTTCTAATTGGATATTTTTTCTGACTTCCATTTCTCTTTTCATCCTGGTAATTCTTTCTACCTTGTTGAACACATATAGCACATTTAGAATAGCTGTGACTGTGCATTGATATTTTAATCCCATCATTTATATTTCAGTTCTTGGTTTTTCTCCATTGATTGCTTCTTTTCCTGCTTATGGGTTCATACTTTATTGCTTCTTTATGTGTCTGGTAATTTCAGTATAAAGTTTCATGTAAGTAGTTTTATTCTTTCAAAATTTTCAGAGTGGGTCTAGAGCAGCATTTGTTCTAGGGCTATGTTGTCTACCTCATGACACTTCTGAGAGTGCTACATAAAGATCTTAGTTATTGCTATAGCTTTTCACTTTCCCTGATAGAAACACACATAGTCTGTCTCTCTCTCTCTGTCTCTCTCTTTGTCTCTCTGTCTCTCTCTCTTTGTCTCTCTGTCTCTCTCTGTCTCTCTGTCTCTCTCTCTCCGTCTTTCTCTCTCTGTCTCACTCTCTTTCCAGCTTTCATAATAAGCACCAAAATACCCATCAAAATTCATGTTTCCTACCCCTTTGAGGAGGCCCATTCACTGGCTTTAGTTTTTGGGAGGATTTTTGTGTGTTTTTTTGCCCCCATATATGATCTGGTTATTATTATTCATATTGTTAAGAAGTTTCTGCAATAATTCTTTGGAAATCTCTGCCTCTTTCTCCAGGACTTTGTCTTACAAGTTCTAGCTGCCTTGTCCTTCCTAAATTCTGATCTCTTATCCCCGGAAATACCACCCAGCTTTATCTTTATTTATCTACCTGAAATCTGAAAACTGCCTCCAGGCAGTGAACTCTTGCAAATATTAGGGTTTCACTCGCTTGCTTACCTTCACTAAGTGAGCACAGTCCTACACTTCCAGTTTTCCCAGTCTGAAAGAGTTGTTATATATATATTTTTCAGTTATCCATATATTTAAAGGAGAAAGGCAAATATATGCTTTATATTCCCTCCTGGCTCTACAAGTGTAATTTTTTAAGGTTATTGAATTAGTAGGGTGAAATGCCTACTCTAAAGATACTACAACGTTCAGTGGCTTGTATGAGTTGATTTCTTGCTTACGTTATGATTCAGGTACACTGAATTGGAGGTGGAGAGGAATCCTCCAGTTTAGCCAGTCCCCAGACAACCAGACTCCTTCATCTTCCTGTGACAAAGTGCTCTGAAGCCTCCATGTTTCCTTGCAAGGTGAGGATGGTGAAAAGAAAAAGCCTGATGATGTTTATGGGCCACACTTAGAAGTATCCCATTTCACTACTGCTTGCCTTCCTTTGACTTGACATTAGTCATCTATCCCCAGAAAATTACAAGATAGGCCACAAAATGAAACCTAACTATATGTCTAGAGTAGTTCTCTCCAATAGAAATAAAAAAGTAAGCCACACATGCAATTGTAAATTTTCTAAGACTCACATTATACAGTAAAAAACAAATAGATACAATTACTAGTTCACCAACATCAACCTTCTGAAGGCTCAAGACTGCATAAAGAATAGATGTAAGTTTGGTATGTTCATTCACTTACTCCATATTTTATTTATTAGACAAGAAATAACTAAGATATGCCAGGACCTAGGCTAGGGTCCGCATGGTCTGCTTTCAAGACAAATAGAATATAGATAAATTTAGCAAATCCAAATCTAAGAATATCTCATTTTAGAGAAGCATATAATCAAAATAGTAATAATTTCTACATGTATTCAGTGTAAAAATTTAATAACATAATTATCATTATTATTTTTTAAAAATTGAAACAGGGTCTTGCTAAGTTGTAGAAATTAAGGATTAATTAATTAATGTCGCATGAGGATGGGTTTACAATAAAAGGTAGCTACGGTTGTATTACCATATCCAAAAAGACCATCTTGAGCCTCATAGTACATAAAATTTTTTTGGAAACTTTTATTTACTCTAATAGTCTTTTCTCCTGCACACAGCACACATATTTGAGCCTTCTTTTCCTTTCTTCTACAATTCTCACTTTACAGACCTTTCACGAATTACTCTGACTTCTACCTAATTCCAGCTAATCCATAATTCCTCTTGGAATCTACAACTAAATCTATGTCTGTTCCTTTGGCTTTGCCTTTTTCCTAGTCATCCGCCATTTCAAAGTGCACAGCCTAAGTTCTCGTATACGTGATGGTGCTGAAACTATGTGCTTTAGGAGTTGTGCCTGCTATGGCTTCAACCTCCTACTCACACTCTCAACAGAGCCATATACTCTTGAACTCTGCATGTTCTCTTGAAAATAACTGTTCTATTCCTCCTGGAGCATGAATCTAGTTAATAGGAAGAGGAAAAATTGAAACAGATGGCATGGTTCTGTGTTACAAGGAGTATAAAAAAAAAAGGTACCCAAAGTCTGGAAAGAGTACTCAGAGTACCAGAATGATACATCTCAGTACCACCTTCATGCCTTCATCTTCTCTTTGTATTCCTAGGATGGAAACCTGAAAATAATACTCCTGACATGCTAGCTATTTACAGTTTTGGGTCTGATTGTAAGAGACATGTGTGAGAGAGAATATAAAGAGAAAGGAGGGGCTGTGCTAACTCTTCTATAGCTGAAGCTGTTAGAAATGTAGACAGAATGAAGAGATAACTGTCAATAGGTTCTGAGTAAACTTTTTAAAATCACCTGCTTCATGGCTGGCAGCAAGGGAGATTATTAGCAGTGTCCACACTCAATTTCCTTACCACCTAATTTCCTGGAAGTTAATTGGTTCTCCTTGACTCTTTCTCCAGAAAACTTTCAGTTGTTTTTTAAGTGACTATTGAGGCTTTAATTTTTTTTCCTGTTAAAAAATCTTACGGTGATTTCTAATTTTTTTTCTTTTTTTCTGTTTGAAACCTTGACTGATATGGTTCACCAGCATCAAAATTCTGAAGGCTCAAGACTGCATAAATAATACATGTAAGCTTAGTATGTTCATTCATTACTCCTTATTTTATTTATTAGACAAGAAATAAATAAGATATGCCAGGACCTAGGCTAGGGTCCGCATAGTCGGCTTTCAAGACAAATAGAATCTAGATCAATTTAGCAAATCCAAAGTGATTTGTTAATAGCAATTCAAGTTATAATATGCTGAGTTATACAAAAGAAGTAATAGTTATTGAAAGTAAAAAAAAAATAGGATGAGACCTTTCATTCAAGTCTTTCTTTGTGTGTGTGTGTGTGTGTGTGTGTGTGTGTGTGTGTGGTGCTGGGAACTGAACCCAGAAACATTTTACTTCCAAGTTACAAACCCTATTCTTATTTTTTATTTGTAAACAGGAACTCACTAAATTTCTAAAAGCCTTGCTAAATTTCTGAGTATGGCTTCAAACTTATGATCATCTTGTGTCAACCTCCCAAATGTTGATATTACAGATCTGCTGCACCATACCCAGCTTCATTTTAGTCTTTTACATTATTTTGGAATCAGTTTTGTTAGCCAGAACATTGGTCATACTTCATTCTTTGCTCTTATAAAGATAAATTGCACGATGTCACTCAAGTCATTAGATGGATTTGTGTTTAAATATTTAATATTTGCACACCATGTTTTGTGTTTTGGTTTCATTGTGTGAAGAAAGAGGAAAACAGAGTCAAGAAGAAAGTCTTATCACAGTACTCTGATCTGAAAATATCCTCCAAAGTCCATGTTTTGCATATATAATCCCCACTGCAGTAGGGATGGGGATGGGGCCTAATGAGAGGTGAACAGGTCATGAGTGATTAGCCCTCACTGATGGATTAGTGTCATTTTTACGGTATTGGGTTAGTCACCCTAAGACTGGACTTGTAATGACAATGAGTTTCCCCCCTTTCTTTCCTTGCCATCCTTTCCCCTTCCACCATGGGATGACAGCAGTGAGGCAAATGCAAGACTTCCCAGCTTCCAGCACTGTAAGAAATGCATTTTTTAAATTAATGACCTAGTCTCAGGCATTCTGCTATAGCAAAACACAATGTAGTATAACACATCAGTCTCAAGGAAATTGCATTCCAGTGTCTGCAGCAGGTCCCTTTTGTGAAGGAATATCTAATGCAAGTTAAGAAATGTGACATTTCTGGCATCCACCGACTACATGCCTGTAGCATTTAAAAATCATCATAACAAGTCAAATCAGTTTTCAAAATGTCTTTAGTTGTTAGCTAAGCCACGCCTGAATCATTATCATAGTCCTTTTCAGACCCACCTATTTCTAGTATTCTTAAGTACCTATCCTGCCTCGTTCACACAAAACCTTTGTAAAATGGTTTGTTCAAGTGACAATGTATTATGTCTCCAGAAATCCCTCTCAGGCCGTCTCTGAGATTCTCTATTCAAAAGTAAACAGTGTTAATGTAGCATGAATTAATGTGTGTGGCTTACTCACCAATCAGAGTCTGACTCCTGATGAGCAACTCTTTCTCTTCTAATGCTTATTCTTAAATATTTTAAAATTACATTATACTTTTAATTAAAACAAAAGGCTAATTTCATCTGTACAGTTTGGAAATGTTTAAAAATGTGAATTCTTAATGATGATGAAAGTACAACAAGGAGAGAAATTTTAGGTTTGGTGATGTATGGGGTCAATTGTTCTCATGTTTCTGGATGACAAAAACTATGTCTACAATAAGGCTTCAAATATATACTTGTCTTGAAAAATCATATTTGTTTTGAAAAATTAATTCCATCTTTGGGAAACTTTCATATCCTTACTGTCTGTTATGTAGAAAAGTTTGAGATCAAAAGTTAATTCAGTTTCATACATAATTGGAAGCAACTTAATGGCCTAACAATGCAAGAATGAGTAAATAAATTTGAGACTTCATATTATGAGGCAGTATGCATTCACTGTAAATGTTATTTATGAATTAATTCAACCATAGGCAATGTTAAATATAGAGATAGAAAAATTATATTTAAGGCAGCGTCTCATGAGTAAAACTATAAAATTGTTTGTGAAAAAAGACATTAAAATATTTGAGAGTTTTTCTGTGCCCATTTGCTTGGAAAAAGCAAAAAGATGAAATATTTTATGTGTTAATAAGCATTTTTATGTACACTAAAAAGATAAAAATCTCAATTACTTACAATAAATATTTATTTTGCACCTATAGTACATGAAGGTTGACTGTCAGATCTCAAAACATTCTAAAGACTCTGTAGTCCCACTGGTCTTAGCTGGTCTTCACAAAGCTTGGCTTCAGTATGCAGATCAGGTTTGGGTGTCTTAAACAGAACAATTGTTTTCTGTGTTTTCTTTGGCAAAGAATAAGGACACAAGAGGTCAATATGATTCTAATGATGTCCTCCAGTGGACTTTCAAAACATGACAAAAATAAGAAAATAGAAAAAACAAAAATTTGCATTCCTTCCAAAGTATTCTGTTTGAACATAACACCCAAACCAGTTATATTTTATTTACCCATGCATTTCCCATGCGATGCCTCAAGCCAGCAGTTTGGAAAAGTCTACTTTTTATAAGTAATTATGGAAAAGAATAAGAGAAACAAACAATTTTGTAAAAATCAGAATTAACACTAATGAGGAAGGGAATTTGGTTGTGTTCTTGATTCTTGACCCACATTTTTGCTGTATTTTAAAATTTGGTATGTTTCATATTTATCCCTCCAAATTTAAGTATACATATAAAGTAGAATTTATAATGTTCATGATAATTTTGTCTAGATATTTAACCAAATTATTTTGTGTGTTCCATCTCCATCTTCTTTGATATCAATATCTGTTTGCATTCAATGTTCTGAACTGGTTCTATCCTTTATATTGTATAAAATGCATGCCTGCATTCATATGGTTATCCTTTATGTTATTTCAGAACTCTGAGAAAAAATTCACTTGTTGCAAAGTTCTCAACATAATATCAGCTATTAGGTAGTCCCATACCATGCACTTACATTTGAATGGTCAGTGAGAAGATGGGAATGAAACAACTGAGTTCCCAAGAGAAAAGAGGACTTAAGCAGAATTCTAATGAGACAAAAGAGAGATTCAATAAAAGATGGTCGAAAAGATCGTTAAGAGAAAATGAAGGTCCAGTTTTTGTTGATTGCTCTTGGGACGACATTGCCCTGACTTCAGGAGCTCAACCAAGCCTGCACACCAGTCCTTAAAGTTGCACTGCATTGGGGAATTTTAGTTGAAATGTGAAAAATCCACCAGTGTCCCTTTCATGCTAAATTTGTCATTCATCTTTATTTCATATAAGAAAGCATCACTTAGCCCTTAGTATATTTACTACTGGAATAATAATTTATTTTTATTCATAATTACAGGTTTGATGGCAAATTTGTTTACTGTTATTTAGCTTAATGATGAATTCATGGCCCTTTGGGTCCCACAAACATGATTTTAAACTCTGAATTTATAAGTACCAAAGTGACTGTGACATTTAACTTACTGGTAATTAGGCAGGGGGTCTTAATTATCAATAGCAGCATTATTATTTGGAAATAAACAGAAAAGAATAAGAAGTGAAGTGAGGAAAGAGGGTATGTAGATGATTTCCAAGAAAAAAAAAACAATAAAAGATGATCTCATTGAAATGAATGAGGTAAAATAAATAAATAAATAAATAAATAAATAAATAAATAAGTGATTCTTTGGGACTTTATATCAGACACACCACAAAGTAATCTCTGATTGTAAATGTGTGAAGTATGCCATTGTCAATATGATCTACTTTATGGTGTGAGACTATAATATACCAATAAAATAAAAAAGATTACTGAGAACATATGTGACATCACCGAAGTCATTTGAGAGTGATATAAACACACTGTAACAAATATTTAGAAGTAAAAAATCTAATGCCTTATATTGGAAAAACTGTGGATGAACAGCTATGTTGGACAGTAGGACCAGAGAGGACTGTTCCAGAGAGTCACACCATGAGCATGTCTCTCCAGCAGTGTCTTAAAGAAAATCCAGATCTCCATCAGTTTGGCTTAGGTCCTCTTCAACCTGGACAAACCCACCTCTGGCCTCTGCTTCACTACCATGACACCAAGAAACCTTCCAATGACTAAACCAGACTACCACAAACTACAAACTAGGATAAGAATTCGCAGGATCTCAGAGGCATTTTAGTCATTTTGGAAGAATATCCCTTTTGAAATGAATTTACTATAGTGACCTGGTTGGAATGATTCTTTCTTTCATGTGTGTTTAATTATTATGAATCAGCCAAAACAATTTTATGAGCGCTGCAGCCTTAACAAAAAATGTTACAACACATCGTAAGCTTGGATGCTATCCTGTGGGGTTTCTTTTTCAAAACTTAATTAACCTTCCATTGTCACCATTGCCATCTTCTGACTTTCTGCAAAGACGTAATCATCACTTCCTTCCACACAGCAAGTAAATTGTATGTAATGTCTGTATTTCTAAGCAGATAATGAAACATAGTATTAGAAACTAGTTTTAATGTTAAATTTTTCTTTATAATTATACTTCTTATATTTTTTCATTGGTGCATTGTTGTTCTTCATGTTAAAGGAGTACAAGATGGTAGAAGCATGCTTCACTCATTTACCCTTCCCCAATTCCCATCCCATTCCCTACTCCCTTCTTTCTTCTCATGTTTCACTTAGTGATTGACTTTGATGTTTGTGAGGAATATTTTAATCAAATGTATAATTCCACATAATTATTGTTTTTTTATTTTCTTCTTTGGATAACATAAAAATTTAATAAATGGCTGGTGATCTTGCTGTAGACTGTACTATAAGTACATTCAACATGGTTTTAAGATTACTTTCCAATATATCACCTGATCTTTCCAACTCCATTAAATGTGAATATCTCTAAAGCAGAATTTGTTTTGTGATAACCAAATATTGTGGCATATCCTGAATTGTAAAGAGTTATAATACTAATTTACATCCCCAAACATATGCTCATGAGAACTTTCAAGAGTCCAGAAGTGAATGTAGTGTTCGTAGTACTCCTGGTCTAATTGTTTGGTCTTGCTACTTTATTTTTTTCTGCATAGCCTTATACATCTGGGGGACATTAAATAATTAGCTGTTTTGGTGGGTCATGTGGTTTATAGAAACACAATGCATAAAAAAAATTAAAGATAAAATTAGAAATGAGTAAATTTTATCCATAAAAGGAAAACTCCATGACCATTTAATGGAATGGACACATTAATAATTTGTAACTTTTCCACTGCATCACTGTCCTGGCACTGAACAGAAATGCCAAATGCAATGTTTCACAACTTATACTTTCATAAATATTCATTCTTTCTACAGTTGGAGAAAAGTATTGTCATTTATATGGAACAAAAAAAATTCTAAAATAGAAACATCTGGTAAAAATAAGCCAATATGTTAAGATCTAGAGAAGCATGTTTGCTTATTATACATTACATTTTCCTCATAGAAGGTCAAATTCTTTGAAGAACTTCAAATGTTTGTTGGAAGTTGTAGTTTAAGATAATAATACCTCCACAAAATTATGACTTCCTGTGTTTTATCTTGTGGTAAAGTTTTCTTATAACATTAAAGTTTTATAGAAGACATAAAAGGAGTAGACAATGGGAGAAAAGGGTTGGTACACATTCTGCTTCCAAGTCACTGCTAAAACTTACTGAATGCATATTTTGACCCTAAATTATGTCATGTCTTTTGGGTCTCAATTACAAATACATATTTCATCTCTGGTAAAAGCAATTTCATGGAACAAATCATGACTTCATAAAAGTCACACACATAAGTAGTAGAGAACCTGTAAAATATTCTTATACCCAAAAGGAGTCCCTGGATTTTTGGAAAATATAGATTTTAATTTTAAAAAAGCAGTTCATCTACTATACTTTATTGAGAATTGCTTTAAGATTCAAATGAATTATTTTATCTTTTAGTTTTTACCTAAAGTTTACAAGATGAAAAGACTGTTTCCCCATTGAAAAAGTGGAATTGATTATTTGTGTTTTTATTATTTAGAAACAGATACTTTATTCGGCTTTATATGTCTTTGAAAAATATTTCATTGGCAAATATTCTTTTTAAAATCAATTTAATTCAATAGTGGCTAGAGGGAGACTTTTGAAATGAAATAAAAAAATTCAAAGTAGAAATTATTACTTGATATGGTCATGACTTTTGGCACCTCAAAAGAAATGGAGTAGATCTTGTGAAGTTCAAAAACATATTCACACTAATAAAAATAATCCCTTCCTTCTGCTAACAACCTGAAGACACGCATATATCTCAATTTGGTCAAAGAGCCAGGAAAAACAGATACTGGATTTATTTCAGAATATGGAGGTACTTGAAAAGATAGTCTTGCTACTAAAGAATACTATGCCTCGATGTGACCCTGAAGCTGATGCAGCCATAGTAGGCCATGAAGGTAACCAGAGTTAATCTTCCAGCATATAAAATAAATTCACTGAAAATTGTCAATGCTGGAGAACAAACCTGATTCTCTGATGACATTACCATGCCCTTGAGTTATCCAAATTAAAATGTGTCTTCCCTGCCGGGCATGGTGGCGCACGCTTGTAATCCCCGCGCTTGGGAGGCGGAGACAGGAGAATCGCGCTGGTTCGAAGCCAGCCTCGCTGGCTTAAGAGACTCTGTTTCCACATAAAAATGTTAAAAAATAGGTCTGGGAGTGTAGCCCGTGGGAGTGTAGCCCGGAGAGGTAGAAGGGCTTCCAGGAACCCCAGTACCACCCAAAAAAAAAAAAAAAATGTGTCTTCCCTGGCTTTTTATTGTGGTGATAAGGAATTCCCTTATTCTTTACACTAATTTGTGTTAGAAATGTCTACAACTTGAAAACCAAGGTATTTTAGGTGATATAAAATAAGTCAAACATTTTTAAGCACTAAAACTCTGATATCTGCTATACTCTATGAATTTCAATCATTTAATTTCTATATGGCCATTAAGCTAGAGGCTACTATTGCCATTTAGACAACACTAAAATGAAGGTTAAGGTAAGTCAACAAACTCATAGCAACTTGGAGCTGGAGAGAAATAGTCTAATTCAAAGTCAGATTATCTAACTCCAAATACCTTACCTTATGTTAATTGAAAGGGCTCTTCTTCCTAGTATGTCATTTTTGTAATAATATCTCTTGGAATAAGTAGCATTCAAAAAAAGTTTCCTCTGTATACATTTATTCTAACTACAAAAAATAATCATAATCCTATAATTTAGATCTAACATGTTCCCCCAAATCTCACATGTGAAACAATCCAACAATGTTCAAAGGTGAGATATTTACATCACAAAGGACCTAAACTCATAAGTTGACTAATCCACCTATGGATTGATAACCTGAGTGGATGTACTGGGTTGTGACTGTGAGCAGGTGAGCAGGTGGGAGGAGGTAGGTCACTTGGGTGCATAGCCTTCAAGACTATATTTACCTTTGGTCACTTCCTTCCTCTGCTTCCCAGGTACCAATACCTGAGTACCTTTTCTCTGCCACAATCTCCTGCCAGGATGATTCTGCCTCAGAGCCAGCTGACCATAGAATGAACCTCCGAAACCAGGAGCCAAAATAAATTTTTCCTCCTCTAACTTGTTCTTGTCAGATATTTTGGTAACAATAACACAAACCTGACACAAATAATAACAATACATGGGTTTTATTAGGTCCATCTTTTTCATATAATCACTCCTATTAATCATGTTATCTATGCTTTATACAAAAATGCAAAATCTATCTACCTTTTGCTGCTTCTATGAATTACTTCATATCTGATAATATAAACATAATACAGACATAGTCCCTTTAAATAAAATCTTTAATGTACATAAATTATACATTTGGACCTCAAAATAATTCTTAGTAACCTCATAATGATGTTCTCTTATATTGCATTCTTCATTAAGTACTATGTTTTTTCCAAAGTAGCTGAGGTCTATTGTTTTAATCATAAATTCTATACACTTTATGTCTTTTTATGCATAATGAGATACATGTATTACTCAGATATTTTTTGAGGTACTGACGATGAAACCAAAGGTATTCTACCTCAAAGCTAAACCCCCAGCCATATTTTTTATTCTTTATTTTGAAACAAGATCTCATTAAGTTGCAGAGGGCTTCACTAAGTAGCTGAGGCTGGCTGTGAACCCATGATCCTCCTGTCTAATGTACTCGGATTACAAGTCTCCTGTCTAGCTTCCCATGTACTGGGACTACAAGTGTGAGTCACCACACCTGACTTCAGATACATTTTAATTAGCCTTTCCTCATCATTTTTCAAAATGTTCTTGTCAAACTGATTTCTTATTTGTTTTGTTATCCTTCACTGCATCTAATACTCAGTCATCTAAAAATGTTCACTGGGTGTCTGTTTTATAACTGATACCATGGTAGAGGTTGGGGATACAACGATGAAGACATAAAGTACCTGTGTTCATGATAAGCACCTGGGAAATTTTGTCAAATTTAATTTAATTTACCCAGCAGAAATTCAGTAGTGAGTCTTTGCTGTTCATCCTAAGAACTGGGGTCATAAAATACATAAGGTTAATGACTAAATAGTGGAGACAGAATTTAAGGTTAAATGCAGAGCTAGTATACCGCAATGTGTAATTTCCTCACATAATGAAGATGAGTCATTAAGGATTCAGCACTTTCAAGCCTGCTTAACCCAAACAACTATGAAAAAAGATTCTAAACACAATTTTTCAGCTTTCAGATGGATGAGGTTAAATTGGGCAAGACAGCAAATAATGAGGAATAACAATGAAGAACTCAAATCATTTAGTATGTTAACAATGCGATGTACAGTTAATACCAAACAAAGATGTACCATTGTACTTTGTGAGAAACAAAGAAATTCCTTCCTTGGTGAATAGAAGATATATCCATGCATCTCTTCATGTTCAGATAAAAGCTATTCTTCAGTGTCTATCTTATAAAGCATCTTTTCCATGCTCCCATCCTTTGCCCCACAGGCTTTCCCTCCCCACTTCCCCTGTGTCCTGTCCGGAATCCACTCATGTGGAGAACTATTTAAGTAAAACACAACACATCTCCACGAGATCTTCTCTGGTTAACAAACAATGCTCAGCACTGTAACTACTTAATTGTCAGCATTCCTCACTAGAATATAAGTCTGAGACTTTGATTTATTCAGTTGTATTTGTTGATTATTAAGCCCTCAGTGCTTGGATTAGTGCGTGGCACCGAGTGGATTCTGAACAAATATTTCCTAAGCAAATGAATGAGTCAATTAACCAAAAATGGCAGTCTGAATACTTTGCTAACAATTGGGTTTTACCTAAGAAAGGCCTGAAGAGTATAAACTATTCAAGTGTTTCCACTGACTTAACTGTTCATATTAGGTTGTTCTGTAACTCTCTTATATTTATGATAATTTTATTCATACATTCAAACTTTAAAAGCAAGATATGAAATGCCTATAAATGTAGATGAGGTCAATCTTTAAATATAATTAAAATGATGTTTATTAATGCATATATTTATGACAAAAAATTATGAAATAGAGATATAACTAATAACCCAGGACATATTTTAATCAAGTTTCATATTCTCAATTTTTCTTTTAAAGTTATTAGTTTCATCTTTATTAGGTGTCATATCTTGGATTGGATTATATTCTGATAATACAGTGATTAGTGAAGCATGTGATATATAGATACAATTTTTAGGACTAAAACTAAAATTATAGAATAAAATTAGTGTATCTAATGTAGTAAGGTTGTTACATATTTAGTTATTGGAAAAGCATATTTTATAGTTTAGTGACTCCATTACATACTCATGAAGTACAATATAGTTTGCAAGAGCTTTATAAGTCATTAATCCTATACATGCACATAGACAGACACAGAAACACAAGTCATTTGATCTTCAGAATGTCTTGGATAGTCTAACATTTGGCATACAAATAATGCCATTACACTGCAAAGGATACCATTTTAAAGGAGTTTATGGTAGTGTGTCTTTAGGAGAAAAGGTTCAGAAAGACTTCTCTCCTGGTTCCTTCTATCTGAACACACATGAGTAATACTTTGAAACTGGTACCTCTCTTCCTCCAATCCTACTTTTGACAGCAAAGGATGTCTCTAATTATGGGCTTTCCCTGTTCTCTGAGTTCCAGCTTCACAGATAGTGGAAATATGAATTTATCCTTCTCTTGTAGTGACTTTAATTATTTTTTCATTTATTTATATGACAACTCTGGATTGAATGAAGATTCTGTGTGCGTTATTCGGCTCCATATTCAGGAGCTCTTTGAGGTGCTGACCTCTAGTTCCATAGAGCCTACAACACTGGCTTATGGACACAAGCAGTTGTCATTGAATGATCACAATCTAAAGATGGCTCCTCCATAGATCATAAAATGCTGATTCCCTCTTTGGGCTGTACTTTACGAGTAAGACTATGGGATTGTGACATCTTTGTTGTATTAAGAGGAAAGAAAAAATACAACACAAAATATTCTACTAGGTCATTTGGGGGTGAGATTTTATGAGGACTAATGTGTGTCAAATTCTTAGTTTTTATAAGATGTTTAGTTATTGGTTACCTATTTTTCCTAAGAAAGTTCAATACATTAAAATTAATTCTGACCATTAATGTTCTGGCTTTTTAGATTTCAGGAAGGAACAGGATTTGGTAGATCACTTTCATGCTTTTGTGCTTTTATTCAAATTGAACCATTTGTCACCTACTTCATGATGTCTTCTCACAGTTCTTGCAAATTTAGATGAAAAAGAATAGCTTATCTTTCAGTGGCTCCTGCAAAATAAAACTTCAATGAGTGTCCCAGTGCGTCTGCCTCTATTCTGATGTTTTGCACTCTCCCACTGGGATATCTGATACATTACAATATGTGCATCTCAATTTCATATACACTGAGCCTCAGAAGCATTAAGTGATTACTCATCATCCACCTAATTCTTTGTGTGTGTGTGTGTGTGTGTGTGTGTGTGTTAATAAAGATTGAACCCACCGTCATTCTACCTCTGAGCTATATCCTAAGCCCTAATTTATTTTTTACTTTGAAACAAGGTCTCAGTAAGTTTCTTATTATGGTCTTGAAACTAAGATCCTCCTGTCTCAGCCTCCCTAGTACTCAGATTAAAAGCATGTGCCACCATGATTGGCACCACCCAATTCTGAAGTTAGAAGTTTAAGTATCATTTTGACAATGTCCTCCTTATTATCCTCCAAACACAACTAATTGCAATTTTCTAGCAAGTTTACCTCCTTAATATTTTTAAGTTCAATCATTTTTCCATTCCCATAGCTATTGTGTTTAGTTCACTATCATTTGTCACCTATTTTACTATGATATTCTATATACGTCTGGTTATATCAGCGAAGTTCAGAGTATGGTGATGAGAGAGAAAAGGAAAGAGCAAGTGCTCTGCTCTGACATAGAGGCTGGAGTGAGAGCAAGCAAAGGGATTCAAGGGCATAAACACAGTCCACAAGACCACACTCCTGTTACACCCTTCATCCAGCCACACCCCACCTGCCGAGGTTACCACCCAATGAATCCATTACAGGGGTTTATCCACTGATGAGATTACAACTCTCACGATTTAACTGTATCAGCTCTGAACATCAATACACAAACTCTTTCTGGGAACATTCCATATGTAACCACAATACCCCACAGTGCAATAAGCGGTTGCCTGGCATAAGCTCTCCAGAATGGAAATAAATATTTCCTCTCTGTATTGTTTTATTAAGAAAAAATCCTTATTCTTTTCATTATCATTATTAATAGCATCATCATTGTTTTGCCTTTGAGGGAAAACCCTACAAGCATTATAATATGAAAGGAAACCTAAGGAAGTCTTTCCAAAGGAGTCATGTGGAAAGAAAGCACAGATTGCTCAAGAAATTACAGAACAGCAAATATCACAGAGACCATTTCCCATGACTAAAATGAATTAGCAACAACAAACCAAAACACACAGATAGCTATCTACCAACATGTGGCTCTGTCATTAGAAGCAACTTATTCATTTGTGAAGAAACTACGGTGATGAGAAAGAACTTCAGATATTATATCTCGAAGACAAGGTATCATTACAGAAATTATACTTATGGCCTAAAGTAGACTTCCACATGCCTTGAAAGATACAAAAACTTGCTGTATTCATAGAGATTCTGGACTTTCACATTTAAATGGAAAAAACTAATATTAAAGTTCATAGTTTAAGTGTATAAACTATGTAGCCAAACTGCCTGTTTTTAAGCTCTATGGAATCACTAATTGGTCTTGGGGCTATGGCCAACTTACTCTTTTATTCTCTGTGATTCAAATTTCATCTATAAAATAGATAAAATGTTACCTAAGAAGAAATGGAATTTTGAGACATATATGAGTTATTTTATGTGGTGTGTGTGTGTGTGTGTGTGTGTGTGTGTGTGTGTGTATGTATGCATGTGCTGGTATATTTTTTGGCTGATATATGTTTTGTGTTATATAGCAATATCATCTTTAAGTTTTATAAGAAACCATATAAATGTGCTTACTTATCTTAAATTTTGCTCAGCCTGCTTTTTGTGCAATGAAATGAAAACTCTTATTACAGTTTATTATAATAAAGAAATATAGATTTTTATTATTCAATATTTCTCATTTATACTGTAGAAAATAGAGACTTAGAGATGTGACTATTATTGAAATATTTATTTGCAATAAGAAGCTAAATTTTAATATTTGACAAGGCAATTCTATTCTTGGTTTGATGGTTTGTCAGATAAACTATATTACCTAAGCGATCATCCATGATACACAGAATTTTCCTTGGTGGAAAGTGGAAGAAATAATAATAATTTCCTTAAGAAAAATCTAAATAATCCAAACAAATCAGATATATACAAAATAAAACACAGTAAGAGGACTTAGATTGTAATTGTAATCCATGACTCCTCTTCTAAATAATATTTTCCTGCCCACAAAGTAATATATTATGATTTGGGGGATTATAACACTATATACACTCTATACAAATTCAAGATAAGCCATAAGTTTATTTTCTGATTTATGATCAACTAATACAATTTTTACCACATTATCATCAGATTTCTAATACTTTCTTCTGTTAAAATGATATAACCATAAAATACTAATGATATCTTGCTTAAGTTTTTATTCTTCTTGGGATATTGTACTTCTAAATCAGCATACTGCTAAGTAACTGGAACACAACCTATTATTTTGGAATAAAAAGAAAAAAAACTCAACTGTTATCTTCTATTAGGTTATTACCTCGACTGAATCATTTTCAAAGAAAATGCTGTGTCTCCACAAAAATATATCAAATATTTGAAAGTGCGAAAAAGAAAAAAGTATATAAGTCTGTAAAATCTTAAAGTGCAGGATTAAGAGAGGAAAGAAAATATCTCAAAAAACAGGCTCATGGTCTTTATTCTCTCGATATCTGAAGCATCTGAGATCTAATAGAAAATCTTGGTTTCCTGAGGATAGAAAAAAAATTTTAAGCCGGGCGTGGTGGTGCACGCTTGTAATCCCTGCGCTTGGGAGGCAGAAACAGGAGGATTGCGCTGGTTCAAAGCCAGCCTCACTGGCTTAAGAGACCCTGTTTCCAAATAAAAATATAAAATAGGTCTGGGAGTGTAACCCAGAGAAGGGTTCCACCATCCCCAGTACCAACAACAAAAAAAAAAAAAATAGAAAGAAAGAAAGAAAGAAAGAAAGAAAGAAAGAAAGAAAGAAAGAAAGAAAGAAAAAGAAAAACAAAGAAAATTTTAGGATATTTCCATGTATTTTTAGCTGTTGCTTTCCAGTGAATTCTAGATGTAGATGGCTTTGAGACATTCCAAAGCACTGGTGCAAAGAACTTGTCTGGATAGTTTTTGGTGTCCAAAGAGAAAATCTAACTCTTACAACTAGAGTTTATTGGAAACTACTTATCCACTGTAACCCTCAAATCACAGTAAGATGGCCCTTGCTCACAGTTCTGAATCTGGCTTGTCTCCTGTGGAATGTACACTGCGCACTGTGATACGTAGAAACAAACCAATATTGTTAGCATGCCTGATTGCCTGTCCCTGTCAATCTAGGGGTCAGCAGAGGTAGTACAGCTCACCACTTCAGAGACTGCATGTCCTGTTCTTACTTATTACTAGAAAGAACAAAATACAATGAACCTGATATGGACAGGGAATGCAAGGAATAAAATATTCCTCTCAGACTGTCAGCCAGCAATGAAACAAATGAGATTTATGGCAGAATTGGATATGTGATTTATAGTTCTGCTTGTTCTTCATTTAAAAGAGGAAATTAAAACCACACTTGCATATGATTCCATCTTTGATCGCTAGAGAATAGCTGCTGTGAATTAATTATTATAAACTCGATTACCCTGTTCACCCCAGGTGCAGTATCCAAAGTTCCTTCCAACTAGTGTCCTGGGGGGGAAGTTTTTTGGCGTTTGAGGTTTTTTGGTTTAATTTCTGCAGAAAAAATATCTGACATTTGGCATTTTACTGCAAAGTCGTTTATTACTTAAGGACTAGATGTATAATCTTGGGGAAGAATATCACTAGAATATTCTTCCAGTGATAGATTAACAGAGAATGTGTATGTATTCTCATTTTATTATCTATAAGCCCAAAGTCAGACACTTAAACTTATACAAAAATAAAGTTTTCAGATTTTCAACTCTGATAGTTTTCATTTAAATCTGTAAGTAAATATGGACGCTGGGCATGGTGGCACACAACTATTACCCCAGTCCTTGGAGGTTAAAACAGGAGGATTGTAGGTTTAAGGACAACCTTAGCAAGGTAGTGAGGCCCTCAGCAATTTAGTGAAATCCGGTTTCAAATAAAAAATAAAATAGGGCTGGGAGTATAGCTCACATGTGGAATTCCCCTAGGTTCAGCCCCAAGTAACATACAGGGAGAGAGAGAGAGGGAGAGAGAGAGAGAGAGAGAGAGAGAGAGATATTGAGGGAGAATATTTATTTAATCAAGAAAATACTTTGTGTTTACTTAGTTTTCATTCAAGAAATACAAGAATTTACTAGCTAAATCATTTCAAGAATATAGCAGAAGGGCTGTATGTGTCACCAGAAGGGCTCTAAGATATGTTAAAGAAAGAATCTATTTGAAGGAGAAATGGGAGGGATAGGGAAGGAATGGGATGGGGAATTGGGTAAGGGCTAATTGGATGATGTGTGCATGTATGTCTCCACAGTCTTTGATCCTATTAAGATGTATAACTATAATGCACCAATAAAAAATTTAAAAAAGAAAGTTACTAAATATTTCAGAAAAATCAACAAAATACATGAATATAATTATGTGATTAATTAAAAGAACTGATATCCTTTAAAATAATATTTAGAAAACTGTTGATGGAATAAAACAGAAATTAAAATATTATTCATTGAGATAATTAAATATTATACCTATAGAAACTTATAAGTGAGACCCTGTTTCCAAATAAAATATAAAATAGGTCTGGGAGTATAACCCACAGGTAGAAAGCCTCTGGGTTCCACCCCCAGTACCACAAAAAAAAAAAGAGAAACTTATAATGTTGTGCTATAATAAAGAACTACATATTTTTGTTTTGTCCAGGGTTCTTGGCACAAAGCTCCTAAAACCCTTGAAAATTTAAGAGATCAAAGCGACAAGATGACATTTTATTTTGATGTTTGATTTTTCTTTCCAAATTTTGAAATAACTCCAGGAAAATAGAGGTAATAGGCATATTTTCTATTATTTATAGCAAGACTTTTTATCCATACTAAGTTTATATGAATGACTTACTTTTGGAATGACTCTAGGTCCCCAACAGAAAGAGATCCAGAAAGTTTTTGGGTTGGTGAATGAAAATGTATCCACAAATCATGCAGGTGATGCACCATCAAACTCCATGAGAATCAAGTCTTCCTTGTTTAAGACCCTTCTGGACCCTCTTCTTCTATATCTCTCGATCTCTTTGTTCATTTGTATTCTTAAATATCCTTGTACTAAGTCAATACTTGTGTGTTATTTTCTTGAGTTCTGAAAGCCATCCCGGCAAATCATCACAGTTGAGAAGGGGGTTGTGGAAATCTCTCTGGTTTGTAAGAAAGTCAAAAGGAAGCAGTGGGTAGGAATAAGCAACTGAAATGCATCAGGGGTTGTCTCGTGGGATTGAACCCTTAACCTGTGAGTTATGTGCTAACTCCCAGCTAAAAGTGTTAAAATTGAGTTCAGCTGTAGGACACTCTGCAGGAGAAGTGAAGAATTGTTTAGTGCAACACCTGCACAGTCTGGTGTGAGATAAGAAGTATTGAGATGGCAACAGAGTAAAGAGGTGTTAAATGAAATTTAAGAGTGGTCATTGTCTTGAACCAAGCTCTGTTACTATGTTGACCAAGAGAAACACATAAAGGTTAAAAATCAAAGCAAAATCAAGTTTTGTTTGGGAGGAGTATTGCAATAAGAATGACAGAAAGTATCACAATGGAAATAGACTTAGCAATAAACTAGGAGCATGTTCAAAGAGATTAAGGCAAGAGGGGATATGTGGAAACAGTAGTCTTTGTCTACAGTGTAATAACAAGGGTGAAGAGTTTGAACAGACAGATGTTAGGCACCTTTTCTTATCAAAGTACTTCCTGCAGAATATTTTATGACCTTTGTACAATCTTTTGGTTCTGGCCTTCTGAATGATAGTTATTATCAGGCAATCATATGTAAGGACCTTTTTCTTTATAATCCTCCAACTTTATTTTTGTCAAGGTTGACACAAACATCTCCATTTTGATTTTGACAACTTTCCTAACTAGGTCCCAAAAGACTGACTTAAAATTTAAATAGAGTCCCTAATGCTAAGTTTCCCCTTCAATAAGCTCAAACTAAGCTGTTGATCTGACCTTTCAAGAAACCAGGAGAAATGAGAGCCAAATTTTTCAAACAGGCTAGTTTTAGTTGGCATGGCATTAATGTTTCTTCTGCCTACAGTTCTTTCATCTTTAAATCATTACAAAAAGTAATCATAAATAATCTGGTGTTAAAGCTGATATTTTATATTGCTCTATTCCCAGTATTTGAGGAAACTAACTTTGAAAATATGAATCCACTTTTACTTGCTCATTTTGGCTTTCTTCAGCCCTTTGCTTTTTTATAAAATCAACTCCCTGCTCACCTTATTAGAATCTTTATCTTATTTTATGTAATGAAGTATTATCCAATTCTAAATGATAAATAAAGCCAATTAAGATACTTTAAAGTTGTAATTTTGTCCTTTGACAGGAACAAAAACAGTTTTCCTTTTAAAACTTAATGCAAAGTTATTTAAACAAAATCAGAAAATGTATTGTTTTCAATTTTTTTTTCAAATGTAAGTAGAGACCAAAACAAGACAGTTCTTATTTTTGGTGATCCTTAAAATATTTGTGTCCCTTTCTTGGAAGTTTCAGCAAAACTTTAAGAATTTTTGACATTAACCTGGTGTGACTTTAATCCTTTCTTTGGTTCAATTTCTCTTGACCAGAATGCAGAAAAAGGATGGCTCAGTCTACCCACCCCCACTCAAACACAAGAGCCTACAAACATACAACAGGTGGTCAACACAGAATAGTCAGGATGGATCTCTGAGTAACATGGAAGCAATATTGAATAGGAAAAAAACAACAGATGTCCACTGGATACTTAAGGAAATTTAAGCGATTTTTTCTTAAGTATCTACTGCCAGTTGAACTGCACAAGAAATAGACAAATTCTAACAGAAAAAAAATCATTAATTTTTATTAATTAATTTATGCATTTTCAAATATAATCTGGTTTTACTTTTTTGTTGTGTTTATGTAATTTCTTAGATATTTCTGACAGGAATATACAAATTTTCTTTACACTATTATTTTAATAAAGGTAATTTTAGTACTGCTTGTCATAGATTTAGAATATAATAAGGATTATAGAGCATAAAATTATTCATAGGTTGACTACTGAAGACACTTCTTGTCTCACCCTTGCTGTTTTTTATTGTTTCTATTTTTTATATTTAGAATTTTGAGCTAGCCGTGTTGATATGTGCTTATAATCCCAAAATTTGGGAGTCTGAAACAGTAGGATTAGAGGCTCAAGGATAGCCTCAGCAAGTAGTGAAACTCTCACCAAACTGGCAAAACCTTGTTTCAAAATTAAAAATTAAAAAATGGCTGGAGATGTAGCTTTGAAGTATAATTACCCTGGCCTCAAACCCTAGGAGCTATACATGCACACACACACAAAAACACACACACAAATGTTCATTGGGTATAATGCAATTTTAATCGAATTCCACATTTTATGTTACATCAAAGTATATGCTTATATGCTTATTGTTATAAAATGTTGATGGGAAAATTTTAATATGCAAATAAAATGTATCAACAAAAATGCTTATTATTTTTGTGACTGACTAATCTCACTTAGTCACATAATTTTGTTCTTTATGACTGAGTAAAATTCCATTGTGTACATATCTCATAGTTTTGTAATCCAATCATCTGTTTATAAACATCTTGGCTGGTTCTATAATTTGGCATTTGTGAATTGTGCCTCTATAAGCAGATATACATGAATATTTGGTAGTTTTACTTTTATTCTTTTGGGTAGATATCCAGGAGAGGCATATATGGGTCATATGGTAGGTTTGTTAATATTTTTCTGAGAATCCTCCATACTATTTTTTTAAAGAGATTTCACTAATTTGCAATCCTATCAACAATTCACTATAGGTTTGACTTCTACCTCTGTGATTGATAATGATGTTGTACATTTTTTCATAAAATTATTGGCCATTTTTTGTAAAGTGCCTATGTAGTTCATGTGCCCATTTGTTTCAATTGGGTTATTTTTGTGGGGTTGGTGAGTTTCTTGAATTCTCTGTATATTCTAGATATTAGTCCTCTTTCAGAGGAGTAGCTAGCAAAAATCTCCCATTCTGTCAACTCTCTATTGAGGTCCTTGATAGTTTCCTTTGCTGCACAGAAGCTCTTAGGTTTAATGCATTCCTAAATATTGATTCTCATTTTAATTTTTTGTGCCTTTGGAATATTACTGAGGAAGTTTTTCTGTGCCTATGTGTTGGAGTGTTGGTCCTTCTCACCCTTCAAGCAGCTACAAGGTTTCTGGTTTCATTTACAGGCCCTTTATCTATCTTGAATTGACTCTTGTGCAGGGTGAGAAAGTGAGATTTATTTTCATTTTTCTGCAGATGGATAATCAGTTTTGCCAACACCATGTATTGAAGAGACTATCTTTTTTGGTGTATATTTTTAGTCTCTTTGTAAAAATTAATTGGGTCTAAGTGTGTGCATTTATTTCTGAGTCTTCTGTTCTGCTCCATTGGTCTATATATCTGCTTTTGATTGGATACCATGCTGTTTTTATTACCATGGCTCTGTAGGATGATGGATTGAACTAGAGTATATTATGTTGAGATTAGTCAGTCACAAAAGGTGAAAATTCAGACGTTCTATCTAATATGTGGAAGCAAGGGAGAAGACAAGACACGGGAGGAACTTCAGACAAAGGAGAACAAAGCTCTAATGAGTGAAGAAGGTTATCTAATTGAAGAAGATGGGAGGTGGGGAGATGAAAACACCTCAATGAACATGATGTACGTACACAAATTTATCAAAGTCAATCATTGTGTTGAGTGTGGGAAGGAGGGGAGAGGGAGGGAAGAGGGTGGGTGCAAGTGGGCTCAATCAGTGCTGTTGTGAATGTATGCCTCTATCTCCTTGAACTTCATCAATTGTATGGCTACAATACACCAATAAAATAAAACAAAATAAACTTTACTACTATAGCTGAACATTGATTACTTATAATATTTTATAGTCATAAATATTGTTGTGATGAAATTTACCTGCCAAAGTTTTATTTTATGAATTTTATTTTTTAGTAAACATTTTCTCAAAATGTTATCTCACATTCTAGGACAAAAGGTTATAGATGTACAGTAATTGAGTAAGGATTATCTTCACTTTTTTTCTTAGTTTCTTTGATTTGATAATTCTCTTTAAAATGTATTTCAACTATTAAAAGTATTGGAAAATTAAGCTTAGTAGCTATTTAACAAATATTAGATGTTATAGGATGTATTATAGGATTTCTTAATCCAACCTTAAGGAGAGATAAGAGTTTGATATAAGGAAATGATATGTGAACTGGAACCTTAAGAATGGCTAGGAGTTACTTTGGTAATTCTAGAAACTCAAGTTTGGAGGGAAGTGGGAGGTCATATGTGAAGGGTCAACTGCAGGTACTGAGGATTCAAGAAGGAATTCAATAAAGCTGGACATCTATATGACCTGGGCTCTCCACTGTATCACACTGCATTACTCTCAGACATTCCCTCAGTTTGGAAATGTTCTCTAATAAAGATTCTGAAAAGTTCTCTTATAGAACAAGGAAAGGTTTGGAAAAAAAGGAGAAGGGTGATATAGCAGCTTTAATCAATATTGTTCAGTGTCTGATTTAGGAACATTGGTGGGGAAACTTCCTTGTCCCAAAACAGAAATGAATGATCTCCAAGAATTTCCCTAAACACAAGGTTGTTAAAAACTGTCTTACCTTTAGTCAGTAAAACTTAAGAAGCATATACCTATTTCTCAGGGAGTACATCGGAGCTGGGTTAACACAATAGACCTCCTCTACCTTTGGCCCATTGCAAATTTCAGATTACAAAAAGACCTGTTTGACCCAATTAAAAATAAAATATTAGAAAATAATTTCCACATAAAGAAGTTGAGCTCTACAGGCACCGTTTTACTTCCTGAGGGAGTGGCTCATTCTGGCCTTCCTTTGGGATGTACAGCTTAAAAGCTGCCATTAAAAGTAATGATCCTGTATATAAACAAACACACATAATTGAATGTAGCCTGCATGCCTGTTGTTTCCATCTCACTTGCCAAGAGATAGATAGATTTAAGAAATTCTTAGTCAGTAACTTATGAAAGAAAAATAGTGGTTGAGGGGCTAGGGAATGGATGAGTCTGCCAGAGATCCGGGTCCTTTTCCTGTCTTTCTTTATAACTCATTAGAGACCTTAATTGAACCACTTTGCTGTCATAATCCCCCCTGTCTGTGAAATGAGGATAATTATTGCTGCCCTTTCCTGTGCCCTTTGATAACTTCACAGGGCTGTTCAGAGATGTTATGAAGATTAATAAGCCGCATGCTTGTAGAGTGCTTGACGCTCCCCACAAGGGAGAGAATGGCAAATTAAAAGCCATTTCTTTGAGAGCAAGAGGAATCAGATATCACATGCCAGTAACCAGAGCCTTAAAAGTCCCATGTCTGGCTATTTTGTGAAGGATGGAAGAGACTTCTGTCCATCCACCTCAGTCCTGGCCAACAGAGCATGGGACCATGACCTCATATTCCCACTTGCCCTTACCAGGCCTACTTTAGTACTTACCCTAATTGACCAGACCTTGAAGAATTCATTGAATTATTATTTTTTAATGTGAACTGTTATAGCCTTCTGAGTATGTCCATATTCTAATTCCCAAAACCCTTGTATATGCTTCTTTATGAGGGAAAAAATGACCTTGTAAATGTTATCGAGTTAAAGACATTGAGATGGTGAGATCTCTCTGGATCATATGGGTGATCTCAATAAAAACACAGAGCCACTTATAAAAGAGTCAGTCAATAATAGGAGACATGATGATGCAAACAGAAGGTAGGAATGGGGCAAGGAAAAGGTGAAGGAGTGGCAGGAACTTTAGGAGATGGAAGGTCAGGGAATACATTCTCCTTGAATCTTTCAGAAGAGACACAAAACTATAGAAAACTAACTTCAGAAATCTGACCTGCAGAGGACTTCCGGGAAGATGGCGATGGAGCAAAATGGGGCTTACGAGCCCCGCTAACAACCAATTTCTATTACCACAAAATCAGTGCCTTTCATAGCCAGAAAACAACATCAGCAGAGAAACAAAAAATGTAATTTTAAGGGACAGAGAAAAAGAGGGCTGGAAAAACGAGACACCAGAAACCAGACCGCATTGCTGCAGCCAGAGCCGCAGCTTGAAGCGGCAGGCGCCATTTTGCCTTGCAGCACCAGGCTCCAGAGAGGAAGGGAACTCACAACGGAGCTCAGAAACCAGAGAGGAGATACTCCGGCCTCACGCCCGAGAACACGGCAGCAGCGCTTTACTGCTGGCGGCAGCGGCAAGTTCACCGGACGGCACCAGACCAACACACTCAGCAGCCTACCAAGCTCCAGAGAGGAGCAGCAGACAGCGAGCCGAGGTGAGCCGCTGTAGAACAGCCGGGCGGGATTCGGCAGATTTCTCCACGCAGGGAGCATCTAAAGCTCCCAAGGGCTGGGCTCAGTGCACCCTGCAGGGACCCAGAGTGGAGTTAGAAAACAGAAAAGAAATACGCCAGCCTCATGGCCGAGGGCGCAGCAGCAGCGCCATATTGCTACCGGTGGCAGCAGCAGCTAATTCACTGAGTCCATGACAGCTCCATCTGCACACTCAACAGTGAGTCAAATTGGGGCCCCTAGAGGAGAAATCCCAGTACTGTACTCCCAGGGACTTGACCCAGTGGGGAAGTGGTGGAGGCAGAGATATTACACCATAGGAGAACACCCAACCTGGCACCCCCCATGGTCTAAAGCAGCCTCGATTGACTCCCTGGGTCTGAGACTCTGTGATACAACCCAGTAGAGGAGTAGTGGGAACTGAGATACCATAGACTCGAGATCCATAGCACCTTAAGTGAAATCGTAGTGACCCAGGGAAGAACCTAGAGAAGGCACAAACTTCCGAAATCATGGGAAAGAGGAATAACAATGGAGCAATGAATGCCCACAACCCCACAACATCAGAACCTGATAAAACAGAAATTCAGAGATATATAGAAGATCAAATCAGGAAAATAACTGTAGAAATAATAGAGGTGTTTCAAAAAGAATTCAGAGAGAGCCGAAGAGAGATAAAGGATGCAATTATTGCAGTAAAGCCCTCAATTCAAAGTACAAACAACCGATTAGACCACATGGAAAATAGAATCTCACTCCTAGAAGATGATCATTCCAAAAATGAATGCATAGTTTCTAATCTAGAAAAAAATATCCGACAGCAGGAATCTGACATTGAAGAAATATGGGCCCATTTTAAGAGAGCTAACCTAAGAATAATTGGAATAGAGGAGAGAAAAGAAGGTGAAACCAAAGGGATTAACAATCTTTTCAAGGAAATAATAGCAGAAAATTTTCCAAACATAGAGCAAGAGGTCGATACACAGGTCCAGGAAACTTATAGAACTCCCTTTAGACAGGATCGGAGAAGAGGATCCCCACGCCACATAATTGTCAAAATGACCAATGTGGAAGCCAAGCAGAGAATCTTAAAGGCAACAAAAACAAAGGGCCAAGTGACATTCAGAGGCAAACCAATTAGAATCATTCCAGACTTCCCAAACCAAGTCATGAGAGCCAGAAGGGCTTGGAGTAACATATTCCAAACTCTGAAAGAAAACAACTTCCAGCCAAAAATTTCCTACCTAGCAAAACTTTCTATCAAATTAGATGGGGAAATAAGAAGCTTCCACGACAAACAGAAACTGAAGGAATTTATGTCATCAAAACCAGCGCTAGAGAAAATACTCAAAGAGATTAACTACAAAGAAGAAATAGGTAACACACACCAGAACCAGAGAAACAAGATTTTCCATCCAACAGACAACTAAGATTGGTTATCTGTGGAGATTCATTGTTCATGTTAGTCTTTTACCTTACTCTAAATTGTATTGTTTGCTTTTATTGTTGCTAATTTTTAGGATTTCTAGTTGAAATATTAATATACCTTCAGATATAGCATTTGGAAATATTTTATCCCATTCTATTAGTAACTTTTAACTCTGTTTACATTGTCTTTGGATATACAATATTTTTTTATTTTTTAGGGAGTTTATTTACCCTTTTGTTGCCTGTGCCATTGAAATCATATCCAAGAAATCACTGCCATTTTCAATGTTGTGAGTTTTTATGACCCAGATTTTCTTCTAAAAGTTTATAGTCTTAAGATTTATATTTAGGTCTTTTATCTATTTTGAGTTAATATTTGTAAATATGTTAGGTAAGGATCCAATTTTATTATTTTTCATGTAATTATTATTTTTCAACAATATTTAGTTAAAAGATTATTATTTCCTCCACCAAATGTTCATGGAAACCTTGTCAAAAATAACTTGACAATATATGGAAGAATTTATCTCTAGGCTTTTATTTAACTCCAATGGTTTATATATCTGCCTCTGGAACAGTACTACACTGTTTCAATTATTGTAGCTTTATATGGTTTGAAATCAGAAAATATACATCTTCTAGCTTTGTTCTTCTTTGAGATTGTTTTGGGTATCTAGAGTCCATATTCCATATCAGGAGAGATTTTTTTCTGAAATATAAATAAATGTATGATTGCTTCACCTAAAAAAAAAAGAAAAGAAAAAAATATTCTCTGGTAAGAAAGAAAGCAAAAAGAAATATTGAACTGTTATCTTTTAGTCATCAAAAGCTTGGTATCAGACAAATGAAACTGTTTTGTGAGATTATCATCGTTAATATTGGATAAATTTATATAAAACTAGATGTCAACCACTAAGCCAAGCATGGGAAGGAGGGATGGGGAGGGAACGGGGTGGGGATCGGGTAGGGGCTAACTGGGCATTGCGTGCATGTATGTCTACAAAAGTATTTTCTTTATACCATTATGATGTATGAATACATTGCACCAATAAAAAATTTTAAAATGAATTCTGACCAGCACAATTATAAGGTAGTTTTTTTTTGTCTTAAACCACTATAATATCTTTTCTTTTTATAGCAGTAACAGTAAGCTAATACTGTAGACATAGCGTATAATGAGTTGAATGCTGGCCTTCAAAAGGTACACATCCAAACACTTAGAACCTTTGAATAGGACTTCATTTGTGAATATGTCTTTGCAGACATAGTTAAGAGCTTGGATAAGATCATACTGAATTACTCTGGTGGATCATAAATCCAGTGAGAAATGTCTTTATAAGAGAAAGAAGCAGGAGTGGTGGCACGTGCTTGTAATTCCTGTGCTTGGGAGGTGGAGACAGGAGGATCACGCAGGTTCGAAGCTAGCTGTGCTGGCTTAAGAGACCCTGTTTCCAAATATAAATATAAGATAGGTCTGGGAGTGTAGCCCGGTGGTAGAAGCATTTCCAGGAAACCCAGTACCACCAAAAAAATTAATAAAAAGAGAAAGAAGTATGTATGCATCTTTCTATCACTCTGAAATTCATTCCGATTTGTAATTATAATGTACCAATAAAAATAAAAATAAAATCATTAAACTATGGTTTTAAAAGAGAGAACAAAATATGTAAAAAAAAATAGAGGTCATGTGAGGATGATGGCAAGGATTACAGTTGTGTGGAAGGGCCAAGGAATGCCTGGGACCCCCAGAAATTAGAAGATTTAAGGGAGCATTTTCCTCAAGACCTTCCAGAGAGAGCAAAACCTAGGACATATCTTGAATTTGAATTCATAGACTCCAGAACTGTAAGAAAATAAATAAATAAATTTATTTTAAATGTCTGTATAAATATCTATATATAATAAAACACACATATTGAGTATGTGTATTATGTTTTTATGTATATGTATGTATGATCACTTCAAGGAAATAGGTCTACACATCTGAGCAGTCTTTCATCAATACAGAAAAATAGAGAAGGCAAGATCAGTTCTGTCTTTTTTTTTAGAAGAGATCCCTATTTATTATTGTCCTAAACTGTGTCAGATTTGCAGTAAATTTGCAGTAAATATGAATGAAATAAAATGATTTTAACAAATAAATTTGGTGAATGATAATTGGTTGCATAACTGTCAAACACACTTACCCCTTAGACAATATCTGTGAGAGTATATTAGCCACTATATGAGAAACATATATAATTTAGCCTCCTAGACGTCAATGTTTCATATATGAAAAGGGAATGAAAACGAGATCTTAAACATCCATAGAGCAATGGCTAAAATAAAAGAAGAAAATTAGTGTGAAAATTATTTGTAAACCATAAAATGCTAGAAATCTAAATTGGCTTTTCATGATTAGGAAAATTCAATTGAGTTAACATTATTAAAGTTTGATTGCTATAAAGAGTGCTTTTATTTCAATAATGGCTTCAACATTTTTATGTCATATTCATGACTAATAGTCATCCAGTATGACAATAAACTAACTGCTTACTTATAAGACTTAAAAAAGTGGAATAAATTCTAGAATATGTATGAAATAGGGCCATTGAAATGTCCTCACTAAAGCCTAATGGTTTCCTCAACCCTGTGTATAGATATAGACTAAATTACAAAACTTTCTTTGCAGAAATGGGTGCCCATTTCCTCAGCATAAATGATGGTTTCCAGTCATAACCTTGAACTTTTTAACTCTTCTACATGAACCTCACAGTCTGTCATCATCCACCAGCTGCTCAGAGAAGAAGGATCTAAAGGATACAGAGCCACAGGATACAAGACTTTAGGTTCCTGATGAAGTGTATGAATCAGAGCCTTTCAGGACCTATATTACATTGGGATGTAACCAATCAATTCTTAAACAACATCCAAATAATCATTTGCTATTGCTAATTATTTGCCTTGGCTCTTAATTTCACAAAGTGGTGCATCAATTCTACGTCATTGAGATACTCCCAAGACATAAGAATTGGGAGATGATAATTACCTGTAGAGAATTTAAAAACAACAATGATAAAATTCACTAAAAGTCAGTCTTCCTTTTATTTTCACCATGCACTGACAATATAACAGTATCAATGATAAAATTACTCTTCCCATGCTGTGAAAGGAACTATGCATGTAGAAGAAAGTGGAGGATACAAGGCAGAAGATGGCTGTTTTCATTCCCTCTTGCATGGTATGTGACTGTTATGTAGTATTGTGATTTGAATTTAAAATGTTTCTCAGAAAAGCTCATTTGCTGGCAATGCAGAAATGTTTAGAGGTAAAATAATTGAATCAGGGCTCTAACCTCATTGGTGACTAAATATATTTGACAGAATAATAATTTGAATAAACCACTGGGTAGTAACTGTTTAGGCTGGAGGAACTTGGTCAGTAGGGCATGTAGCCTTAGATTGTTTCTGACCCTGATATCTCCCTTTCTCTCTCTCTCTCTCTCTCTCTCTCTCTCTCTCTCTCTCTCTCTCTCTCTCTCCTTTCTTCTTTCTCTCTCTCTCCTTTCCTCTGCCCATTCTGACTGCCAGAAGTTGAGCAACTGTTCTCTACAACACCCATACTGTTTTCACTCAAAGGGGGCCAACCATAGTTTCAGAAGTTCAGACGTTTCATAGACTGAACTTCTAAAACATGAGTTAAACAAAACTTTTCTTCTAAGATGTTCTTTTCAAGTATTTTGATCACCGTGATGAAAAGTATGACTAAAACAGGGTCAGAGATCTGTAAGGGTATCAAAACAAACAAAACCATCAGATTAAAAATCAGAGATGTTTCTAATTTTTTTTCTACCACTTAAATTATCTGATTACTTCATTTGAGAAGTGGATGTCACACCTCATTCACAGAGTTTTCTGAGGCTCAAATGAAGCAACACATGGGAAACATTTAGTATATCTGATGAGTATGTGAATGAATGTTGGTGTTATTGTTTTGATATTTTAAAATTTATTTCTATATTTTCATACATAATATTCCTTTGAGATCACATGTCTAATCAATTTCGTTGTAAACAATAAGCCATCTTCTTTATTTTACACTTATATGAATTGGTAACAACAAGCAGATAAAATAGATTAAAACTGCTTGTTATAAAAAATTATTTGAGGGGTCATACTTTTAAGGAAAAAAACCCTTTTTGGTACTTCTTTAAATTATGTCCAGAATAAAAGACTAAAAGACTGAAATTAAATATTTTCACCACTTGGTTTGTCATAGTATTACCATTTTTTTCTCCATTCATTTGGCAAAGCATTTTTATTAAGCATTTTCTATAGTAGGTTCCAGTGTCCAGATAAATAAAGCACCACCCCTATTATCCCAGGGTCTAGAGGCCATCAATATAAAGGAGCACTTTCAATAAATGTAAACAGGTAGTTCTACAACAAACTGTGTGTTTTATAGAGAAGTGTATGTTTATTTACTTTAACTCAGTAACTCAACAACTTGAATTTAGTTGCCAACTTCTGACTTTACTAAACTAAGATCTCCAGAAAATCTAACTACTAATGCATTTTTAAACTTTATATCAAGTTATTACTGAATATATATATTAATACATCTTTAGAATTAAGTCAGGTCTCTGCATTTTCTCATTTTTTCCAGATTTACAACAGTTTGTTACACTTTATTGTAAGGCACAGAGCCTGGCCACCAGACCTGCACAGGGAAATGGAGCTCTTGAGGAATAAGAGATTGGGTAGGCTACCTGCCAGAGGATCCACTTAGAGGATTTCACATGACTGTTGATCCCTGGAATCATGGCCCTGGGGAACAAAAGCAAATTCTAAGAAGGTAAAGAAGGCATGGAAATGAACTTTGTCCTCAGGTTGATCTATAAAAGATGACATGAAATTAACAGTGAGACAAAGAATGGGAAGGCTAGAGATGGTCTCTCAGGCAGAGGAGGACTCTAGGCAAAGAAGAAACCCAACTGTGGTGATGGAAAGAGACTCAGAAAGGGAGGCAGGTAAGAGGAGAGAGAGTCAGTGAAGAAAACCTTTTTTTTTTTTTTTTTTTTACTTTTTACTAGCTAACAAATTGAAAAGTTGGATACTGATGGATTCCCATTGGAATTTTCCTTCCTACTTTAAGAGTGTCTTCTGCCTAAGAGGTGTTAAATGAGAGGGTTGAAGAAAAAAGTGAAACATGATACCTCAAGTCTTATCTACTCATTCTTCTGCATATACCCACAAAAGTAGCATATGGAAAAATGTATCTTCCATTCATTTTTGCAGAGAATTAAACTGATCTGAAAAATAAAGTCAGTTTAAGGAAAAGGAAGCTGTAAGATTTGAGCAATCTCCCTTGCTTAAAAACTACCTGTCCCCATATTTAAAGAAGGAAAGGGAATAATTCAATTAGTAAATTAAATTTCTAAGTTATGTCTAGAAAAGTGAAATGGGCCTCAAACACTTATTCCTAGATATTAATTTCCTGGGCTTAAAAACCCAAACTAAGATAACTCCCAGAACAGAACTTTTATCACAGTGATTTTGTATTTCTTTACCTTCCTTCTTTTGAAAAGCTCATCCTTCAACTTTCAGACTAGCTTTAATGATTGGTCTTGTTAAGGGCACATGACTCCTAGTGGATCAATCAAAACATAGCCAGTAATGTTTTCAAGAGGAAAAATTGGACTGGAAGTCTTTATCTTTGTATGACCAAAGAGAAGATGTATGGTGCCAGAGAGTCTTCATGATCAGAAAAGTGCTGCTATGAAAGGCAAGTCTTAGAAGACAGAAGTCTGAATGGACAGAGGGACAGACAGCGTGTACCTCTGCATGAATGATACTTCTCACTTCCTGAGAGCTGGTTCATTGAATTAATGATTTTTATCATTCTTTTTCTTCTTTTATAATTTTAATTGATTGGGTTATATTGTTTGTGCGTATCCAAACCAAGTTAGATTAAATTTTTACTAAAATGATAGCAATAATTAGATTTATGATTAAGATAGCTGGAGAAATTGATGTCTGAATATGATACATAGTCTATGTAGGATATAGTTTTGTTACTATAATTCAGCTGTGGATTTATCTGGATTCCAAAGGCTGGTTGTGTTTGGGAAATACAGTATACTACTTGATAATTCAGGACAGTTACAGATTTTTCAAGTTTCAGTCTCTCACTCTTTAAGAGAAAAAACTTTTATCTATTATGTTTTTGGATTTTCTATATCATAATGAATGTAACTTACATAATAGTTTAAATTTTTGCTCCTATTTTCTTTATTATTGATGGACATGTATTCATGGATATTATTTAAACTGAGGAGCATAAAATCCATTTAAAATTAGGCTTAGGGGTAGAATAAAACAACAAATTCAATAAAGAAAAAATTATCTTTTGGGGTATCTAATTTTACTTAGTGCTCTCTGAGTTTCATATGAAGTAAAATGAGAGGAATTTGAATAAGTTTTCAAAATTCTTGGGTTCAAATTTACTAAATGATATAATAACCCAAGAGTAACCCATTAAAAGTATGATCTAATTTATCTAGTAATATGTAAGATTAATCAAATTAACTTTGAGATAGGTGAAGCCCTGCATCTCTGATTTAAAAGTTGTCTCTGACACAAGCACAAAGAACATAAAAGTTCCCTCAACTATTTCCCACCCCCAAGGCTCCAGGGTAAGACAGACAGCAATTCAAGTGCAAACCTGACTTAGCTCTTTAATGTAAAACAGGCATGCTTCTGTTGAGCCTTTTTAAACCGCCTGCTATTCCTGCAACACTCCTGAGATCTAAACATCAAACACCAGTGAAAACAACAGAGACACCTGGGAGTGAATACAAATATTCCCAAATCCTCTTCACAACAGAATTGTGAATATTTGAAAGCAATTCAGTAATGTGTTCCATATACTGCTCTCTTGAAAAGATGGACAAGTGTTTAATTTTCTCTGATCATTTATAGTAACCTTGTTTTAGATATAAATACTATGAAAGCCACTTAAAATATATAGCATTTTTACCATCTTTGTGTAACATGTGTGTATATATGTTTCATTTTGAAAACTTATTCAAATCATTCTATTTTATAACAAAATACCACCAGTAAGTAGAACTAGATTCCCTGAAAGATAATTCCTCCTTTATTAAATTTGACATATGTATATGTAACTATATATGCATATATTTATATAAACTTGCATGTAAGTGTGTGTGTGTGTGTGTGTGTGTGTGTGTGTGAGAGAGAGAGAGAGAGAGAGAGAGAGAGAGAGAGAGAGAGAGAGAGAGAGAGAGAGAGAGAGTTTTTATATTCAGCACTGGAGGAAAGGATAAATTCATTGGTTTTTAAGTATGATTTTGGCTTTTTAAAAATTTTATTTATATGTGGAACATATTGAAAATGGTATACATTTAGACTGTGCTTGATGCCCTTCCCCCCCTCCTTTCCCCCTCCCAACAGTGAATGTCCAGGTTAACCACGCTATATTCATACTTTTACACATATTCGAATGTAGATCCTCATTAATCAACCTCAACCTTCTTCATCTTCTACCTTTCCATTCTAGCTTTGCTGAGATTTCCCTTCCATTATCTGGAGTATCTCTGGTATCCCCAATGCTCCCTAGTTTGGGCATATTAGAGGAAACATATGTCCCTTCTCTTTCTGTGCTTGGCTGATTTCACTTAACATAATGTTCTCCAGATCTTTCCATTTTTTTTTTTTTGCAAATGGCATGATTTTGTTCTTCTTTATAGCTGAATAGAATTCCATTGTGTGTATTTCCCATAATTTTGCAATCCATTCATCTCTTGATGGAGACCTAGGTTGGTTCCATATTTTGGCTATTACAAATTGTACTGCTATGAACATGGGTATGCATATGTTATTGTAGTTCTCTGATTTCAACCCGTTTGGAAAAATACCCAGGAGTGGCAGACCTGGATCATATGGTGGATATATTCCCAGTTTTCTAAGGAATCTCCTCACTGATCCCTATGGTGGCTAAACTAATATGCATTCCCAACAGTGTAAAAAAGTTCCTCTTTCCCCATATCCTCACCAGCATTTGTTGTTATTTGATTTCTTTATGTTTGCCACTCTGATTGGGGTAAGATGAAATCTTAGTGTAGTTTTGATTTGCATCTCCCTGATGGCTAATGATGTAAAACATCTTTTCATGTATCTATTGGCCATTTGTATCTCTTCTTTTGTGAAGTGCCTATTTAGTTCAGTTGCCTATTTCTTGATTGGGTTATTTGTTTTGCTTGTGAGAGTCTTTTGAGTTCTTTGTATATTCTTGATATTAGTCCTCTATCAGAGTGGTGGCTGGTAAAGATCTTATCTCATTCTGTAGGCTTCCTCTTTAGGTTTTTGGTGATTTTCTTTGATGAGAAGAAATCTTTTTTTATGCCAACAATGAATTAAAAATAAAAGAAATAAAGAAAACAATTCCATTCACTATAACCTCAAAACCAATAAAATACCTAGGACTAAACCTAACCAAAGATTTAAAATACCTCTACAAAGAGTACTATAAAACATTAAAGAATGAAATTGAAGAAGACCTTGGAAGATGGAAAGATCTCCTGTGCTCATGAATAGGCAGAATAGATAAAATCATAATGTCCATTCTGCCAAAAGTCATCTATAGATTCAATGCAATTTCCATTAAAATACCAATGACAAGCCAGGCCTGGTGGTGCATGCTTGTAATCCCAGCATTCGGGAGGCTAAGACCAGAGGATCACAATTTGCAGCCAGCCTCATCTACTTAGTGAGGCCCTCTGTAACTCAATGAGACCCAGTTTCAAAATAAAGAATAAAAAATAGGGCAAGGGGTGTAGCTCAGAGGTTGAATGCCCCTGGTTTCCATCCCCAGACCCTCAAAAAATAAATAAGAAATAAAATAAATAAAGTACCAATGGCATTTTTCATAGGCCTAGAAAAATCAGTCATGAATTTTATATGGAGAAAGAAAAGACCCAGAATAGCCAAAGCAATTCTCAGCAATAAGAACCATGCAGGAGGCATCACAATACCAGACTTCAAATTACACTATAGAGCAATAGTAATAAAAAAGCATGATTTTTGCTTTTTTGAAAAGGTACTGTGTTTGATAGATGAGTGAATTGCTGGGAATATATTTTATAACATTAATAAATTCATAAAATTTGGTGTGTCAAACAATCTTTATAAATAATCCAAATACTATTCAGACTTCTACTGTTACATTTTGTGCCTGGAAACTGGGGATTAGAGAAATCAAATAAAGACACAATGCTTAAATTCTGATTTAATCTGTGAAGTTAAAATGTTAAGTCTTACTGGGCATGGTGGCACACGCTTGTAATCTCCACGCTTGGGAGGCAGACAGGAGGATCTCACAGGTTTGAAGCCAGCCTCACTAGCTTGAGACCCTGTTTCCAAATAAAAAGTATAAAATAGGTCTGGGAGTGTAGCCTGGAGGTAGAAGGGCTTTCAGAAACCCCAGTACCACAAAAAAAAAAAAAAAAAAAGTTAGGTCTTGACTTTACCCAGTGTCATTTTATAAAAGATTGTAGAGGCTCCTTGCCAGATACCCATCTTCTTTGCCTGCCTGTCCCTCCATCACCCACACCTCTCTGCTGCAGCCAGGGTTCTTGTTTCTCCTCCCATCTGCCAGTGGACACAGATGAGTCTGACCTGAAGACCCAGTTATCTCACCTGAAACTGTGTGACTCTGGGTCTCTCTGATCTTTCAGTTCATCATTTATAAAAGGTCATTAGTACCATCCTCATCACAAACTTATTTGCCATTTTCAAATAGCAAAGTGTCCTGTTTGTAGAGAACACTTGGGAAGAGACTTTTTGTATTTTTCTACTGTTTTCTGTTTCTCCCTCTAGATTGTTAGTTACTCAGGAATGATACTACATAAATGTTACATGTCATGGACCTAGAGAAATGTGTAGTATGAAAAGTGTTCCAGCTATATTTGCATAATTGGATAGGTGCATCTCCTCTCAAGGTAAGGTAAGCTGCTCTTTCTCACCACACTTACTGCACTTTTGTGTTACTATATTGGGAAGACCAAGACACATATTTCTCATTGTTCATAAGCATCTTATTTTATGCATCAGGAATTCATTTTCTCTCTCTCTCTCTCTCTCTCTCTCTCTCTCTCTCTCTCTCTCTCTTTCTCTTTCCGTCCTCCCCCCCTCTCCATTACTGAGGATTGAAAATAGGGATGACAATTTGTATTTTGCATTTTAAGAAAGGATCTTCTAGTTTGTTTTGATTGTTTTTGAACTTATGATTCTTCTGTTTTGGCATTGTGAATCACTGGAATTACAGGCATGCATTACCATCCCAAGGCTTATTTTGTTTATATCTCTAAACATATCACAGAGTTTAACCACAATTAGATTGTACACGTGAACTTTTAGTTTGCACATGCAAACTAATTGTTTACAATGTCCTTACATATATGGTAAACATTTAATAAATGTATTTTAGTACCTACTATATGGTAGCAACTGACCAAGATCCTTTGAGGCATATATAGCTTTGAACAAATTAGACATGGGCCCTCTATTGAACGTATCATGTCTTCTTTTTAATACTCTGCAACCTTTAGGGGTGGTATAAGATAGGTTGGAGAGGACAGTGGGAGAGGCCTATGTCAATGGAAATAATCTTTTAATATTTTTTCACATTTTTTTTATTTTATTGGTGCACTGTATTCATACATCATAATGAGATAAAAACTTGTGTAGATATACATGCACACATCACCCAATTAGCCCCTACCCCACACCATTCCCTCCCCTGCCCTCCTTCCCATGCTTGGCTTAGTGGTTGACATCTAATATTATATCAATTTATCCAAAATTAACAATGATAATCTCACATAACAGATTAATTTGTTTGATATCAAACTTTTGATCAGTTAGAGATAACATTTCTTTTTTTTTTTTTTTTTTTTTTTTTGGTGGTACTGGGGTTCCTGTAAGCCCTTCTAGCTATACTCCCAGACCAATTTTATATTTTTATTTGGAAACAGGGTCTCTTATGCCAGCACAGCATAATTTGAACCTGTGCAATACTCCTGTCTCTGCCTCCCAAGCGCAGGGATTACAAGCGTGCACCACCATGCCCAGCTTTAGAGATACCATTTCAATATTTCTTTTTGCTTCTTTCTTACCAGAGGATATTTTTTTTCTTTTTAAGGTGAACTATCATACATTTTTTTCCAGAAAATTCTATCCTAACATGAAATATGAACTCTAAATACCCAAAACAATCTCAAAAAAAACAAAGCTAGAAGATGTACATTTTCTGATTTCAAACCTTATAAAGCTACATTAATTGAAACAGTGTAGTACTGCTATAAAGGCAGATAGATAAACCAGTGGAGTAAAATAAAAAGCCTAGAAATAAATTCTTCCATAAATGGTCAAGTTATATTTGACAAGGTCTCCAAGAACATTTGGTGAGGGAAATAATGATCCTTTCACTAATATTGTTGAAAAATAATAATTACATGAAAAAAGAATAAAGTTGGACCCTTACATAACACCATATACAAATATTAATTCAAAATAGATAAAAGACCTTGATGTAAATCTTAAGACTATAAACTTTTAGAAGAAAACCTGGGTCATAACACTTCACAACATTGAAATTGGCAGCGATTTCTTGGATATGATTTTAAAGGTACAGGCAACAACAGAATAAACAAACTTCCTAAAAAAAAAAAAATTGTATATCCAAAGACAATGTAAAAAGAGTTAAAAGTTACTGATAGAATGGGATAAAATATTTCCAAATGCTATATCTAAAGGTATATTAATCTTCTAAATAGAAATCCTAAAAATTAGCAACAATAAAAACAAATAATACACTTTAGAAATAGGTAAAAAACTAAAATAAATAATGATCTCCAAAGATCATCTGCTGGATGGAAAATCTTGTTTCTCTGGTTCTGGTGTGTATTACCTATTTCTTCTTTGTAGTTAATCTCTTTGAGTATTTTCTCTAGCACTGATTTTGAAGACATAAATTCCTTGAGTTTCTGTTTGTCATGGAAGCTTATTTCCCCATCTAATTTGATAGATAGTTGTGCTGGGTAAGAAATTTTTGGCTGGAAGTTGTTTTCTTTCAGAGTTTGGAATATGTTACTTCAAGCCCTTCTGGCTTTCATGACTTGGTTTGGGAAGTCTGAAGTGATTCTAATTTGTTTGTCTCTGAATGTCAGTTGGCCTTTTGTTTTTGTTGCCTTTAAGATTCTCTGTTTGGTTTTCACATTGGTCATTTTGACAATTATGTGGCATGGGGTACCTCTTCTCTGTGTCTGTCTAAAGGAAGTTCTATAAATTTCCTGGACCTGATTATTGATCTCTTGCTCTATGTTTGGAAAATTTTCTGCTATTATTTCTTTGAAGATATTATTGATCCCTTTGGTTTCACCTTCTTTTCCCTCTATTCTGATTATTCTTAGGTTCGCTCTCTTAAAATGGGCCTATATTTCTTCAATGTCAGATTCCTGCTGTCTGATTTTTTTTTCTAAGTTATAAATTATGCGTTCGTTTTTGGAGTGATCCTCTTCTAGGAGCAAGATTCTATTCTCCATGTGGTCTAATCTATTGTTTATACTTTGAATTGAGGCCTTTACCTCAATGACTGCATCCTTTATGTCTTTTAGACTCTCTCTAAATTCTTTTCGAAGGTCTTGTATTATTTCTACAGTTATATTACTGATTTGATCTTCTGGAGATCTCTGAATTTCTGTGTTATCAGATTCTGATAATATGGGGTTGTGGGCATTCATTACTCTATTGTTGTTCCTCTTTATCATGATTTCAGAAGTTTGTGCCTTCCCTGGATCACTATGACTTCACTTAGGGTGCTCTGTATCTTGAGTCTGTGGTAATCTCTGCCACCGCTACTCCTTCACTGGGTTGGACTGCAAAATCTCAGACCCAGGGAGATTATCAAAGTCCCTGGGCATGCAGTACAGGGATTTCTGCTATAGGGGCTGCAATTTCACTCACGGTTATTGTGCGTGTTAATCAGGAGCTGTCGAGGGCATGGTGAACTCGCTGTAACTGCTGGCAATATGGTGCTGCTGCCACGCCCTTGGCTGTGAGGCTGGCGTATTTCTTTTCTGGTTTTGAGCTCTGTTCTGAGTCCCTGGAAGGTGTGATGAGCTTGACCACTGGGAGTTTTTGACATTCTTTGCGATGAAAGAGCTGCTGAATTATACCCGAATGATCCGCAGCTGCTCCCTTCAGCTCCTTGTTTATGTTTTCTCTCTGGATCCTGGTGCTGGTGAGGGAAGATGGTGCCGGTGTGGCCCCGCTGCTGCATTGCGGGCTTGATTTCTGGTCTCTGGTTGTTCTTCTGGTCTTTTTTTTTCTCTGTCCCTTGTGTTTACATTTTTTATTTCTCTGCTGATGGCATTTTCTGGCTAGGAAAAGCGCTGATTTTGTGGCAATAGAGATCGAGTTTTAGCAGGGCTTGTAAACGCTGCTTTTCCTGGTCACCATCTTCCAGGAAGTCCAATCTTTTATTATTGACTTTGCAAAGAATTGCTGTCTCAGAGCAATAGTGAAAAGCTGATTACTTTTAGTCAATTATTTTATATTATTTGCAGATAATATATAACCTTATGGCCTGCACCCAGGTTAATGGGCTCCAGGCAACCTCATATATAGTAAAAGGTAACTTTTGGCAAATAAGTCCAAGGCCTGATGAGATATAGCCATTTTTAAACATGATAAAGTGTGGGAAGGTGGGTTGGAAGTTAACTAGCATTCATCATGAAAAACATCTGATGAAAAAAATCTCACCTGGAAGCCAGTCTGCCTTGAGGTGCTATGAAGACTTGGCATCTTCCACCATCCTGATATAAAGCCCCATCCTTTTCTCTTGGAAAAAAACATGGACATTGATTGTAGGAGAATCAAAGTAATACCAATCTTTGCATATATTAAGAGGACTAATTGAGTTGTGGAATGTGAAAAGCCAAGACTAAGTGAGAGAGAAAACCTGTGAGGGTGGGGATGAAGAAATCTCTAAGCCTTCATCACAGCTACCAAAAAGTAAAGAATTTGGTGCAAGTGAAGAAGTCTGAGATACCAGTTTTAGAGTCAGTAGAATTCTCTCCTGAAAAATTACTATTCTGAAATTTTAAATTAGTGAGAACTATATTATTTAACTTGATATAAACATCTAATGATGTAAGTGGTTTTGGAGGGTTTCCCCAGAGATGCCTATGGTCATGTGGTCTGCAACCTGCTCCACTGTAGAGTTTAGTGATGATGCTGTATACACATCTACTGCAAGTTGAATTCCTGAACATTATCATTCCTTTTTCCTGCTGCTATAGAATTGATTTCATACGCTTTTTTTTTTCTTGCAGAAACTCTGAAAATGTTTTTTTGACGTATCTATATCCCACTTCCAATGAGCAAGAAAAAGGCCAGGTTGATTCACCAAAAAGATTTGGATCAGAAAACATTTGGGAAAAAGTATCTCATTGCATAAATGAATCATTTGTTTCTTTTAAAATTTGTCAGACGCTTTGTCAGTAAGGGTGGAGCACTAGATTGAAAGTGGTAGACTGGCTTAAAAGGTCAGCTACTGAATGAAACCTTGCAACCTCAACAGGTCACACTGAGCAGAAGATATTAAGCTCCTCTAGCTACAGTGTATATTGTCCTGATGAGGCATGACTGTTCCCAAGTGGCTCTGAGTCCTTCAGATGCAAATGCCTAAAAACACTTCTCTTCTTCTTAGCTTTTCCACAGATGAGTTCCATTGATATCTTTTCAATGTTGATTTTGTCTCTCACTCTTTACCTGCAGTTTTGTAGTTAACCTTGGTGGAATTTGTCATACTTCATCTTAGGTCTGCATATGTGATGGTTATTACATGTCTCTTACTACCTGTCCTGTTAAGAAGCCATGCTCTTGTTTCAGCTGCACCTCCTTTGCTCTTCTTGGATCTGTTTACTTCTCTAATATGCTTACCCTATACTTTAGGATAGAAATAAATATGAGATATAATCCCTAACTTCTAGGAGGGCCAAATAACTTATGAGCAACTACTAGATTTACACTTTGAGAAGTGCAATAAAAATCTAAATAGTGAACCTATAAAGGTGAGAGTATCCCAGTGGTGTATTAAAGGAAGGTTGTGCAAAGAAGAAAACTATTATGAACTGATTTTTATAGAAAAAAATCTAGGAGAGGTTTGCCACAAAATTCTTCCCCAATGATAAATTAAGAGATCACACTTTTTAAATAGTAGCTTCATTGTAATATAATTCACAAAACAGGATAGGTTAACTTTTGAAGTATATAGTTTCAGAGTTACTGATAGATTCATGACATTGTAGAGTGTGTGCTATCTAATTCTAGAATAATTTTATCACTCCAAAAAGAAACTGTGTATTATTTAATAGTCAGTCCAATCCCCACAGTCCAGTTCCCACAGTCCAGTCCCTATTCTTCCTACCCAAAGTTTCTGGTAATCACTATTCTGGATACTGCTACCTCAAATTTATCTATTGGGGACATTTCACATAAATGGTATTATACAATAAGTGTTCTTTTTATCTGACTGTTTTCATTTAGCAAAATATTTCAAGGTACATACCTATCATAGCATGTGTTAGTGCTTTATTCCTTTTTATGGCCAAATAATATTTCATTGAGTATATATATATATATATATATATATATATATATATATAACATTTTGCATATCAATCAGCTGATGGGTATTTAAGCTATTTTCACCTTTAGTTATTATGAATAATTCTGGTACAGTCATATGCAAATATTTTATGAGCATATGTTTTCAATATTTTTTGAATGTGAGTTAGAAGTGAAATATCTGAGTCATATGGCAACTCTTATTTTAAGTTTTAGAGAAAATGCCAGATTATTAAAGAAGCTTTTATATCTACCAGATGGATGAAGTTTCCAAAAGTTATTCTAATGAATGGGAAATAATTTTTAAACTGTTGATTTAATTTGCATATTCTTGGTGATTAATAATTTTGAAGATCTTTTAATGTACTTATTGACAATGTTTATCTCGTCTTTTGAATATTTCCCTCTTCTCCACATCCTCGCCAGCATTTGTTATTGGTCGTGTTTTGAATGATTGCCATTCTAGTTGGAGCCAGGTGAAATCTCAGGGTAGTTGTGATTTGCATCTCTCTGATTGCCAATGATGTTGATTTTGTCAAGAATTTATTGGCCATTTGAATTTCTTCTTCTTCTTCTTTTTTTTTTTTTTTTTTTTTTTTGTGGTACTAGGCTACGTTCCCAGACCTATTTTTACATTTTTATTTGGAAACAGGGTCTCCTAAGCCAGCGCGCGTGGCTGGCTTCGAACCTACGCAATCCGCTCCTGTCTCTGCCTCCCAAGCGCGGGGATTATAAGCGTGAGCCACCACGCCCAGCTGAATTTCTTCTTTCATGAGGCGTCTATTTAGTTCACTTGCCCATTTTTTTAATAAATGTATATTCAAAACTTTTGTCCATTTTAAACTTAGGTTGTCTTTGTGAAGTTGTAATAGTTTTTAATCTATTTAGGATATTATACATTTATCAAATATATTATTTACAAAGAGTTTAGCCTATTCTGCAGGTTTCCTTTTAATTTTCCTAGCAGTGTTAATTTAATCCCAAATTTCTTAATTTTGATGAAATTTAATTTATTTACTTTACATTTGATTTTGATACTGATGTTATATTTTTAAAAAAAGTGCTGCCAAAAGCAATGTACAAAAATTTGCTCCTGTATTTTCTTTTGAGTTTATAGATTTAACTTTTACCTTTATTTCTACAATCCATTTCAAAGTGATTTTATAAATAATGTGAGTTGTGGTTCTAATTTCTTTTTTTATTTTCTTTTTTACTTTCTGTTTTCTTTTCTATCCATTTCCCCAATGTTTTGGCACTATTTGTTGAAAAGGCTATTCTTTCTACATTGAATGGTCTTAACACCCTTGTCAAAAATGAGTTGACCAGCTGGGCATGGTGGCACACACTTGTAATGCCCACGCTTGGGAGGCAGAGACAGGAGGATCGCGCAGGTTCAAAGCCAGACGCGCTGGCTTAAGAGACCCTGTTTCAAAAAAAAAAAAAAAGTATAAAATAGGTCTGGGAGTGTAGCCCGGAGGTAGAAGGGCTTCCAGGAACCCAAATACCACCCCCCCAAAAAAAATGAGTTGACCATAATATAAGAAATATTCAATCATATTTCATGAATTTATATCTACCCTATGCCAGCTCCATACTGTTATTATTATTCTAGCTTTCTAGTGAAATTTTAAATTAAGAATTCTGACTCTTCCAAATGTATTCTTTTTGAGATCGTTTTACATGTTATGTATATCATATTTCCTTTGAATTTTAGGTTCAGCTTATCAGTTTTTACAAAAACAAATATCTTGGATTTGTTTCAGATTGCTTTTAAATCTGAAGATGAATTTTTATTTTTCGGTACTGGAGATAGATCCCAGGGACATTCTACCTCTGAGCTATACCCCCAGGCCTATTTTTTATTCTTATTTTGAAAAAAGTTTCTCATTGAGTTGCAAAAGGGCCCACAAATTAGCTGAGGCTCTCCTCGAACCCCAATCCTCCTGTGTCAGCTTCCCAAATGTTGGAATTATATGTATGCACCACCATGCTTGGCTGCATATAAATATTTGTGGTATTATATTTATAGTCACAAAAGAATGGTTTATTATATTGTAAAATCTTTGTGTATTTTGGAATTATGAACATACTACTTTAAAAGTGAAATGGACAATGTCTATTATATTATAATTTTTGGAATAGTTGACTAACGTTCTGACCACAGGAATAAAATAGAAACCAATGATAAACTGGACGTAGTGCACATGCTTGTAATCCCAGCGTTCAGGAGGCTGAGACCAAAGCATCACGGTTCGCGGACAGCCTCATCTATTTAGTGAGGCCCTCCACAACTCAGTGAGATCCGGTTTAAAAATAAAGAATAAAAAATAGGGCAGGGGCTGTAGCTTAGAGGTTGAGAACCTGGGTTCCATCCCCAGATTAGAAGAAAAAAAAAAAAAAGAAACCAATGATAAATAAATTTTGTAAATTCACAAATATTGAAAGTTAAACAACAAAATGAAATTATATATAATCTATGGATGAAAGGAGAAATAACAGAGAATTAGAAAATATTTTGTGACAAATCAATATAAAAAAATAATATACCAAAATATATTTGTTGCAAGTAGAAGAGCATCTAGAGGAAAATTCATGCTATTAATGCCTGCATAAAAGAAGAAAATTTAGTTAGACTTACAAGAGGAAAAAGCCTCTTCCAAAAATAGATCATAGTCATATTAAGAAATTTTTAATGACTATGTTTGCATTGATGAATGCTCATATCTCTTCTAGAGGTCCTTGGTATAAAGTAGAAAGTAGCCATTTCAGGCAATTTTGTACCTTTCACCTAAGCCTACTTGGCAGGTGAATTTAAAATGTACCAGAGTATTAGCTGAAAATAACTACCTCATTATATTCAATGTAATCTCAGAAAAATAATTTTAATGTGCACCATTTGTCCTCAGTATTCAGAGTAGCTAGCTATTCAATAAAGCTTTGTCTCCTCCTTCACTGACAGTTCTCTGTACAGACTACACTTTCATGACATCTAACTTGGTGTGTTTCTGTTTAACTGGATGAATGAAGTAATCTGTGTTAAGTATTCACTGACATATTCAGAAAAGAAAGTTTCTTCGAGTTGGGCGGACTCAACCGGTAACAGTTTCTTGGAGTCAGGAAGACTTCAACCTCTAACCATCATCGATTCAGAGAATATAAACAGGTTAATTGTTGTTAATGTTTCTAAGTATATCTGCAAAACAAGGTGAAATAAAGCATATACCAAATAATTGGTATGAAGATTAAGTGAATTGATATAATTAAACCATCTCATAGAGATCTGCCACAGATTAACAATTCCAAATATAATTTTCTCTTTCCTCCATCATTCATTTCTTTCTCTTCTCTTGTACTGTATGTTTTATGTATATTTATTTATGCACCACAGAAAGCAAATTCCATTAAATGAGAACATCCATTGAAGCTGGAAAATCATTCATTATGAAGATCTGGTTATAGTCTGAGGAATCTTCTCTGAAAATTGAGCCATTTGGCTAGAATAGAGCAGATGTTAACTGACCTTACCTTCACTCACGAGAAACTAATTCTTATTTGCTCATCTGTTTTCTTCCAAAAGAATTACTTCTAGAAGTAAATTGCTAGCTTTGTGGTTTTCTAAGAAACAATGGTTTTCTTCATCTGTATGTTAGTCCCTAGTTTGAGGCATATCTTGTCTTTGAGTTGAGGACCAAAAGATATACTACCATGAGATCTAGTGGTTTGGCTTGCAAACCCTTCTGACACCCCCAAATAACCAGTGTTTGACATGGGAGAACCTATGGAAAATGAATGCTGTAATCAAACATATTTTTCCCTTGCCTTTTTTACTAGGAAAAAAATTCATGTTAGTTCATGTTCTGTGATATAGTGATCATGGCAATAATATTTCTATTTCAGAGATGGCATAAAATATATGGTTTTGGAGCAATTATGGCACCATTGTATTTGTCAAATGATGCTTATTTTTAGCAAAACTGACCAAAGGATTACAAAGCAATTTTCATCCTATGCTGGAAGTGTTCAACATTTAAATGGTTCAAGATAAACTCCAGAATAGCTTTATTTATTAGAACTTTCAGTGATGGTAGAAAAGCTTTAGATCTGCACTGTCCAGTGCAGTCATGACTAGGAAAATGTGGCTCTACCACACTTCAAATATAATTAGTGGGACTGAGGAAACAAATTTTAATTTTGTTTAAATTTTAACTAATTAAAATTTAAATTCATGTTGCCACGAACAGTGGAATTTGAAGAATTCTTGCAAAATATTCTGTCCCAAAATAGAAAAAAAAATCACCCTCCTTCATTTTACAGGATTTGAAATTCTACTGATATTTTACAAGTTATAATACTTTAGGGAATATAGAATGTATAGTTTCTCTTGGTCATGGTCAAGACCTTGACATTGTCGTTATCAATAATATCATCTTCATTTCCTCCTCTCCATTCTTAATTTTGGATGATTTTATTCTTTAGCTACCACTTCATATCTTTCTATTTCTTATTCTAGCTCACTTTTCCCCAACAATTTCTGTGATCATCTGCGATTCCAATCTATTTTTTCATTATCCTTAACATTCCAATCACCTCCATTACCCCTTTACTTGGTCTTATAATTCATTACTAAAGCAATCTGTTGCATAGATCTTTAACTACATTTTCCCCTCATCCCTCACCTACTGGGTAAAACTTTAACTCTAGTTACAACTAGAAATGTAATTAGTAAAATTGAGAAAGCAAATTTCAAGTTTTGTTAGATTTTAATTAATTATTTTTAAAATTTATATAGACACATACTATGGACAGTTGACACTGGCATAGTAGCAGCAAAATGTGATTGGATAAAAACATGCACACTAACATAATTATATTACTTTCTTTATTAATTAAGAAATTTCACCCTTTTCAGATAGTGTTCTCACTGCTGTGGCCCAAAATACATAGTGGCCAGAATTTAGAGGAAGGAGGAGTCATTTGCTCACAGTTCTGGAGGTTTCAGAGGTTTCAATCTCTGTCAGTCTCAATCACATATGTGGCGCTCAGGGCATGGTGGTGGGGAGAAGAGAGAGAGATCACAATTCTGGTGAAAAGGACATATATAATCCTTAAAGCCACAGTCCCAGTGCCCTCCTCCTCCATCCACATTCTACCGACCTTATTTCCACTCACAATGATCCATTAATACATTGATGGTATATCCACTGATAAGATTAGAGTCCTCATGATTCAATTGTGTCACCTCTGAGCATGAATACAAGAGCTTTTAGCTGAGATATTCTATATCCACACCGTAATATCACCCTTTATTAGTACTGTGTATTAGTGATTTATAATATCACCCTTTATTAGTACTGTGATATTTTCATGTACTTTATTTTCTTATGGTATCAAGATGCTATGAAGTCATCAGTCTCTTTGATCTTCTAACCCACTCACTTTCCTTTTGAGTTTGCACTGATATTCCCCCTCAACTCAGATAGTTTATTTATTTATTTATTTTTGGTGGTACTGAGGTTCCTGGAAGCCCTTCTACCTCCGGGCTACACCCCCAGGCCTATTTTTACATTTTTATTTGGAAACAGGGTCTCCTAAGCCAGCGCGCGTGGCTGGCTTTGAACCTGCGCGATCCTCGTGTCTCTGCCTCCCAAGCGCGAGGATTACAAGTGTGTGCCACCATGCCCGGCTGGTCAGAGAATTTATAAGAAACCTTAAGAGGATGTACATACCCTGTCATCAAACCTACCTACCTGGCCCAATCTTCTGACCTCCCATGGATTGCAATAAGTAAACTCACTGTATTCCTGAGAACAACTCATTCCCTGGCATTGCATCCCTTCCTAATTTCTCTACTCAAGAAATCACTTCCGAAAATGTCTCTCCCTTCCCAGCATCATAGCATCTTCTATCTACGTGTTTACTTATATCAACATATGGCATGTGTAATAGCATTCTTTAATAAAAACAAAGAAAATTATCTAGAACTCTCAGATTTCTTAGAACAATGGTCTTTTTATATTTATAATTGCTTTCCTCATGGAAATGCTGTAGTTTCTATTTTCTGCCTTGGATTTCTTTCATTTTATTTTTTTTCTTAAACCCAGTGATACTTTCCTCCCATTACATCCACCACAAATGCCTAACCAGTTATTGGTAACCTCCATTTGTTAAATTCAATAACTTCTTAGCTCCTATTTATTTCATTGGACTTAATGATATTATACATCTTTGAAAGCACTGCTCTCTTTGAAACATGTTAAACACTTGGATTTTAGGAAGTCATCCTGTCACAATTCTGATCCTATATTCCCTAAGGCTGCTTAAGTAAGTAGAAATTGACCGCTAGTCAAGAGCACTGCCTTCCAACCCTGGACTTGGTCCCAAGACTTCTCATCATATAGACACATAAACATTTGGTGATATCATCATATCTAATTGCATTGAGTGTTAAATATGCTTGCATCTCCAAAATCTTGAGTTCGAAATTCAATTCATCCTACATGCCCACTTAAACATGTAATGTGCATTTAAATATTAACGTGCCGTCCACCTTCATACACAATCCCTCATTGATCTTCCCATAAACAGAACTTACAGTCTTCTAGTTTAGTCCTCATTTTCCTGCTTGTAACTTTGCCTATCTCTCATCTCCTCTCCTCAATTTTTCATTCATTCATTCTCTCCTTTTTTTCTTTCTGCCATTCTTCTCTACATAAGTGCTCTCTGCTTCATTATTGCTCCCTTCCTTCAGTCAACTCTCTTTTCAAAGCGTTGTGAATGTCAGCCAATCCTGGAGACGATATCAAGTTATAATATTTTACCATCTGAATAGATAGAGGGAATACTTTAAGCTTCCTCTTTGTAGACACACACTAAGTTTAAATTTGACTCCAAGGCATATGAAAACTTCTGATAAATCACCCCACTTCTCTGAAGTGCTTTTATTTAATTCATGAAGATAATGCAAACACCTTTATTGCATTGATTTGAAAATTAAAATAAAACAAGTGAGACACTTGGCAGAGAAACTAGCAGATTTGCATATACTAAGGATTGGCAAACCTTGGCCCACTTATTTTTATAAATGAAATTTTGTTAAAGTACAGCCACATTATTGGGTTATTTTATGCTTATTACTGCATTAACTCCACAAAAAGACTAGAGTATGGCCTATAAGGTATGAAACAGTTACTCCTTCATTCTTTATAGAAAGGGTTTTTTTTTTCCTATGTAGTACACAATAGTAATTACTTTTATTTATTTTTAAATATTTTATTAGTGCACTGTAGTCACACATCTACAATGCACATATTGCCCAGTTAGCCCTTACCCAATTCCACCCCATTCCATCCCCCTCACTCCTTTTCATGTTTGGCTTGGTGGTATGACATTGATATTGAAATTGATATAAAGTACATCCTATGCATTAGAGAATTTCCCTCTTCTCCCCTCCCACACCCTCAGTTAGGTCACCATATTGGCTCATCTATAGAATCTCCTTCTTTGTCTAGAGTTTCTCCTATGACCTATTTTCTCCCTAGCTTCCACATATTTGAGAAAGCATCTGATTTCTTATTTTTTTGTGGCTGACTAATCTCACTTAGCATAATGTCCTCCAGTTCTATTTCCCTGTAAATGAGGTAATTATGTTCTTCTTTATGGCTGATTAAAATACCACTGTGTACATATTCCATAGTTTTGTAATCCATTCATGTGTTGATGGACATCTTGGCTGGTTCCATAGTTTGGCAATAGTGAATTGTACAGCTATGAACATAGATACACATGCATTAGTTTGGCAGTTTGGTTTCCTATCTTTTGGGTGGATACCCAGAAGTGCTATTGCTGGATCACATGGTAAGTTCATTTCCATTCTTCTGAGGATCCTCCATACTGTTTTCCAAAGTGGTTGCACTAATTTGAATTCCACCAACAATATATCCGTTTCGACTTCTCCACATCCTTGCCAGCATTTCTTGTTTGCATTTTGAATGATTGCCATTCTACTTAGAGTTAGGTGAAATCTCAGGGTACTTTTGATTTGCATCTCTCTGACTGCTAATGATGTTGAGCACTTTTTCATAGATTTATTGGCCAGTTGAATTTCTTCCTTCATGAAGTGTCTATTTAATTCACTTGCCCATTTTTGATTGGGTTATTCATTTTTTAGTTCTGAGTTTCTTTAGTTCTTTGTATATTCTAGATATTAGTCCTCTATCGAAAGAGTAGTTGGCAAAAATCTTCTCCCATTCTGTTAGCTCTCAGTTGGGGTTCTTATAGTTTACTTTGTTGATCAGAAGCTCTTCAGCTCTTCAGTTTTTTGCAATCCCACGCATTGATCCACCTTTTAGTTTCTTGTGCCTTTGGGGTCTTTTTGAGAAAGTTTTTATTTGTGCCTATGTGTTGCAGTGTTGGACCTATGCCCTCTTCAAAGAGCCTCAAGGTCTCTGATCTAATTTTTAAGTCTTTGATCCATCTTGAATTGACTCTTGTGAAGGGTGAGAAAGAGGTATTCCCTTTCATTTTCTGTGTATGATTAAACAGTTTTGCCAACACCATTTATTGTTTTTCCAGTGTATGTTTTTGGTTGAGTTTATTGGATCATCTAAGTATAGTATAGTATCTTGTCATCTGCAAATAGTGAAAGTTTGAGTTCTTTTCCTATTTGTATTATTTGATTTCCTTTTCTTGCCTTATTTTTCTGGCTAGAGTCTCAAGTATTATATTGAAAAGAAGTGGTGATAATGGACATCCTTCTCTTGTTCCTGTTTTTAGGGGCAATTCTCAAAGTCTTTTTCCTATTTAATATGATGTTGGCTGTGAGCCTATTGTAGATTGCCTTTATAGTGTTGAGGTATGTTCCTTCTATTCCAATTCTCTGCAGTGTTTTTAGCATAAATGGATGTTGGATTTTGTCAAATGCCTTTTCAGCACCTGTTGAAATGATCATGTAATTTTTTGTTTTTGATTCTGTTTATATGAGGAATTACATGGATTAATTTTCATATGTTGAACAAGCCTTGCATCTTTGGAATGAACCCTACCTGGTCATATCGTATGATGTTTTGATGTGGTTTTGAATGCGTATTTCTAGTATTTTGTTTAGCAGTTTTCCTTCCAAGTTCATCAACAATATAGGCCTGTGATTTCCTTCTGTGAGTTGTCTTTATTTGGTTTTGGTATTAATGTAATGTTGGCTTCATAAAATGTATTTGGGAGAGTCCTGTTTTTTTTTTTTTTTCTATTTCATAAAATAGATTGAGGACTATCAGAATTAGCCCTTCTATAAAGGTTTTATAAAATTCACTTGGGAAACTGTCTGGTCCTGGGCTTTTCTTTGATGGTAGGTTCTTTATTGCTGTTTCAATCTCTTTGAATGCTTTTGGTTGGCTTAAGTTTGCTCTATCTTCTTGACTCAGTTTAGGCAGGTTGTATTTGTCTAGAAAGTTGTAAATTTCCTCCAGATTTTCCATTTTGTTGGAGTACAATTTTTCAGACTAGTTTATGATAATCCTCTCTATTTCTGTAGTATCAGTGGATACATATCCATTTTTATTTCTTATCTTCATAATTTGGGGTGATTCTCCCCCCCCTCTCTCCTTAGACTGACTAGTGGGTTATCTATCATGTTATTTTTTTTTGAGAAACCAGATTTGGTTTTGTTGATTTTCTGTACTTTTTTATTTTCTACTTCATTTATTACTGCTCTGATTTTAATAATTTCCTGTCTTCTACTTGCTTTGGTGTTAAATTATTTCTGTTTTTCAAGGGTTTGGAGGTTTTTTATGGTTTTCTCATGTGAGAACTCAGTGCTATGACTTTCCTCTTAATACTGCCTTCAAAGTGTCCCAGAAGTTTTCATATTATATCTGTATATTTGTTTGTTCCTAGAAATTTATTTATTTTACGTCTTACTTCTTCTATGATCTAGTCTTCATTTAGCAGTGTGGTGTTCAGCCTCCACAACTTTATGTGATTTCTCTGGGTCTTCTTATAGTTGATTTCTAGTTTCGTTTCATTATTGTCTGAAAAGACACAGGGAAGTATGTCACACTTTTTGAATTTGCTAGTGCTCCCTTTGTTGCCCAGGATATGATCTATTATGGAGAAGGTTCCATGAGCAGCTGAGAAAAATGTGAACTCTGCTGTATTTGGGTGGAATGTTCTACATGTATCAAATAGTTCCATTTGGTTGATGGTGTTCTTTAGGTCTAAGGAATCTTTACTGACATTTTGTGTAGGGGATCAGTCTAATACTGTGAGGGGTTGTTGAAGTCTTCCAGTTTTATTTATTGTATTGAGATTTACATGTGACTTAATGTCATAAAGAATTTGTTTTATGAAAGTAGCTGCATCTATGTTTGGGGCATAGATGTTAACTATTGTTATTTCCTCTTGCTGGATTGTTCTGTTTACCAGTAAATAGTGACCTGCTTTGTCTCTTCTAATAAGCTTGTACTTGTCTGATATCTAACTTGCGTGATATCATAGTTGCTATTCCTTCTTTTCTCTGTGTTCCATTGGTGTGGATTACCTTGCTCCAGCCATTTACCTTAATTTTGTTACTATCTTTATCTGTAAAGTGTGTTTCTTGCAGGCAGCAGATAGATGGATTTGGGTTTTTAATCCATTTTGCCACATTGTCTTTTTACTGGGGAGTTGAGCCACTTACATTCTTGTGATTATTGAGAGATGATTTTTAGTTCCTAAAATATTGAGATTTAATTTCTGTTTGAGGTAGTGTTTGTTTTTCTTTGCTTAGTAGTTTGCTGGATGGAGATTCTTGTTTCTCTGGTTCTGGCATGTATTATTTATTTCTTCTTTGCAGTTAATATCTTTGAGTGTTTTCTCTAGTGCTAGTTTGGAAGACATAAATTTCTTCAGCTTCTGTTTGTTGTGGAAGAGTTTTATTTCCCTGTCTAATTTGAGCGATAGTTTTGCTGGGTAGGTAATTTTTGGCTGCAAGTTGTTTTCTTTCAAAGTTTGTAATATGGTACTCTAGGCCCTTCTGGCTTTCATGACTTGGTTTGGGAAGTCTGGAGTGATTCTAATTGGTTTCCCTCTGAATGTCATTTTGTCTTTTCTTTTTGTTGTCTTCAAGATTTTCTTGGCTTCTATGTTGGTCAGTTTGACTGTTATGTGTCATGGGAACCTTTTCTCGATCTTCCCTAAGAAAGGTCTATAAATCTCCTTTCTACGTTTGGAAATTTTTCTGATATTACTTCTTTGAAAATATTGTTGATCCCTTTAGTTTCACCTTCTTTTCCCTCTTTTCTGCCAATTTTTCTTAGGTTATCTCTTTTAAAATGGGCCCATATTTATTCAATGTCCAATTTATGTTTTTGAATTGTTTTTTTCTAAGTTATATACTATACTTTAGTTTTTGGAGTGATCATCTTTTAGGAGCAAGATTTCATTCTCCATGTAGTCTAATTGATTATTTGTAGTTTGAATTGATGCCTTCACTTCAATGATTGAATTCTTTATTTCTTTCAGACTCTCTAACTTCTTTTGGGAAGTCCTGTATTATTTCTACAGTTACTTTTCTGATTTGAACTTCTGAAGATCTCTGCAATTCTGTGGTGTGAGGTTATGTTATCATGGGTTTGTGGGAGCTCACTCCTTGTTATTCCTCCTTTTCATGATTTCAGAAGTTTTTATCTGTTTCTTTTGACAGATTTATATTAGTTTCTAGGTGTCAGCTGGTATATCCAAGGCCAAGTTATATTGCATTCAACAATGAAGTTTGAGTGAGGAGGGAAGTAAAGTCATAAATGCAAGAATAGGGTAAAACCTCAGATAGGATCAAATAGAATGTGAGTATGAACTTGGTAAGGTAACATATATTAGAGATTAGAGACAGTGGACATGTAATAGTATTCTAGTAAACAATGTAGAGTTCCTGGAATATTGACATGAAGTGGATTTAATACGAGACAAGGAAGAGAGAAGAAAAGAGAAAAAAAAGGTGGGCAGGATTCTTTTCTGCTATCTGATCAGTGTTCTAACCTTTGTTTTCCTTTGCCGTTTTGTACCTATCATTTTATTCCTCTACTGATAGTATTTTCTGGCTTTGTAGAATACTGTTTTTGAGGCAATGGAGATCAGGTGTCAGTAGGACTAGTATGCGCTGCTTCTCTCAGTCGCCATCTTCCTGTAACTCAATAATTACTTTTACTAGGAAATGATCTCCATGATTAAATTAATTTTAAGAACTTCAAATGTTTGAGTTCAGATAATCACTTATACACCACTTACTATTTTACTTTATTAATTCATTGAGTTTTCAAAATAACTTTTTAAGACAATACAGTTGAGGTCCCCAAATTACCAATGAAGAAAGTAAAGGTCAGAAATGTTATCTAAGTATGTACAAAAGGCTCAATCACAAGCAATGTATCTGACATCTAATACCAGGAATTGACCTTTCACTTGTGTCTATAGTCTAGTTCCTAATGTGGTGCTTGAAATCTATACTGGAGTTCCTGGAGGCCCTTCTACCTCCGGGCTATACTCACAGACCTATTTTATACTTTTTTTGGTGGTACTGGGGATTGAACCCTTCTATCTCCAATCTACACTCCATATATACCTACCATATATATATATATATGGTAGATGTCTGGGATCCCTAATTTGTGGGTTGGTTTGTTTGCTTTAACTAGTTGTTTTATTTTGAAAGTTTTATTAGTGATAGAATACCATGCTGTGTTTAAATTTTATTTTCAAATTTTGTTTTATATAAAAATAACATGAAAACTTTTAAAATGGATTTTGGTGCATCTGTACTGCTAAATAATATATATATTTGGAAACATGGTCTCTTAAGCCACAACAGCTGGCTTTGAACCTGAGCAATCCTCCTGTTTCAGCCTCCCAAGTGCAGGGATTATAAGTGTGCGCCACCACGCCCGACAGAGAAGTTTTGATGTAGCAGCGAGAAACTGCCATTACTCTTTGTAAATATATATATACATATACATATACATATATATATATATATATATATATATAATTTTCTTTCACCTTCCTATAGTTCCTCTTTTATGGTGTGGAAAGAGTAATTCTTTTCAAAATGAAGAGTAATTATTTTCAAAATAAAATTCAGGACATGTTATTAACTCATGAATGGCTTGTAAGAGACTCACATATATCTGATATGGTTTCCATGGCAATGATCTCATAGTTCATGGTTGTATTTGTGTTTATAGCATGTGTCTTCCACCAAAATATAAACTTTGTGAAGGCAGACATTTTTAATTGAAAGTGCTTGTATCTGTAGCCTGGAGAACAGTGTCTGATACATACTAGATGTGTGGTAAGTATTGGGCCAAATATGTTAATGAACTTGTGACAGCATGGAAGACTTGTGACATGTTCTAATGAAAATGTTACTAGACTTAAAATGAGGAAATGTGATTTATAGTTTTAGCTCTGTATGTCATTCATGTGATACTCTCCAACTTTGAATTTCTCAATTGTAAATTAAGAGTTGAAGGGAAGATGGACAGTGGCACATGCCTGTAATTTCAGTACTTAGGAGACTGAAACAGATGACTGAAGTTTCTAGGCCAGCCTCAGCAACATAGTGAGCTTCTGTTTCGAAAGAAAGAAAGAAAGAAAGAAAGAAAGAAAGAAAGAAAGAAAGAAAGAAAGAAAGAAAGAAAGGAAGGAAGGAAGGTTTGGGTGTTGATCAGAGGTAAAGTCCCTGGGTTCAATCCAAGAGAGAGAGAGAGAGAGAGAGAGAGAGAGAGAGAGAAGAGAGAGGCTGGAAGGGAAAATTTTGAAGATAATTTGAAGTTTTCAAACTATGAAGAGTTTGAAGAAGAACTTAAACAAAGAAGATATTTGTAACATTCTTTTAAAAACACAGTCCTTGTTTTGGCTAAACATTTTTCTATTTTTTATTTCATAATTTAATGGACCACATGGAAGCTTAGATTAATATTTAAAAAAGAAATTTCATGGTTATGAAAAAACATGAATAACTGATCCCTAATTTGTGGGTTGGTTTGTTTGCTTTAACTGGTTGTTTTATTTTGAAAGTTTAATTAGTGATAGAATACCATGCTGTGTTTAAATCTTATTTTCAAACTTTGTTTTCTATAAAAATAACATGAAAACTTTTAAAATGGATTTTGGTGCATCCATACTGCTAAATAAAGACCAATGAAGAAGTGTGAGTAGATGTACAAATCAAGTTATAGTTTGAACACCTTTAATAACACGCCTCATCTATTCAGTTGTTTTGGAATCTTATCTGATATGTAGGCATCCATGAGCTATCTATTTTATGCCACTTTAGAAAGAAAATTTTGTATTTTTAAAACTTGCAAAAAATTATGCAAGTGGTTTTTATAAGTTGGAATAATACCTCACTTTTGAGGTAATAAACACTAAGTTAAATGTGACAACATTTGCACAAACAGAACTCTATAAAATGGCTCATTGTTGGAAATCGTGAACCTTCCCCTTGAGCACAAGTGTTGCATGAACAACAGTTTTTAAAATAAAAAACAACAGTTTTAAAATAAAATACCAGATTAGCCACTATTAACATCTTTATCAAGCCAGGCGTGGTGGCACACGCTTGTAATCCCTGCGCTTGGAAGGCGGAAAGAGAGGAGGATCGCGCAGGTTCGAAGCCAGCCGTGCTGGCGTAAGAGACCCTGTTTCAAAAATATAAAATAGGTCTGGGAGTGTAGCCTGGAGGTAGAAGGGCTTCCAGAAACCCCAGTACCACCAAAAATTTAAAAAATAAAACAACATACTTATCTACTTTTTAAAAAAAATCGCTTAGTAATTCTGAAACACTATATAATGGATAAAAATTGTTTTGTAAACATAACTCTTTTTTGAACTATTTTTACAGCATTTCTTGTTATCAGAAACATGGTTAAAGTTTAAAATTAGAAGCAGCAGAAAACCAGGTTGTAAAATTTATCTAAGTAGAATGCAGGCTATGCTGTTTTTGTGAAATAAGCATTAAAACTTGAAGCAATGTTTAAAAATTATATTGTGATTCATTAAAATAAAAGAACCTAACTGCAAACGTGATTGTCAATGTAGTCTTAGGACCTGTATAGTTTAATCTGAGATAACTTTGTGTTTTGTGTCTTGAAATTTGTTAGTTTTGTTTCTATATGTTTCTTATAAATCGAGAGAAAAAACATTAACATTTTAAGCTGTAATTGAAGATATACCATTTGTTTTACTTTGGAGTTTTTGGGATCCAGCCATAGCCAAATATAAATGATGAATTAGGTGCAGTGGTATTCAAACACATGTATTAACTCTTCTTAATTTTCATAAATCATCCAAGACATTCTAAGTATGATAGAGTTTAATCTAGGAACCAGGAACTAGACCAATGATTACTATATTTTAATAGCACATATGTGAATAATCTTTTGCCAAAATTGAGATGAAAATTTCAGTATCAGTTCCTTTGGGTTTTACTCAAACACTCTATAAAATATAAATTAAAATAACCATCCCACTCTTAAATATATGGTTTGGGTGGCTCCCATTTCTTATCTTAGAAAACTTTAAGGAAATTTACTGGACTTATGGCAGAGTGGTTGCATAACTCTTCTGCTCTTAAATCGTCCACTGGCCTGTGGAGAAAGTGGCTTGGAGTTCATACAGTACCGTGAATCTTGAGGAGATGATTGCTAGCAAGTCATTCTTTCTGATCTTTATATGAACCCATTTGGGAAGCAAAATCACACTTTGGCAATCAGTTTTCCAAAGCTTCCTTTAGTCTCCAATCCATAGCATTCTGGTCCAAGAGTTTCAAATAGAATTCTTAGACATTTATCACTTTTTGTATCCAAAACTTATAGGCAAGGCGGGGGGGGGGGTTATGATTGTGGACTTCTGTAATTCCAGTATTGGGGATTACTGTTGAGCCAGGAGAGTTACAGGTTCCAGACAGCTTCAGCAATTTTGAGAGACTCACAGAAACAAAGCAAGACCCTGTTTCAAAACAAAAAATCAGATAGGGATAGGAGTATAGCTCAAACGTAGAATGTCTCTGGCTTCAATCACCAGTGCCCTCCCTACACATAAAGTTTATAGATAGTAAAAGAAGCAATTTTCAAAAGGGAGGTGAGAGAGACAGAAAAAATCTAGTTTAGTCTCAGCTATCCCTGTCGTATCCCTACATCTGCCAGCTCTGTTCTTAAAGAGTAGGAAAACTGACAAAAAGGTCACTTTGTTTTCCACACCCTATTCTGTCACGATTTTTTATCACCAGTCTTCATCTCGCATCAACAAATTCTTAGTGACAACTTGCACACACAGATGAGAGCTGTTCTCTATAAAATAGGCTACAGTATCACACAGGCTCCTCAGCACCAGCCTGTTAATGACTCCTGACAAGAGACTCTTTCCATTTGTCCTCAAAATATGTGCCTCTGGGATGTGAATACACTGAAGGCCTTTAAAAAGAGGTGGTAGGTAGAACTAGAAATAAATAAATAAACCAATAGATAATCTAAGTGTGTTGAAACACTTCTCGAAGGCAAAGAGAAGTCGGCATCCATCACACGGTGACATTATAAATCTGTATGCTTTGCAAGGCAATGACATGAAAAATTAGACTGAACAAGCCACAGATGCACAATTTGTCAGCCTCAAAGGAAAGGTTAATGCAAGTTAAATATTGACATGTCAGCAATAAGGATTACACCAATTATAAATTTACGCCATCACCGGCTGCACTTTAATGACTGTGTGACACTGACAGGTCAACATGGGGTAGAGGAATGACAACTGAGGAGAGCGCCAGAGAAATGAGAAATTAGCACACTTGGACATTTTAGTATCTCCTTGTGCGTTCTAAATTTTATCCTTATATTGGGCAGGCACACTTGCCAGTGTATCATCACTGTGACAAAGCAGAGAATAAGAATATAAAGGAGGAAAGAAATTTTAGCTCATAGTTTCAGAGGTTTCTGTCTGTAGTCTGCTCACTGCATTGGGGCAAGGCTGAGCATCATGGCAGAGAGGGTGTGGTGATGCAGAGCTTATAACCTTGTGGTACCCAAGAGAGAGAGACAGAGATGGAAAGACAGGGTAGGGTCAAAACTAAGTGCCCAGTGATCTACATTTTTCAACGAGCTCCCACCACCTATCATGTCCATCACCTCACAATAATGTCATCAGATAGAAACTTCATCCATCCACGAGATGACAAGCCTCATTATTCAATCACTTCCCAAAGTCCACATCTCTGAACATTGTTGCACTGGGATCCAAGCCTTCTACACATGAGTCTCTAGGAGACAGATATTCCAGGGTTCAACAGAGAAACAGAGAACAATAGTTTATACACACACACACACACACACACACACACACACACACACACACATGCTCACATATGCTCATAAAAAGATTTATCTGTTTAGCCGGGCGTGGTGGTGCACGCTTGTAATCCCCGTGCTTGGGAGGCAGAGACAGGTGGATCGCGCAGGTTCGAAGCCAGCCGCGCGCGCTGGCTTAGGAGACCCTGTTTCCAAATATAAAATGTAAAAAGAGGTCTGGGAGTGTAGCCCGGAGGAAGAAGGGCTTCCAGGAACCCCAGTACCACAAAAAAAAAAAAAAAGATTTATCTGTTTATCATTAGGAATTGACTGACCGGTCCATCCCCAGAATTTGAGGATGAATTAGGAAGCTGGAGACCTGTAGGAGCTGATGGTGAAGTTACAGTTTAAATGCTAGGAAGCTTGAGACCCAGAAGAGTGGCTGTTTCAATATTAGTAGGAGGCAAGACAAAGTCAGTCTCTAGCTCAGAAGCAGTCTGGTATCTGAGTTAAAGGAGAAACAACTATTTTTTTTTTTTCTATTCAGGCCTTCATCTGATTGGATGAGGACGGATCATTCAAATTAGGGCTTGTAATCTGTTTTACTGAAGTCTACTAGAGGAAAATGTCGTTCTCATCCAAAATCTGCTTTGCAAAAACACACTCACAGTAATGTCAATTCAAATATCTGGGCATCCCCTGGCCCAGTCAGGTTAACACATAAAACTAACCATCCACCCTCATTTAAACTATTGCATGGATAATACGAGACTCTAACAATTGTTGAACACTTCATCAGGCTCATTTGCTGAAGATGTGGTCCCAAGTGCAGCAATGCTCAGGGCTACGGCTTTGGGAAAGTGATTAAATCAAAAGAACTTTAACCTTATGAATGGGTTAATGTTAAAAGTTTTACATGTAAGCTCCTTTTGAGGACACCACAGTCTTATAAAGCCATTAGAATTCAGATTAGATGTTATTAATTTGTCCCGGTAGAGGAACCTGAATTAGAGATCTGGGGTTGATTTCGGCTCTTGAACTCAGGACACTAAACTCTTTACTACACTGATGTTAAAAGAAGTTCTGTTCTAGACAATAATTATTTGTAAACTAACAACTGAGTGAGAAGCTTCTATATAATGTTATATGGGTGAAAATCTTAGTTTCATAAGAAAATCTTTTATTTCTTCTGTGCATTCTTTCTATGAGGCACAATATAGACTGTGAAAATACCTTTGGAAATGTAACAAAAATTCATCATTTCAATCACCCAAGAGGGAAAAAAAAAACAGCAGTGTCCAAGCAGATAAAAACAAATCATCTCTCTTAAAATTTAATCATGACTATTATTTGCAAAATAAACTATTTTATTAAAATAAAAAACTATATAATATAAAAATGTATATTATAAACATTTTGAATCCAGTGGGCACTAAAGTACACTTTTCTCTGAGCAACTATTGTACATGTCTCGTGTATGTGATAATTTAGCTTTTTTGTTATTGAAGTTGACATGTTTAATCAATATCAACATACTTCTTTTAGAAAAAGTACATAAAGTTTTGGAACAAGATGATGGTTAATAAAACCACTTTCAAGGGAGAAGTCTTAAGTGATTTTGAACGATTTTGACTTAATTTATTACAACAATATCGTGTGGCTTTTCAAAGTAGAGAGAATGCCAAGTAACTCCTCAGTTGATATGGGATTGGATATAATTGACTTTCTAATTACGGGAGCAAAATAGACAACTGGGAGTTGCCTTGTTCTCAAAGTAATCCACAAAACACTAGACATGGCCTTTAAGTCATATGTCAAGGAAATTCTTGGAGGACATGTTAGAAATAATTGAAAAGTAACATATACATATATAAATTAAAAGCTGATATGTATGCATCTATCTATATATTGTTTCTCTTGAGTATCATCACTTTTATGAGATGCTTTGTTTAATCTACTTACCATAACACACATGAAACTATAATAAACAAAGTAACCCCCAAATTTTAAAGAACACTATCAAATGAGCTATTGTTTCAACTTAACACTTCAATTTTATGTTGTTACCATCAGAAAACACCATTACTAAGACATTTTTTCATACCTGGAGCAACAGAAAAATGTGTGATTTCTATAAGCTTATGGAAATCAATCATCGAGAACAGTCTGTTGTGATTGTAGTTGCAGAATAACCTCATATATCTATACCTTCTAAAAGCTTCCACACCTGTAGCCAAGTTCATAATAATGACATTATTGTCCATTACTTTCCAAGGAAACACTAAGATTAAGCTGATGGAAGTCATAAATTAGACTTATACGGAACAAAATTGAGAGGAGAACAAAATGAATGAGACTTGCCAAATTATGAACAAAAAAAAGAGGTCAGTTCTGCTTTGCAAGTAATAATAAATAAAGGCAGGAATACAGAGCAAGCAATACTCAGGATTCTAAGATAGGAGCTAGATCAGGTTTGGGTGAATTAGTGACATTAAATCCCATCTCTTTGACAGTTTGATGGCTGCCCATCAAAGTCAGGAAATCAGTCAAGCAAGAAAGGAGCCAGAGCACTCTGATGATGGTTTTTTATTTCATTTAAGAAAAGGAACCATAATTCTTTAGAGAGATAACTAATTCCAAAGCTGTAGAAGAGACTAACCTAAGTAAATTTTAAGAATCTTATGTTGCCAGAAAGTGAGAAGGTTCTCAATGGAATAAAAGGACAGAGGCTTGTCAAAGGGCCATGAGAGTTGCTATGGCTTGTATGTGGCTTGTTCCAGTAAGGCTTCCTATGTTGCATTTGAATCCCCATTGTGAGATTACTTAGCCTTATATATTTTACTACAGTAAATGTCAAATGGACTGATTATAAAGGCCAATTAAAAAACTCATCGTAATTGAAGCTGAAACAATTTAAACAAACTAATAAATGAGGTGGTAACAGACTATAAGTCAAAGTAATATCTATGAGTCAATGGAAAAAGACTTAAACTGCAAGGTGGGGAAAATCTACTAATGTTATATAGCCAAGTGATCAAACCAGATGTTTATAATATGAACCTTGATTTGATGGAATGAGAATGGCATTTTTTCCAATTTTGTCTTCCTTCTCAACACCCACAAACCCATGATACAGGCTGAGGGTCTGTACTTCCAGATTTCATATGTTAAATATTTTATTCCAAGACAATGGTAATAGGAGGTGATTAAGTCATGAGAGTGAAGCCCTAGTGAATGAAATTCTTCCCTTTATTAGAGAAGCCCAAACTAGACTCCTCCTTGCTTTTACCATGCAAGGATACAACAGAAAAAGCACCATCTGTGAGTCAGAAAGCTTGACCTCACCAGACACCAAATCTGCTGACAATTTGCTCTTACAATTTCTGAAATGCTGAACTAAGAAATAAAATTTTATTGCATTAAAGTCACCCAGTTTATGGTATTTTGTTATAGAAAACTAAATGGTTCAAGATACTAGTCTAACCATGAGAAAAATATTACACAATCCAAATTGAAGACATTCTACAAAATGTTTGGCCAGTAATCCTCAATATGATGAAAATTATTAGAATCAAGCAAAATCTGAGAAACTTTACAGGCCAGAGAAGGGTAAGAAAAAATGGCAACCAAAAAAAAAGGTATTAGAAAAAATAGTGAGATCCAAACATTGTATTATTAATATTAATGTACCAATATTGTTTCCTTAATTGTGGTAAATACATCATGAGAATATAAAATGTTCAAAAAAAAAAAAAAAAACACTGGCCAAGTGTGGTGGTGCAAGTTTGTGATCCCAGTACTTGGGAGGCTGAGACAGAAGGATCAAGGTTCTTGGACAGCCTCAGCTACTTAGTGAGGCCCTTCACAACTTATTAAGACCTTGTTTCAAAATAAAGAATAAAAAATTGGGCTGGAGGTATACCTCAGAGGTAGAATGCTTCTGGGTTCTATTTCCAGTACCACAAAAATAGAAGAAACTTAATAGGCACATATGAGATCTATCTGTACTTTGCAACTCTCTCATAAATAAAAAACGATCCTAATTGCTTTGAAATATCTACTGAATTAGAAAAATTATAAGAATATGAATTGGAACCAATAGATATGATAGGCAGAACTAACATAGCATTAATCAAATTCCTGAGGAAATGGATACAAGGTTGCTGTGTTTTGGTTGGGCTGGGTTTGATTGAAAGCTTGACCCACAGTGTTGTTCTATTAAGAGAAGGTATGAACCCTTAGGAAATGGAGCCTAGTGGGAGGTCCTGTGGTTACTGGGGCATGCTCTCACAATGATGGTGGGACTTCAATCTCTCTTTCTGCTTCCTTCACTTGTCCCATCACATATTGTAGCCATCGCTACTCACCATCTACCATAAGTCTTCACTAGACCTGAGCTGATGTAGTCCCCGTACCCCTGAACCTTCAAAAATATAAGCTAAAAAAAATATCTACTTTTTATATATCTAACTTCCTGAGGTATTTTATTGCCGATATGCAAAAAAGTCAAATTTGGCTTCAGAGATGGAAAAGAAGCAACAATATTGTTAACCTTGATAGTATGACTTTGAACCAAGATAATCCTCCTATATACTCTTCATTTTTAGTTGATTAAAGAAGTTAATTATTATGCCCCATGATCTGAATGCTAAACAAAAAAGTAGCTTGTCTGCAGGGACTAGATAGTCAGTCTAATGGATAAGACACAAGAGAGAAAGCAATAATTAAATCCCAATCACAAAAAAATACTGTGATCTATACTAAGTGACTTTGATGACAGTAAATATAACATACTATCTATTGGGAATTTCCTTTATATAGATAGATGCACTGGCAGTTAGAAAAATAGATATTATGTAAGAATGGGAAGATCAGGGAAGTCATTCACAGAAAGTTACCTTTGAGCTTATTTTTCCAGGATGAGTGCAACTTAGAAAGGTGAGTAAGTCATATGAGGCCATATCTGACACTGAAATGGCTCATGCAAACACTTGAAGAGATGAACTAGCCAAGTGGTCCAACGACAGTTTGTAGGAATGAAGTAGTAAAGGTTACACAGGTGACCAATCATTGTATTAGAGAACACTAGTGGGCCAATAAGGTAGGACATTGTTATCAGGGAGACACAATTATGAGTAGCCAATCCTTTATTATAGAACAGTGTTAAAGTAGGGCATCATGCTTTTTCTGTTGTTTTGTTTGTTTGTTTGTTTGTTTGTATTGCTATAACAAAATACTTGAGACTGAATCTTTATAAAGAAAAGAGGTTTACTTATTTCATAGTTTTGAAGGTTAAAAGTCCAAGATCAAATACTTCCATCTCATTAGCCTGTGGTAAAATCCCCATTTTCTTCACACAAGATTGCAGAAAATTAAATGACAGAAGGGAGTAAGAGCTGGGAGAAGGAACCAGGATAATGTGATGGCCCCATTGTTTTTAAACCCTGCCTTCACAGGACATCCTGCAAAAGTGAGGGTGAACTCAAGGAAAAATATTAATCTGCAATTACGTCCCACTGGGCTCCACCTTCTAAAGGTCCCATCATTTCAACATTGCCACACTAGGAACTAAGCTTCCAACACAACCTTGAGGGCCACAATCAAACCATATGCAAATCATAAAAGGCAGGTAACTCCACTGAAGAAAGAGCAGCTAAGACATGATGGGCTCCATCGCTAATAAAATAATATGAAAGGAAAAAAAACTGATCCAAGAATTTTTTTAAATCAGAATAGTATATACTTACAAATATTTTGATACTTAGCATTCTCAGGAAGACCATGTGAGAACATATTAAAATAGTTTTCAAAGAAGATGCTATGGACAGGCCAGGAAAAGATATCTTATTAGAAAACTATCCTGGCGGTACCCTGATTTTAGACTTTTGGCACCTAGAACTGTGAGAAAAATTAATTTATTTACTTTAACCACTCGATCTGTGGCAGTTTACTATAACAACCTCAGCCAATACAGGGGTCATTATTTTAATTCAAGAAAGTATTTATGGTTCATTGTTAAAAGAGCAAAAGAAGTTATACCAAGAATAATATTCAATTTAAATGGAAGTTTAAAGATAAATATTTTTCGGTCACACAAAATGTTTAAAATGAAAGAATATATTCCAAAATTATAAAAAATGATTTTCTCATATGTTGGAATTATTGGTGATTTTAATATATTCTTAGTTTCAAATGTCTATATTTTACTTTACTAATGACCATAATTTACATTTTGTCAAATGAATATGAGTAAAAATAACAATAAGTAGAGGTGAATGTGATGAAGCAAATGTCTGTAAGTAAGGAAATGTCAAATTTCTAGTTTATAAAATTGGGCTCTCAAAGCAATGTGATGTCCCAAATATAGCTCTGGGGTCATGGCCTTCAACCAGAGTGAAAGTAAAGGAAATTAAAAGAAATCCAGGGAATGTCAAGAGCCTCCAGGAATACTAGGATAACCTACTATTAGGACCCTCTTTGATCTGGAAGAGGATTAACCCCTTCTTGAAGCAGTTTATGTCCATCCTCCCTTGACCAAAAAGTGACCCAGGGATCAAAGCTCAGATCAAAGCCCCGTAGGGCTGGGTTTATGCATGGGAATATTAGAGGGTCAGGTGACCAGACCTTTGCTCTTGGGAAGGGGATGCTTGGCCAGTGGGGAGGATGCTGGCAGGTCAAAGGAAGCACACTTTCTTATGCAGTCTTGAAGTTCACACAATGAAACCAGATAAACATAAAAAGGGATAGAACTAAGAATTATATTCAAACAAAGAAGAGATCAAAATAAATTAAACAAATATAAGTAAACAAAAGAGAGAAATGTAATTGCCTATTGTTAAAATGAATTAAGAAATTTCAGGTCGAAGAATGAAAAGGCCAATGAATATTAAGCCTTTCAGTTTCTCTCTCACCCTCTGTGTAAATATTATACATGCACATATTTGTGTAAAACTATAAACATGACAAAGACTCATATAAAGAGTACTGTTTAGCACTCAATGAAATCCAAATACACCCAAAGCTACATATATGACTCTGGTTGTCGTATTCAGTTCCATTTAATTTCCATTTTAATTGGAAACAGTGCACTGGAGGAAAAAAAAAAAAGATGATAAGCCATCAGAGAAGTTATTAATTCTGGGAGTAAGGAAGATAATGTTTGTATTTGCTAGAGAAGAGGCAATTAAAGTGAGATTATGATTGAAGGGGATAAGAAGCAAGGCATACAAAATAGAGGCGCTAAAATAGTGCAGAATAACAGCAGCACGAGGGAGCATGTGGTGGTGTGATTGGTCATGATAAAACTTTCAGAAATACAATGGTCTATTATGTAATTTGTCCTGTATGATGATATTACTCATATTAATAAGTGATGTGAAATAAAATCAGTGACAGTAGATACTCTGATAAGTATGTCATAGCTCTAAACTGCAGAACACATGAAAAGTAATAGATCCATGGCATTGTAATACTAGTGATATTAATTAGAATTACAATAAAATAACCCTGATGATATATTTAAGTCTTTGCAGTTTACCAAATATTATATATATATATATATATATATATATATATATATATATATATATTACTTTAGCTTCAAGCTTATACTTTTTTTTAACAAAATAAAGATTTGTGTGTGTGTGTGTATGGTACTGGGGATGGAACCCAGGGGCTTTCTACCTCTGGGCTATCCTCCCAGACCTATTTTATTTGGAAAAAGGGTCTCACTAAGTTTCTGAGACCTCACTAAGTAGCTGAGGCTGGCTTTGAACCTGTGCAATCCTCCTGTTTCACCCTCCCAAATACTGGGATTGCAAGCATGCATCACCATGCCCGGCCAGATTGGAGACATTTTGTGTGTGTGTGTGTGGTACTGGGGGTGGAACTCAGGGGCTTTTCTACCTCCAGGCTATACTCCCAGACCTATTTTTTATATTTTATTTGGAAACAGGGTCTCACTAAGTTGCTGAGAACCTTACTAAGTAGCTGAGGCTGGCTTTGAACCTATGCTCTCTTCCTGTCTCAGCCTCCCAAGTGCTGGGATTACAAGCATGCATCACCATGCCCAGCTCCAAAATAAAGATATTTTTGAATTGCAAATGAACATTTGAGAATACACTACTAAGAAAAATATTGATCATTTAAAAATTTTGCTGTTTGTAAATAGGAAATCCAAAATTTTAAATATTCTGTTTGATGGCATAAATGAATTGTCCATGGGGCTAAATAGAAGGTAATGTTTCTGGACCTTATATATACTAAATGTCAAAAAATTAGCTGTATATTTAATTTCAAACGGAAATTTATTGCCATAGCTCTTCAGGCCTTGATGTTAAAAAAGCCATTGGTTTCTCTTGGGTAGTGTACTATACTGAGTTATTGTGACCCATAAGTGTGTGGGATTATATCTTTTGCACAACTTCAAAAAAAAAAAAACCAAAAAAAACAATGAAAAGCTATTCCAAGGGGTTTTCTTCCTGTTGCCACTCCTATTTAATTACAGACTTGGGGCAGGAAGCATGGTGTTTTGTTCTATGTAAAATCTAGCAGACTGTGGATATTGATAATTTAATTGTCAGGTGATTTGATAACTAAACTCAAATATGTCTTCTCATGCTGTATGTGGTGGCGCATGCCTGTTTTACCAATAGTTGGGAGGCTGAGACAGGACGATCATAGGTTTGAAGCCAGCCTCAGCAATGTAAGGAGACCATCAGAAACTTAACAAGATCCTGTCTCAAATTAAAACGTAGGGCTGGGGATGTAGCCTGGAGATAGAATGCCTCTGGGTTCAATCTCAACTACCACAAATATGTCTTCTCCAGTTTCAATGTTGCTAAGGTTTTAATGGATTTCGAAGTTTTCCGATTGCTTCTTTGAGCCACTACAAGTGTCAGCCTAGGAGTGGTCATAGAAGACAGCATCTCTATGACCATACAGTATCTCACACCGCTTTTCTTTCCTGCTCTTGCTTTAACCGCACCTGTTCCTGCCGCTGCTTTGGCTTCTTCAAGGTGAATGCTCACACCTGGATTATGGAAAGAATAAACCTCCAGGGCTGTGGATTTGTCTGTTGTCCAGGTCTGCAGGAATGGAGCTTAAAATTATGGCCATGATCAACCCAGAATAAAGGAAAGAACTTTCTTGAGATGCATATGGGCATGGTGGGTTCTTTATTTTCAGATGATTAAATAAATATTGTTAGTGATGATCTATTACTTTCCTAGGGCCAGAGTTGCACAGTGTTTTGATAATATTAAGCTAATGAAAAACAGTGATTTATATTTTCCTGATTATTTGATGGATCACTCAGCAGAATACCTAAATATGTATGTAAATTAATTGATTAACCAGTCTCCCTTTTCAAATGACCTCTCTTTTGTATTCAGCTTTTACATAGTCTTTTGATTTATTAGAAGATTTAACTTTGTACAGTATTTGGGTTTACATATACTGGGGTGAATTTTAATGAAAATCATTTATCATCTTCAGGACTTAGCCAATATATGTCCAAGTCAAGCCTGTGACTCTTTTGCAAAGTTCAGGATCCTGCAATTGCACGTTGAACCCCACATCAAGAAAAGATCATTACACAGTGAAATTTTGTTGCAAATGATGAGCAATCTTAAAAATGAGAATTATTACTAGGAATTTGTATGTATAAAAATAATAATAACGGTGATAACAAAAATCGCTTAGTGTGCACCAGGTTCTGTGTTGAAAGTTTTTGCACTTTCTCTTTAATTTTATCTAAAATCCATTTTTTATCTAACGGGTTTTTTTTTATCCCAATTTTATCAAGGTTGCTTTAATTCTTGGGTATAAAAATTGAAGTTAGGAAAATAGGTAGTAGTGACCAAATGAAAATAAAATGAGGATATGTCTGGTATGTACAGAAGCATAAAACTAACCTAAGTTTTCCCTCTGAGTTAATATTTTTCTGCATTGGTCTCATGTTTTTCTGTCTTTAAAGATGATTTTCTTGTTGTCAATCCATAATATGTTACAATAGAATTAAACAAACGTGACATTATCTAATATGACATAAAACTCTTATAATGTAAAATCATTGATAAATGAATGAATTATTCAGTGAGTACTTGTTAGTATATCCTAAACTCCCAATGTACATTAATGTATTGATAAGAGCTAAATATAGTAGTTATTTTTAACTCAATGATTATCATTTTATACATGATAGTGCAAAAGTTAGAAAAAATTAAATCAGAAAGGGAAACAGTTTTGGAGAGAATACAAATGGTTGGAACCCATCTAACAAATATTAATGTCCATTTTTAAGATACCATATCACGATGCTTAGTCAAAGGAAGACAGTATTTCCCATGAAATGGCAGAGACAAGTCTACCATTTTAGAATAAATTTTAAAGCACTGAACAGTGTTGTAGGAATTAAGAAGTAAAAGACCACATAACTAATATTTACTGAGCACTATCTTCTGTTTTGTGTGTAGTATTTTATATTTTTACTTAATCTTCACAACTCTTAACACGGGATATTATTTAGTGCACATTAGCTGTTGTTCAGGTAAACTTGAGGAGTTGTAATACTCAAAAAGATTAAAAAGAGTAGTTTAGCTCAGAAAATATTACCCAGTCAGTAAAAAGGCAGAACACTTGTCTTCCACATGGATATTCAGAGACCCAGAACAAAAGCTTTCCATTTTAAAAATGTGATGTTACAGATCACATTTAGAGATAGAAGTGCTTATTATTCTGATTTGATTACTACATATTGGATGCATGCATTAAATTATCATAATGTACTCCATAAAATGTACAAATAATATGTAATAAAAAAGAAAAGATAATTCTGGAGGTCACATTCATTACCATCATAAAAGAATAAACACTGGAGGAGGAGATCTATGCAGGAGGGTCACGTGGACAGACATGGTCCCATGGTACCCAGTACCTGGGCATATCCTATGGGCCTAGAAGTTTTAAATTGTACCCAAACATAAGGAATGTAATAAAGGTATTCATCACAAGATACCACCTTCCCAGAATATAATATGTTATATTCCCAGAAAAGAATATAATCACTTATATTATGGAAAGGGGAGTATATATTTTTGAAGATATCTATCTCTGATGTTCATGAGTATAAGAAAACTAACACTCAAAGATATTAAATAATCTGGCCAAGGATTAAAAGCCTTGAAAGTGTTGGCTCATAGACAAGCTTCACTGGTAATGAACAAATTATGTCCCACAACCCAAATGTGGGATGTGAGTTTTTGTGTGTTTTGGTTTGATTTTCGCTTTGATTTTGAAACTGGGGGTTGAACCCAGGGGAATTCTACCACCAAGCTACACCCCCAGCATGTATTATAAATTATTGAAGGTCTCTCTAAGTTGCTGACACTGCCCTTGAACCTGAGATCCTCCTGTCTCAACCTCCCGAGTACTAGGATTATAAGGGTATTCCACCACATTTCTCATATAACTTGTTTTTGTAGATAAATTCTTTTTGGGAAGCAGATATGTCAACTTATTTTTCTATTGCCTGTGACTTTCACACTACATTGGAAATGTTGAATAATTGTGATTTGGCCTGCAAAGTTTTAACTATTTTCTATTTGGCACTTTACAAAAAAAAAAAATGATGGCTCTTTAAGTTTTATGTTATATCTGTAAGAAATTACCAAAAACTTGTTACACAGATTATCTTACAGCTATGAGAATAAGAATTCTCAAGCAAATCTCACCAGTCCAAAGTCAAGATGTCTGATGGATTTCATTCATTTTTTACGAGAGACTCTTAGAGGGAGTCAGCTTGCCTGCCTTTTCTAGCTTCTAGAACTTACCTGTATTCCTTCACTTGCAATGCCCTCTATCTTCAAAACCACAATGGTGGTCAAATCTTTCTTAGAATGCATCAAAGGGAACATTTCTTTTTCTAATGTTTTTATATTTATGGACCCTTATGTTTACTATTTTGACAGTGAACATTCTGCCTGCCTCTTCTTAAAAGTCCTTGTTATTATTTTAAGCCTGGTTGAGTAATCCAGAATGATTTCCCAGATTCTAAAGTCAGCTGATTACTCAGCTTAATTTCTTCTGCAATCTTGATTTCCCTTTGCCATATATTTTAAAATATTCACAGATCCCATAATTTAGAATATGCACATCTTTGGTTGTCATTGTTGAATTTATCACACTGAATCTTATTCTGTTCTTAGCAATATCTTATTTTCATTCCACCACTTTCTGTCCCTAAAAGAGATAATGCTTTCTATGTTGCAAAAAAATTAAATATGTGCTTCAACAGAAATGCAATATATAGAATGAAAGAGAGGAAGATGGAGAATCATACTTAGATGAGGAATATATTTGGAGACATTGCAAGGAAAAGGTGACAGAAACAGAAATGTGCATCCTATGGTATGGAGTCCAGGGTTCTGTATAAAAGAAAAACCCAAACTTTGAAGAGAATGGAGTAGAAGAAAATGAACAATAACTCTAAAATGAGACTATGTGGTATTCTAAGACAAAGAACAAATTATTCTTAACAAAGGTACCATTTTTAATGAAGGTTTTAATCAGGGCAAGGTATCAATGACTGGAAGTCCATCAACTCAGGAGGCTGAGGCAGGAGAATTTCAAGTTGGAGGTCAGCCTGGGAAGCTTAGCAAGATGCTGTGTAAAAGCAAAAATAAAAAGGGGTGAGAAATAGATTGAAATAACAAGAACTGGTACTTGTTTAGTATGTGTTAGAGCCTGAGTTCAATCCCTTGTACCATCAAAACAAAATTGTAAAAAACCTGAAGGTTACATGCAAAGTAAAATAATTGCCTTTTTGGTTTTCAAAATTGGAAACGCTTACAATTAGAGTAGCTGTCATACACTAAACACCTATTCTGCATAAAGATAATTGAAGGTAACAGTCTAGAAGCAAATTATTAGTATTCTGGGTTTATAGACACAGAACAGAAACCAAAGTAGTTGTTCTTAAATTTGAACAAACAAATCAACTAAATGCTGTACTTGAGTTTTCTATCCCCAAATATCAAACCATGTATTTTTTTTCTGATTAGTCAGGGCAAATATTTGTTCTTCAGTTTGTTAAGAATCTGAAACCCAAAAGATCTCTTGTGGGGTTACGTGAAGCTTTTCTGGAGGTCTTTAGGCACACCTGATCCGATGGATTTTTCTCTTACTTTGTTGATTGGCATATTCAATAATAACTAACTCATATAATTAAAAACATGGGCATTTTGGAGAAGCACACTTGACTTTATTTGCAGAGTGCAGTTGGAGAATTAGCATTGTAGGTCTGCAATGGTCTCATTTGTATTTTGAATGGCAGACGCCCTCCCTCGACTTCTACAGGTCACTGTGAGATTCCTCTACCTGTTCTAAATACAAAAAGGAATAAATTGCATTTTCAGTCCTGTGGAAATAATTATATTTTCAAGGTCACAATCAATCATCATAAATTCAGTACCTTCCCCTTGGGAGAAGAATGATTCAAATCCCTGATGTATTGCTGTTGTCACTTAAAAATAAAGTTCCCAATGATACAGCCAGTTATGAAACAATCTGCATGGTAGAGATTCATTGTATTCTACTGAGTGTCTTCTTTGATTGTTGTACCACCAAATAATAGCAGTAATCACAATAATACACACACTTATAGTTTTATATGTAGAAAATAATATGAATATATAATTACATAATCATATATAATTGTTCTTTTTACTTCACTTAATTATATAGAAACGATCTTTATATTCAGCTTTTTGTTGAGTTCTGATAATAGTCCTCTGCATCAGAACAATAATGATTATCATTTTTACATAATAATACAGAGGGCAAGGGAGGTATAGAACATTTTTTTTTTTTAAGATCGATCCTTTAGTAGGTAGAAAAGCTGGAAATAAGACTCTTTCAGAGAGACTCCAGCGCTCTTAATGAGGAAAAAAATCAAAGAGCCCTGTGTATTCTTTTATACTAATGTAAACAAAGCAGGACTTTCTTCTCAGTAACCTCTGAACAGAGGTGATCCAAGTTCAGATATTAGCTGGATGTGGTGGCACATGCTTGTAATCCAAGTTCAGATATTAGCTGGATGTGGTGGCACATGCTTGTAATCCCAGTACTTGGGAGGCTGAGACAGGAGGATTGCACAGGTTCAAAGCCAGCCTCACCTACTAAGTGAAGCTATCAGCAACTTAGTGAAACCCTGTTTTCAAATAAAATAGAAAATAGGTCTGAGAGTGTAGCCTGAAGGTAGAAAGCCTCTGGGTTCCATCCCCAGCACCACACACACAAAAATGTTGAGATATTAATTTGACTGATCAGATTTAGGTAGTCCTAATAGCTGGACTTAATCTGCCCAATTTTAAGTATGTTTACCCATTTGATGCAAAATGATGTATTTTCTTCTACATTTTCTGTAACAAGAACCTGCAAGCTAGATTTGTCAATGTTCAATAAGGTGACAACATCCCTGCCAGTTTGTGTCCACATCCACTTCTATCAGTGATTCCTTTTCATTACCTCTGGATTGTTTTTAGTACTTTTTTTACTCTCTTCTTTTTCTCTTTGACTTCTTTGGAGGATTAATGGTGGCCAAAACCACCAGCTTGATATCCCAGACAAACAAAAGATCTCAGAACTTGGGGAAAGCAGACCAGAAGAAGTCTCTGATATAGTGCAACAATTATGAAGTATTAAGCACATAGATCTGAACTGACTGGCAGGCATGGCGTGATTTCCTTTGTGAAGGAATATGAAATAAGTGCATTAATAACAACTCTGCTTACCTTGCTTAAACTGACAATAAGCTCAGATATGTGTTTTTATTTATTTAACATAAAATGTGAATAAAGTATTTGCTTATGTGTTTGCATGTGCTCAGAAATGCTCAGGATCTGTTGGTCTTCATCCTTCAGGTTAGCTTTGTTCTGTATTGGTTTTATAATCAAGAAGGAAATCCTATCCTGGTGAATTTATATTCTACAATGTCTACCAATAGCAGGGTTAAAAGATATTTTTTCTAATAATTTGGGTAAAAAGCCATGGGATAAAGTTTCACTGACTCACAAAGGTTGTAATCCATTTATAAATGAAGCGCTGATTCTGACTGGCCATGTCTAGAGTATGTGCCCACAACTGGAGTCAGAAGGTCGGGCTATGCCAAGGATTTCAAACAGGGAGAAGTAATGTTCCAAAGTATATTTTAATGGCACTAGTGTAAGTAGAAATGGTGGATGAGCAATATACACAGATGGCTGGAGAAAATAGTTATTGAGAGTTTACTATATATTAAACTAGTATTTTGTTTTACATAAAACAATTTAATCCCTATAACAACCTTCTGATCATAGGTATTTTGCTGGGTAAGGAGAATTGACTAGCTTCTTTTATGGCATGCATGCAATGCTGCCTCACATATTCTGAGCCCTGGAGCTCACCTACAGCCCAACAAGTTTGGATCAGAAAGAAGTACCAGGAGAGAACCCTAATTTATCATGCAAGGGACACATTAGCAATTGAGCAGGCGGAATCCACCACAAGAGAAGAATAATGCTGAAGCTAAGAGGAGTAGACATACAAAGGATGAGAAGGACGCACACACACGTGCGCACACACACACACACACACACACACACACAGCTGGAGCAAGCCAGCATTTCCTTATTGAGTGCAAAATGAGAGTGAAATATATTCTCCTTCTCTTAGTGCTGGATCAAAAAATCTGGCTCTTTAACATGGCTCCTTACCATGGCTCAGCATTCACCTATAGCACTCTCCCTCACTATTTAATGGAGATTAGTATAAAGTCTATAATCAAATTTGATATATTATCTAGTGAGGGCCTACTGTTTGGCTTATAATTATATCTTCTTATGTCTTCTCATGATGAAAGGGACCGCTTTATAAGGACACTAATCTACTTACTACAGGTCTACTCCTATGACTTCTCTACAACTCTCCCCAAACTCCCTAACTCCTAATACATAAACTAAGGAGGAAATATTTCTACATATGAATGTGTTGGGATGGTGTTTTAGTGTGAATAATATCCTGGCTTTATTTCTTATAATTTTTTTTAGATCATTCTTGAACTATAACACAGAGATTTTTCATTTACTTATTTATTTATATTTTTGTTCATTTTTTAAATAGAGTCTTGCTAAGTTATCATGCAGTGGCCTCAAACCTGTGATTTTCCTGTCCGAACCTTCCAAGTACTGGGATTACAGGTGAGCATCAGTGCACAAAACCTAAGTGTTTTAGTCATTCTAAATATTAGTCCTCCCACTAATCAAGTCAAGATACAGAATATTTCTGTCCTGTTCCTTGGCTTTCTGATGCCCATTTAGAACAGTAAATCCCTCCCTCTGTACTGCAATGCAGGCAGTCACTGATGTGCTTTCTAATCAATATATTAGTTTGAAGTTTCTCAATTTCTATATGAATATAATTAATAAAAAATAAATCTGTTGTAAAATTTTTCTCTCAGTACAGTGACACAGGTTTATACATGTTATGAGGATCAGTAGAAAAATAAATAAATAAATAAATAAATAAATAAATAAATAAATAAATAAATATTAGTCCTCCATCAGAGGAGTAGCTGGCAAATATTACTTTCTCTTAATTCTTGAACATGGTATGGAAGCCCAACTCTAAATGCCACCAGGAATATCTTCTTTGTCAAAAGATTGTTTAGGTTACTTAGCATGCTGCAGAAAGAAATAATTCTCTTCAGGGTGATCTAGACGGAAAGGGAAAATTAAAATTTTTCTTACAGAATTTGGAGATCTTTTAGAGAATCCTCAGTAGCCATTAAGGGAACTGGGAATAGTTAGGATTTGGACATCAAAAGTGAGTGCAATTTCGTAACTTGGTACCATAATAAATTTGATCTAAGAGACAGAGAAATAAAATGGAAACAGAATTGCCATATTAAAGGAGCAGCAATCATTTAGAGGCAACACATGTCAGGAAAAGAGGGTGCTCAGTTCCAGAATTTTCTTGTCCATGTCTTATATGCACATGGTCAGAGTGGCCACAGTTTCTTGCATGAGCATATTTATGTTCTCCTGAAAATGCTTAACTCTGGTTCTCAACAGAAATTTTCTTTTAATTTCTCAATGACTCAGGCCCAAATGGCTAATCTTCTTGACCTCATCATGTTTTCTCTCCCCTCTCTGACCTCAAGGTGCAATTTTACCATTGTGAAGTGTTAAGAACTTAGTCTTTAGTGCTAGAGAGAATGGAGTCTGATGGAGCAAGCCTAGGTAAAGTTTTACCCTAGATAGACCACTAAGCCCTGAGTGTGTCTCAGAGAAAAAGCAGAGGAAAGAAGAGCTACTTCTCTCTATTCAACAGTCTAGCCTTCTTAATCATCTCTCATCATGGAAGAGGAAAGTGGAAGAAATTACACTGTTCCACTGGTTTTAAGACACTTACTCAATGTGTTCCAGTAAGTATCTCAAATTCTGATTGGCTAGTTCACAAATACTGCCTCCCTTAGGGAAAGAAAGAAATATCTAGTTCAGAATGAGGAAAAACATCTATCAGTAACACTTGGCTCAGAGTATCATGTGCTCCAAAATACTTGTCACATATGTAAAATGATTAATGAAAGAAAAAAATTTCAGTATATTAATATCTTGTAATTGAAGAATATATCCTATTTAAGGACAAGTACTTGGAAGCCAGAAACCATAAAATCAATTTCTAGTTCCATAATTAACTTTAATGTCATAGTAGACAAGTGACTGAGAGTCAATTCCAAATCTCCTTTCAATAACTTTATTGTCAGAATTAAGTGAAACAAAATACATGGTTTTAAGCATGGTTCCTGGCACATATTATGTGCAAAATCAATGACATTCATTAGCAAACTTCTGGAAAACATCAGTAGGTTATGATACACCCCCCATCAGAAAAGGAGAAATTTCTTAATAGTTAGGACCTATTTGGCCAAACGGTTTATATATTTTGCCTAAGAAGTTTTTCCTGTGAATATATCATAGCATGTAAAAAATGAAATTATTTTCCAATCCTACTAATAGTGAGTTTATGTAATATATTTATGCATTTTTCTATTTTTTATTTAGTGTGTATTTAATGTTAAGGAAACATAAAATTAAAGGTTTAACATGGGCTTTGTCTTTATGAAACTCTCAGACATTATTGATATTTAATATTAATGGTATAAAATTTAAATTCATGTCATAAGCATAAGTTGAAGATGTTCTAGGAAGTGCTTGATACTGTGTATAGAGCAATCAGAAGGCATGGTGTGGTGACAAAGTTAGCACCAGAAAAAAAAACAAATAAACACTGAAAAAGTACTCTTGAGTTTTTGTTTGTGCATATTCAAAAAATGAAAATTGGGAAAGATGATTAAGAAAGTGCTTTCTGCATAGAGATTACATGATTTATTGCCTATGTTATGAACAAACTATGAGAAATGCTTTGCTCACAACTTTAAGATAAAGGCCCATTATTGCTGTATTAAAGTATATTTGGGTCTTGCTTACAAACATGATATTACATTAATTGACCTCATAAATATTTTCAGCCTTGAAACTTTAAGAAACATTGAATTCTGGAAATTTATCAGGGCATGAGGCTAAAAATAAATCAAGTTCAGTGGTTGATTTCACAAGTAATATCATCAGAAAGTTCTTCTATCCTTTGTTTTTTCCAAGATTTTTATTGCTTTAGTTTAATCAAAATTAAATACCTTGGCTAAAGTATAATGATGCCTTATAAAGGCATTAAAAATTTTATGACATCTGGTAGAGAGAGAGTATAGCAGTTCATATGTAGCAACAGTGCCACAAACTCATGGCTAGAAACACAAGTCTAATCTTTTTCCATTAACTTGATGAATGAAATCAGTCAAGTTATTTAACCTCCCTTTTCTAAGTTTCCTAAAGCATAAAGAAAGAAATATTAGTAATATATTATCATTAAAATTTTGTTAAGTCTGGTAGGTTCAGATGTTCTATATATGTAGAGCTTTTTCATTAGTTAGCAAAAGGCAATTAATTTTGTAATATAAAGGCCAAGGATTTTTCATGTACTCTTTTATCAATAACTCAAGTGGATAAAGGATATTTGCAAGCTTCTGTCTATTTATGATTGTTGGTAGATTGAAATCAATAGAGCATTTAAACTTTATTGATTTTACCTCAGATTTAAGGGCTACCTCTTTATAAAATACATTGACACTGAGATGAAAATATATAATCTTAATACTCTTCAATAACATCCAAAGTGATACTGATTTGGAGACTTTGCAGTGAGGAAAAAATATAAAATTTGTGTTTTATCCAATTTTTATTTTAATTATATATTACTTAAATTGTGAAAGTAATGTAAACAATAGCTATCATTTACGAAGGACTTACCATTTACCAAGCAGAAGTTGTTCTCATGTGGTCATTCATTCTCAGAATATTCTTACAGTATAGGTAGGTATTGTTAGCTCCCCCCTGTAAAATTGTAGAAAAATGCGGGGTGCCCCACTAGCATAGAGACACGCCGAGATCCATAATAAATTACGAGAGGCTTTATTCGTGGGGGGTCAACCCCCAGCCCCCGCGTGGCCGCGGGGGCCGGTGGCCGGCGGGAGAATGCCTCCCTCCCTCTCCGGGTCCTCTCTGAACTCCCTCTTCCGGGGCGGGAGGCCTGGTCCCCGGAATTGCAGGCTCCACCTTCTAGCTTCGGCCCTGCCCCCTGTGGGGTAGGGGGGTGACTCACACCTTACATTCCGACCTCTTTGACTAAGGGGTGCAGAAGGACGGAGTTTTTTGCTCATCTAGCGGCTTCAAGCTGATATTGGGCGACGTCAATCAAGGGCCCCAGTCAAAGGCCCCAGGTCGGGAGAGGTCGGAATTTGAGCCGCCGGAAGGGAGCAGGTGGCTGTTGGAGTTGGAGGTTGCCCTGGAGAGCTCGGTGGCCGGTTTGCTTTGAGGAGACTAACAGGCAAGGTGCTATTAAAGAAAAAGAAAATTGTGAGAACGGAACCCAGGCTGGGCAGAAGCCTTTTTAGACACAAGGCAGTCACTAGATCTACTAACTTAAATAGCAACATTTTCCTGAGGAGAACGTCTATCGCCCCTTTAGCAGTTTTTTTATTAGATCAGAGTTATTAATAGCAGCAACTCCCGAAGCAGACCCACACCACTCTTTTCAGCATTGAGTGAGTATGGATATGTCTGGTTAAACACCTGTCACTGCCTTGGGAGCATCAGTTACCCATTTTAGAAGTTTAATACTTAGGCAATTTGGCATCCGAGGAGGGAGAGCACCATAGTATGTAAACAAGTGGACCTGCTAAAATATAAACATCAAAGAGAGTTATGTCGAGAGAAATAAAGTTTAGTGGATCCCAACACCGTGCAAGAGAATTTGTCCCTGGAGCTGTTGTAACAGAGCCCTTTTAGATATGGCCTAAGCTGTGGGCAGAGGCTGGAGGGCTTGCCTCATCATCCTGAACCAAGACTTGAGAAGGAAACTAAGGCCTGAAAGATCGAGCAGGCCACCAAAGAGGAAACTGGCTTACCCTGTACCTGCAGTTACCCTGGGCCAGCAAGGAAGATGGAGGAAGGAGGACGAGGAATTCCAGGAGCTGTCAGTCCTTGGTCAGACCAGATAGGGCCAGCGGCGGGTCCTTGTCCAGAAGGGTAGACCCCCTGTAGTGAGGTACCTGAGGTCCACCGCTTTTTAAAGGACATTCGCCTTTCAATGGCCATATACTCCACACCTGAAGCAGGCTCCTGGAGGTGGTTGTCTTTACTGTCGTCCTCTCCTGGGTGGCGCTTGCCACCCAGAGAGCTGGCCTTTCTCCTCCGGCCTCAGGGCTGCAATCAGGGCCTGGGACTGTAAGTCCGCCATCTGACGAAGATGGAGAGTGCGCTCTGCTTCGGCCTGTTCCTCTCTGGAATTAAAGACTTTAAATGCCATGTTCATCAAGTCTCGAATAGGAGTCTGTGGGCCATCCTCAACTTTCTTTAGCTTTTTTTTTATATCAGGAGCCGCTTGCCCAATGAAATGGGTGGCCAATATGATCGAGCCTGCCTCAGAGGATGGATCTAGACGGGTATAGCGCGTAAGGGCCTCTTGCAACCGATTAAGAAAAACTGCTGGGTTTTCATTTGGACCCTGGGTGATTTCCCTGAGCTTATCATAATTAACCGCCTTATGGGAAGCATCTCGCATACCATCAAGAAGACATTGTATCATATAATTTCTCATTTCTATTCCCTCCTTTACATTATAATTCCAGTGGGGCTCCTCAGATGGAATTGCAGCCGTACCAATAGGAAGCCCTGGATCTGTTAAATGACTCTGGTCAGCCCTCTCTCTGGCTGCCTTCAGGAACCGATCACGTTCGTCTGGAGTTAGAGAAGAGGTTAGAATGACATGCAAATCCCGCCAAGTTAGATCATATGCCTGCACAATATGCTGGAATTCCTTGATAAAACCAGAAGGATTGGAAGAAAAGGACCCCAATCTCTTTTCTAGTTGAGTGAGGTCAGGAAGGGAAAAAGGAACATGGACCCGTATCACCCCTTCTGCTCCAGCCACTTCGCGAAGTGGGGCCAGGAGAGAGGAAGATGGGGCTTGTAACCCAGCTGGGTCAGACCCCGGCCCCCATGTTTTATTGCAAGATGGCTGCTGTGGGTCTGCAGAATTGTAAGCCTGTGACCCAGAATGGCCACCAGGTGGCGCCTGTGAGTTGCCACATGGTGTCCAAGATGGCGGCTGTGACTGGCGGGATACTCCAGCCTGCATGCCCTGGGCAGCAGTAGAGCCGGTAGAGGGAGAAAACAAAAAATGCAGCCGCCAGAAGGGCTGTAAATATTCGAGGTCACACCATTTTGCTGAACGCGTGCAATATTCACTGAGAGCCATCAGCGTCCTAGAGTCTAGCGTGCCCACGGCAGGCCATCGAATGTCATTGGCTAAGTTATATGTCGGCCAGATCTTAGTACAAAGAGAAATAAGTCTCTCTGGGGACAGTTCCCCTGAGAATCCCAGAGCCTGCAGATTAGATAACACACGGCCCAGCGGGGATTGAGAATCGATCTCAATCTTAGATGGCTGACTTCCCCCCATGAGTTGTAAGTGGGCTAGCGAGAACAAAGGCAGGAAACTCCAGCGTCCCAGGGCCCTGCCTAGTTCGGTACAGAGTAGGTGTGACCGAGAAAAGACGTCTCTTGTCTCTTTCACACCTCGCAACCGTCCTGGACGGTCGGAGAACTGGAGGACACCGGTACCGGGTTTTACAGCAGTCAGTCAGTCAGAACCCTCCGAGTTAGGCAGAACCCACTTAGTTCCTTAAGAGGAAGCTTACCGCCGAGAGAGGCTGCTGTGGAGATTTGGCCTGAAGATGGCTGCGAAAAGTTTTTTAAAAATGGCCGCCGACTCCTAGGATTGGTTAGGAATGGAAAGTGGGCGGGAATAAAGATGGCGGGGCCTCCAGCGAGGCCATGACGTGGGAGGGGTCAAATATGGAAACATGGCGAACCTCCAGCGAGGCCGTGAGGGGGGAGGGGTTAAAGAAACATGGCGGCACCTCAGTGATTACACGTGGACCAAAGATGGCGGGCTTTCCCCCACAGTGATGCCCTGTGGGTGCTTACCGAAATGGCCGGGTCCGGGCAGCGGGGTGGGCGGGCAGAGGGTGAAGGGCGCAATCAGCAGAGAGCCGGCGCAGGGGCCTGCGCCGCGTGGCAGGCAGGGGCGGGCGGGTCTAAGCACTCCAGGCGCAGAGAAGGAATGTGCAGCACAGGCTGGAGTTGGCGGGCCGGTGGGAGAGAGGTCCGCGGGGCCGCGGGCCTGCCCCGGTGATGGGAGCGCGCAGGCCGGCAGTGCGGCCCCATCCTGGGTCTGCGGGCGCGGTGGGCGCGGCGCCAGGCGCAGAGAAAGCCAAGGCGCGCCAAGTGGCACAGTCTGGCCGGGTCCGCGGACGCCGCGCGGGCGGGCGGCTGGCGGCTCGGGGCCGCGGGCGTGCTCGCCGCGCGGCTCGGACCGGGCCGGTCGCACAGCCTGGGCTGGGGCGCGGCCGGGGCGGGCGGCGTGAGCGCCCAGAGGCGGCTCGGCGTGCCACGGGCGGGCGGGCGGGCATTCCGGCCCATCCCAGCGGAGCCGTGTACCTTTTTTCAGCAGTTTGCAGAAGTCCGCGGGCCGGGCGGGCGGGCGCGCAGAGAGGGGATGGAAAGTCCGAGTCCAGTAAGCGCAGGTTCAAAGGCCAAAATAGGTACGTCGGGTTTCATCGGCACCAAAATGTAAAATTGTAGAAAAATGCGGGGTGCCCCACTAGCATAGAGACACGCCGAGATCCATAATAAATTACGAGAGGCTTTATTCGTGGGGGGTCAACCCCCAGCCCCCGCGTGGCCGCGGGGGCCGGTGGCCGGCGGGAGAATGCCTCCCTCCCTCTCCGGGTCCTCTCTGAACTCCCTCTTCCGGGGCGGGAGGCCTGGTCCCCGGAATTGCAGGCTCCACCTTCTAGCTTCGGCCCTGCCCCCTGTGGGGTAGGGGGGTGACTCACACCTTACACCCCCCTTTTTCTTCCAAATAATATGAGATAAAGAAATAAAATGTGGTATTAAAATGGTGGAATCCGTCTCTGCACTCAGGTGTAATATACCTAAAAGCTTCTGCAGTATTAAAATAACATACTCCCTCTCCATCAGACATTATTTGAGGAAGCAGCAAAGGATGGGAAAGAGGATGGTGTTTTGACTGGAAAGATCTTCCTTCTCTTCACTGATGAATCACGTTCCCTCTATTTATGCATGATAATGTCACTCCCTTTGTCTTGAGCCTGGATTTGCCTTGATGTTGGCCTGTGATTAAGAGATCGCAACAAAAGTGTTGTTGAGTGACTTCTGAGGCTGCCTTGGGAGAAACGGTAAAACTTCTGCAGGGCTTATTTGAACGCTTCCTCTAGAAGAATGTTCCTTGGCCTGATTGTCCTCTTTCTGGCTAGCTAGTCTGGCTCAATTACATCCAATGTCAGGTTTCTAATTGACAGTATGACAACTTGGTTTACTTTTTATGTAAATACTGAACAGGGGATCACAAGCACATGGAATAAATCCTAGGTTGCAGAATCATTGGCTTATTTTGTCATTTTTTTCCAACAGAAACATGTATGATCCAAAAAGTACTGAGAGAGGTGGTACTCCTTAGGAAGTGGATGGACAACTAGACTCATTCAAGAACAATTTAGAATGGAGATGAGGAAGGTTCTCAGGATGTTTTTTTTTAGTTAGAAAGAACAACAGATGCAGTTATTCTTTGCTATGAGAACTTGTGACGCTTGTTGGAAAGCATAAGTAGTTTAATGTGCCTGCACTTTAGCTTGCAATGAGAGCCTCCTTGAATGAGAAATTGTGTCTCTTATTGAAAAGCATAAGTAGTTTAATATGACTGGACCTCAGTGTGCCATTGGAGGAGATGCCCATAACAAGGGGCAAGACTTGGAGGCAAGCAGGGGTAAGATCAACTAAGACTTTCTAGGCTTAAGGAGAAACAAACAAACAAAAAAAAAATAGAAAGAAAAAAATAGAAAGAAAAAAGAAAAAAGCAACAGTGAAATAAAAAAAATAGAAGTTTATATTTTATTTAAAAAGTTTTGATGAAATTCAGACATTATGTGGGTTTGAAGAGTCTAAAACACTTTTGCCAATCTAAAAATTATTCAGAGTATTATACCCCAGGCATTTATGCAAAAAGGTGAGTAATAGGTAAATAGTTATTACATTCAAAATAAGTTTAGAATCAAAATAAAGCAAATATGAAGCAGTGAGAGAAATTGGGACAACTATATGGGTTAAAATAATTTCCTCATATTATGACCTCTAAAATTAACTCACATGTATTTAGGATTCAACAGTCCTCTGAACGTCTTACACTATAACTTTTTAAATCCCCTATGTGTGATATAGGTATTGTGTAAGCTATGCCTATGCCTATTACTTATTCTTTATTTATATATCATTTATTTTTAAGATCTATAAATTACATTTATTGAATATTTTCTGGAAAAATCATACACGAAAGAGGTAGAATGGGGGTAGTAGAATTTAAATATATGCACTAATTTTTTATTAATTTTAAGTTTTAGAGAAGTATAAACTTTGTAAAAAGTTTCATTATTTAGCTATTCTTTCTTTATTTATTTATTATTTTCATTTGGAAACAGGGTCTCTTTAGCCAGCACGGCTGGCTTCAAACCTGTGCAATTCTCCTGTCTCTGCTTCCAAAGCATGGGGATTACAAGCGTGCACCACCACGCCTGGCCATTATTTAGCTATTCTTAATAATGAAATTTGGTGCATTTCAAAAGGAAAATAAGTTATATATGTATTGTATTTAACATCACACATGGGCTAAAATGGGCTGATGAAATACCTATAGAGCATTTATTCTTATTATACATATATATTTCCCATTGGAAATACTTGACAACAGAAATACTTTCACTCCATTACTGAGAAATCCATGGTGAACCACTCTATATGTATTTCCTTTAAAAAATATCATAGAATTTGCATGAAGTTCATTTCTCCATTAAAATCTACCTCACTTTCCTCCTGTCTCAGCCTCCAAAATGCTGGGATTACAAGTGTGTGCCACCATGCCTGGCTTTCACCTCATTTTTAATGGAGCTTACTATCAAATTTTCTTCAGTTGTTCTTTTGTAGTAGAATAGTGCTGAGAGATTTTAAATGCTCTCAGATGAATGACTTGGAGTCAGAATTATTGTTAAAAGTATAGGGTGGCTGAGGAGTAGACAAAAAATTCTAGTTCTCCTTCAACCAGTGACTTTCTTATATTTAGGGTTTTAACCAAAACATTGTAAAAATGATTAAACACAAGAGCCAGCAAAACAGTCATGGGGTGAATCAGAAAAGAACAACAAGTAAGTCATGGATGAACATAGGAAGGAAAGGGGAAATGTGGGGAACCATTAAGGTCTCCCCCTTATCTATACTAAAAGACTACTTCCCCATATTCTTGGCCATTGTGGGGAACCATTAAAGTCCTCCCCTTATCTTTACTAAAACAGTACTTCTGACTGTCCTTGGCTCAGAGTCAACAAGGTATGTTGTCATGTAATTAAGATTCTCTCAGAACAATTGATGCTATTGTCCTGTCTGTGAGATAAGACTAGATTTGTGTTATATCAGGGTATTTTTTTGGCATGCCCACAAGGTTATGTGCTTTGTATTTGTCTTGCTTGCATTCTTGTGTAACCTGAAGCTAGAGACTATATAAATACCACAAGAGAATAAACTCAGGGACACCCAGTAGAAGACTGGTGGCCCTCCCATGTTTGAGTTCTTTAATCCTCACTCCTCTCTTTGGAAACCGTACTTTTTCTGGCTGGCTCCAGCAGGGAAACAATTTTGGAAAATGTCAGAGTCCACCCACTAATGAGTCTCATTTGGTCCTTGGGAACTTGCTTCTACGCAAGCAAATTTTCACTTGTGCGGGAATTTTGTGTCCCTCCCAAGTCATGATGATGACTAAGAAAGCTTCCAAAATCTTTTGTCAGATCATTTTCAAGTTTCCTTATTTCATTTTTATGCAGTTTATTTTTACAACTTGCTTTTAAACTCTCTTTAAGCTCTGCAGGTTCAAAGCTTTTTGTTTGTTTGTTTGTGTTTGTGTTTTGCTTTGCTTTTGATTTTTCTTAGTAGGTTCTCATTTTTCTCTAGTTTTTAAGTTCTGTAAATTCTGTTTCATGCTCACAGGCTTCTAATGTTCATTGATGAGATGTTGTTAATGACTGCTGCATCATTTCTATTGGGTCTTGAATATCATTACATCATAAAACTCTGAAACAATAGTTTTTTTTCCCCCAGCACTGCTGTCTGATTGAAACATCTTTAATATATGATACAGTGTTCAAAAGTCCTTCATAAGGGAAAATGAAAAATATTTTGCTGATTATTTTTAATTAAACTCTTTCTGTTCCAGTAATGTCATGCAGGCTGAGTAACTACTCTTAAAAGATTTATGTGGCATTCATATAATTTAAACTGGATTCTCTTCACATATGCTGATATATTCTTACTTCTATATCATTTTACGTATTCTGTTCATTGATGTGTATGCCCACTGTCTTCTCTTTTCTTTACAAAATATGAAGCAACATTACCATAAACCACTGATTTAAGGATAGTTAACCCCCTTCACTATCCTTCTGGAGGCATCCAATTAAGTCATCCTCTTGAACATACTGGTGCACAGAAAAAAACTACTACCAACCAGAAAGCCAGCAAGGTCATGGCTTCCCTCAGGAGCCCCACTGTTCTTTTCACAAAGGCCCAGTAGAGAGGTTCTGGCTGAAGGAGGGAGAGCTATGAGAATCTGAGCGTGGTGCTCCTCCAGGCCTGTGGTATCCTGGTAGGCCACTCAAGCCCACTGCCTGTGCCTACCAAGAAACTGATATAGAATGAAGATAAGGGCTGGCCCAGGGTTTTACAGCTTATCACAACCTAGTGGAGCCTGAATTCAAACCTAGGTGATTTGGTTCTAATTTTTTTTTTTATCATTACATTATAGTACACTATTTTGTCTCTGTGATTTTCAAATTGCAAAATCTTGACTGCATATTTCTCAGCTGTCCTTCCTACCATAAATGATAAGGGTTTGGTGTAGGATCCAGAAATTTTAGTTTTAACCAGTGCTCCAGGTAATTATAAAGGAACCATTCCTGAATATTAAAAAAAAAACAACAAAAAAAAAAAACTTTTGGCCACTTTCAGAAAAACGTGGCTATTGGTGGAGGTTTCTAGTGACATTTGTTGGTATTATGAGTGCTGAAACAGATTCTGCAAAGCCTATTGGCTTCTTTCCATTATCCACAAGGCATTACTGCTCCTATATACGTTTGCTAAAATCCAAAGCATAAATAAAAAATTAGCTCTTCATTTCAAGAAGGAACTTCCTCCTTTTTCCTCTTTGTTGTGTATAAAACTTGGAAAATTATTGTCTATCCTGTCTGTTGCTAAAACCTTCTAAGTTAATGTCACTCTGTTAGGATCCTGATTTATGTTATTAATCAACCATATATTTGCAATTTCAAGATGAGCTATTTTCAAAGCATCATTTATAGATCTGTACTGGGTAATATGGTCACTGTTCTGTTAAAAATAGTGCAAAACTATTTCAAGTAGAAAATGATGCAGCTGGGCATTATAAAATGACACAGAATATCCTCACATGCAACATTCTTTTATAAACACACCAAAAATATGTGTTTTCTATCTGCATGGCACTATGTGGCATCTCCAGAAGGATCTCCGTGTTGGTACCTCCCTTTTAATCTCATCAGTCTGTAGGCTGTATGTACTATGCAGCACAGCCCCTTCACTCACCCTCGGAGAATTGTGGAGGTGCACATAGGTGACTTACCCAGATGAAATATTGGATCAACTTTCCTCACGGCAGAGAATCTGAATACTGGTTCTTTAAAATAATATAATTCTACGCTGAATCCCACATTATATAAACAATGCTCAGATGTGGGAAGTAACTTAGGATGAAGTAAAGAAGAGGAGTAGAAATATTTTTCAGAAGATTGTTAATACAAGGGTTATATGCCAACCCCTTTCTTCTCTTCTCCTCTCCTCTCTTCACTCTGCTCCCTTCCTCTCTTCTTCTTTTCTTTTTTTCTTCATTTCTTTGTTTTTCCTTTCTTTCTTTTCTTTCACTTCTTTCTGTTTTTTTTTCTCTGAGCTTGACTTAGATAAACTAAATTTCACTCTATTTCATCTCTTAGAAATAGATCCACCATATGATCCAGTTATGCCACTCCTGGGTATCTTTCCAAAGGGGTTAAATCAGAGAACTACAGTAACATATGCATACCCATGTTCATAGCAGCACAATTCACAATAGCCAAAATATGGAGCCAACCTAGGTCTCCATCTTCAGATGAATGGATTGCAAAATTATGGGAAATACACACAATGGAATTCTACTCAGCTATAAAGAAGAATAAAATCATGTCATTCGCAGAAGATGGAAAGACCTGGAGAACATGATGTTAAGTGAGATCAGTCAGGCACAGAAAGAGAAGGAACATATGTTTTCTCTAATATGCCCAAACTAGGGAGTATTAGGAATACCAGAGAAACTCCAGATAATGGAGAGGAAACCTCAGCAAAGCTGAAATGGAAGGGTAGGAGATGAAGAAGGCTGATGAAGAAGGTAGGAGATGAAGGTTGATTAATGGAGAAGCTACATTCGAATATGTGTTAAAGTATGAATTACCATGGTTACCCTGGACACTCACTGTTGAGAGGGGGGAGTGGGCACCAGGCACAGTCTGAATGTATGCCATTTTTAATATGTTCCACATAGAAATAAAATAATAAATAAATAAATAAATAAATAATGAAGCTAGACATATCCTTCTATGAGATGGGGTACCTAGGTGCTAAAGTTATCACCATGCAGTGTTTTATCTTTTCTCTCATTTTCCTTTCCTTCCTCACTCCTTCCCCACCTCTCCTTCTCCTTCTCTCTCCCTTCTTTCTACCTTTTCTTCCTTCTTTTCAGTGTACTCTTGCTGAGAGTTGGCTAGAATATTCATATTTCTTTTGGTAAACATCAAAAACCTTTGAAATTTAGAAAAAAAACGAGTTTTCTATCTTAATAGTGCTAACAATCCTAAAATTAAACCTCATTTGGCAACACTGATCACATACTTGTTCCTTAAAAACAAAACAAACACTAAACAACCATATATTTTAATCTGCCTGGCTTGGGTCTGCGTCTTCCTCTTAAAGGTGAGAAGTAAAGTCCCAGATAAACTGAATGATTCAGTGACCATCCAACAAATACTTGTCAAGCACCTGTCATGTGTCAGACAGGTACCACATGTTGGAGGTACATCATCGGCATCTACACTGAAGCTGCCTCTGTTATGGTGAACAGGAAACAGAGCATCAGCCAGTTACCAAACTAAATCCCAATTATGATTTAAAGAGAACAAATGCTAGTCAGGCAGAATGAAAAACGTTGTTTGTTATAGAGAGAAATGTCTACATGTCTATTAGGGTTGTTTTTATGTTAGAGCCAAAATGAACTGTATACAACCATTTCTGCCTTTTTTAAAAAATTTTATTTCTTTTTTATTTTTGCGGATCCAAGTAATAGAACCCAGGGGAATTTGACCTCTGAGCTACACTCTCTGCCCAATTTTTTTTTTTATTCTTTATTTTGAAACAGAGTCTCATTAAGTTGCAGAGGGCCTCGCTAAGTAGCTGAGGCTGTCCATGAACTGTGATCCTCTGGTCTCAGTCTCCCAAATGTTGGGATTAAAAGTGTGCGCCATCATGCCCAGCTTAATTTCAGCCTATACTACAGATGCATAACTAAGAACTCCCTCAGGCTCAGAGAGGACAAATAATTCAGCACCTAACTAAAGACACTACTGTTGAGTCCCAGACATTACATTTTTGACCCAGGATTTCTCATCCTCACAAGAATAAGAAGTTTTTGTTTGTTTGTTTGTTTGTTTAGCATTTCTTCAACCAACTCATTACCATCTGATGTCAACTTGCTCATATACAGAGCCAAGAATATGGGTCAAGATTTTTCATTTTCTTGGAAAGAATGAAAATTCCAGCTGCCTTTTATTGCCTCTATTAATATTAGTAATTTCTAAACATCATCATCCTTTGGTAAGATTGAGTTCTACCCATTCTCTGAAATGTACAGGGACTTTAATAGATCTTAACCCAAAGGACCACAATCTCCATTTAATGTTTTCACTCAAAGTAAAATTAATTTAAGTATTTCATTTCAATGCCTCTCTGAGTTTTCCTCTGCCAGGCTTATTTTCAGGAGAAAATTTCCAAACACAGACCTGTTATTATCCCAACCATTAATCCCTTCCATTTCTCATGCATTTTTTTGTTTGACGCTTATTTTCTTGATAAAACCACACAGGGGAAGTATTCCAATTTGTTAACTGGAATTTCTTTTTACTTCGGGAAAACCTCCTGTACACTTTAATGATAAGAAACATTTCCTTTACACATTTATTATAGAAATTTTGTTATTTGTTTTATCCCATATCTTATTATTGTAAAACACATTAAAATTTCTATGATAGATTTGCATGCCTTCAGAGGCATGCTAAATCCATAGATCATCTACAGGAAGTCCCAAGCGAGACAATCTTCCCATCCTGCCCTTTCCCTTCCAACCATTTCTAAAGAAAACCTGCTTCCTTAAAGTTCAGTCTGTTGGAGCAGTTGCAGCAACCTACAGCAGAGGCTGCAAGGGAATATATTGCTGCATTCAACAAAATTCCTGGTCTTTTTCACAGCCACCTCAAAGACCTATTACCTTTTCTTTTGTGGTCTATAGCTACCATGAAACAGTTGTGGTTCCAAGTTCTTCTTCTGCTTGCCTGACAGCTAATTATATCATTCCCTTAGCAAAGCCTTATATTTTAGTAGTATGGATTTCTTGTTATTATTATGCATATCCTGCATTTTTAAAATGCCTTCAAGTTTTGTACATGTTGATCCTTATGTCTCTTCCTTCTCTGGCCCCTCCACTTGCCTTCCTATCGTCCTTATAAAGCTCATTACATATCAGCTCTCTTGCAAATCTTTCCTAATAATATCTCTTTTTCAGACAAGGGACAACTAAAATAATTAAATCCATTCAAAATTATTTTATTGCATTATATAAAAACAATGAAAATTAAGGTAGATAGTGATTATTATCACAAAGAAAAACCATGTATTTAATAAATGTCATAATTTCTGCCAAATCTTCATGGAAGAGTTATAATATTTGTTTAATAACATGCCCACCACACAAATTATTTGTTAAAACCAGTGTAACCTTATTGTCCCAAACAGACAACAATGGTACAAAAGAAAAAAATTATAGAGAAATGTTACTATTATAGCTTAGACTTAAAATGACTTACCAGATCCATTAGTTCTTTCCTTTAGAAATTTAACAAACTTCATCCTAAATTCATGTGAAAAAGACAAAGGCCAATAATAGGTAGAATAAACAGCATAGGATATATACAAACTTGCTCTACCAGATATTAACATGCATTTAAACCTTTATTATTTTAGCATGTTTGGTGTTAGTACATATATGAACAAAATGACCAATGGAAGAATGCAGAGATTTCAAAAAACAAAACCCACTGACACGCTGAAATTGTTATATGAGGGATGGTATTTAAATTAAAGATAAAATAGGAAAATTTTCCACATATAAAGTTGACATCATTGTTTACTTTTTAATAAAGACTAAATTAGAGGAGCTGGGGTATGGTTTAGTGGTAGAGTATATGTGTTGATAATATGTAAGGCTCTGAATTCAATCCCCAGCACCAGTAAATACATAACTAAGTTGGAGATAGATCTCTGTCATATATAACACATTTGACAGATTTATTTTTTATACTTTAGTGGTGCACTACAGTCTCAGATCATTGTAAGTCATAGTGATGGATAATGACATATATGCACATAGCACTTGGAGGTCTTTCCCCCATCTCCCTCCCCACTCTTCCCTTTTCTTGTTTGGGGAAGGGAAAATATTGAGATTGACATTGATATTCTCACATATCTACATAATGCCAAAGAAAGTGTTTTTTTTTTCATTTATCCTCTCTTCTCCACTTCCCCTAGACCACCTCCCTCACTCCACTGGAGTTTCTCCTACATTATCTGAAGAACCTCTTATATCCTCACTACTCCCTAATTTTTGTATATAGTAGAAAGCATATGATCCTTCACTTCCTGTCACTGGCTAATATCACTTAACATAATGTTTTCCAGGTCCATCTATTTTCCTGCAAATGACATACTTTTATTTTTCTTTATTCCTGAATAGGATTCCATTGTGTGAAATTTTGTAACCTATTTATCTGTTCTCAGATATGTAGGCTGGTTATATAATTTGACTTTTGTGAATTGTGCTAAAGGGACAGGTAAACAATTTCTCAGTAAGACCCCCCAAAACCCAGAAAATTAAAGCAAAAATTAATAAGTGCCATGGCGTTAAACTAAGAGGTTTCTGCTCATCAAAAGAAACCATCAAAAGCCTAAAGAGAAAGCGTAGAGAACGGGAGATCTTTACCAGCCATTCCTCTGATAGAGGACTAATATCCAGCATATACAAAGTACTTAAAAGACTTAACACTAAAAAAAAAATCAAGAAATGGGTAATTAAATAGAAAAGGGAACTAAATAGACACTTCACAAAAGATGGAATACAAATGGCCAATAGATACATGAAAAAAAATGTTCAACATTATTAGCAATAAGGGAGGGAGATGCAAATCAAAACTACTGAGATTCCATCTAAGGCCAATTAGAAAATTGGGAATGAATCCACCACATGAACCAGCTCTACCGCTGCTGGATATCTTTTCAAAGGGACTGAAATCAGAATATTATAGTACTATATTCATTCAAAAGATTTAAATAAGAAATAATTCAAATGAAAGAGAATTCAGACCTAGTAAAAATATAGAAGACTTTATAACTACTTTTTTATAATTACTTTTTTCTAACAAGAATAAAGCTTGCTCAACATAAAATCAAACCTTGGTAAATTTAATTACATTAAAATTAAGAACTCATTTTCATCAAAAGATGACTTAAAAAAAATCTGCAATTTAGATCCAAAGTGTTGGTTTATGCCCATAATCCCAATGACTCAGAAGGCTGAAGCAAGAAGGTCACAAGTTTGAGGCCAGCCTAAGCAATTTAACAAAACTTTTTCTCAAAATAGAAAATAAGGTGCTGGAGATGTAAATCAGATATGAAGTGCCCAGGTGTTTTATCCTCAATACCACAACAAAACAAAACAAAATCACAATATATAATCACCCAACCCTCTCTCCAGCATACATTTGAACAAATAAACACACACAAAATCAATTGAGAAACAGCCATTTAATTCAGCTGAAAAGTTTGCAAAGCAAAATTATCACACATTAGAAACATGAGAGGCAAAAAGAAAACAAGAAACAAGAGAAAGAAATATATTAAAATTTCTGTCACCAAAAAAATAAATAAATAGACCTTGATTAAATGTTTCTTTCCATCTGTGGATGGATTTGGAATAATTTAAAGGTAATTACTCTACCAAAGTATTGCTAAAGGTTTAAAGAAAGAATTGTCCTTGCTTGGTGCTCATGCATGTTGAAAAACAATCCAAAGTATATCTTTATACTAATCAGACACATACCTTCCCATCTAAAAGTTCCATTCAGCTATGTGTCTTAGCCCTGGAAATCCATTCTTAGGGGTCAAGGATGTAAGTCCAGGATGGCCCACCAGAGCTTGTTGCTGCAAATTACTTCAGTTAGATGAGGGGTCCAAGGGGCTTCCGTTCTATTGCTCTTTGGCTTTACTTATGATTTTGTTATATGCTTTCCATTAGATTATCAAATACTACATTATTTAAAAGCATCAAAACACAAAAATGCCATGACATCTGAAGGGCATAAATATTATTCCCAGGGAATTCAGAAGAGGGCATTATTACAATATTATTTTAAGGTTGTGAGAGGAAGGAAGTTCTTGTATGTTTGGTAGCATTTTTAACAGGCCCTGAAGGATGTGTTATTCATTATTTATACCTTGCCCTATTTTTCAAAGGATTTAAAATTGGTTATAAAATTTTATGAAACAAAATTAAAAAATAACAAGTTACAGAAACAAAAATTTAAAAAATAATGAGTAAAAAAAGCCAGCAGACAAGTTCTAACATTAGCAAATCAGAATTCATAATTCACAGAATATAGTTAATTTTTGTTTATGTGGAAAAAGTCAATATTCCTCTAACCAAATAAAGACAGCAGTACTATCAGTTATTATATTAATGGTAATAAGTGAATTAAAGGAAAAGACCAGAAACTTTTGTTTGTTGCCTATTGGCTGAAGTTTTTTTTTTTTTTTTCTGGTACGTGTGTGTGTGTGTGTGTGTGTGTGTGTGAGAGAGAGAGAGAGAGAGAGAGAGAGAGAGAGACAGACAGACAGACAGACAGACAGACAGACAGACACAGACAGAGAAGAGAGTTTTCAGAAGCATTCTACCTCTGAACTACATCCCCAGTATTATTTTATTTTTATTTTTCACATGAGATCTTGCTAGGTTCATTAAAGTCTCATTACTTGCCAAGGCTATCCTCAAAACTGTTATTTGCCCGTCTCAGCCTCCCAAATACTGGGGTTACAAGCGTGTGACCTCAGACCTGGCACTATTATTTCTTAGGAGAAAATATTGTGAAAAGTGGCAAAGAGAAGACCATTCTGAGTAAGAACGACAGAACTAAGGTGCCAACATAAGAATAAGTAAGCACAGAAGTATATAGAAGATGTAATTAGGAATCAGAGAGGAATTCCATCTGATTTTGCTATAGCTGCTTGATGGCTTGGAGGGTATGAGGGCACACTGAAATAAGACTAAAGAAGCAGGCCAGGGAGTGGGCTCCAAGTGAGGCCTCTGTGCCAGAAGCATCAGCACCTTCAGCAAACATGTAATAAATGCTAATTTCTTATCAACATCCCAGTCTTAGTGCATTAGAAACCCCATGGACATGGTCCAGATAGCCACATTTTTCACAAGCTCTCTGGATGATTCCTGTGTGTGCTAATCCTTCAACAGGCCAAAGAATTTGGCTTTTAAGCTGTGTGTAAGAGAAGATTACTGAAGGTATTATAGTACATACTCATGTCCAAATTCCAGGATCATGTCTTGCTGCTGATAGAAGTAGAACCATGAGTCAAAATAGACTCCCTGCCAGCTTCTCAGGCATTCCAATCTTGAAAGAAAATTTAAAAGCAGAGGTATCTGAGTTCAGCAATTTTGACATATCTACCTGAGTAGTTCTTCAGTGTGGAAACATGTCTGTACATTTAGGATGTTTTCCGCAGCATCCCGGGCCTGTTACCTACTGGATGTCATTAGCACCCATCCTTCAATGTGATACAAACAAAAATACCTCCAGATTCTTCTGTTGTTTGAGGGACAAGATTGTTCTCAGATGAGGACTGTATTAAAGCATTTTTAAACTAAAAGGTATAATCCCAATATCATTTGGCCCCCAGAATAGTTCTCGCCTATATCCTTGTTGACAACAGCTGTGGGTATGGAATTCTTCCACCTGATTGGAGGATACCAGCGTGGAGTACATACGTAATAAGGAACAAACAACCAGGTACTTTTGATGTAGGTGCGTACTGAATCTCTACTTTGCGAAACACAGCTCTATAGAACGAAAAATGCAAGTATCGATGCTGGGGAAAGCTGAGCTACATTGCAGGTATTAGATTTTAATTTGGGTGTTGGTTTTCTTTCTGGGTACTGGGGATGGATCTAAGGGGCATACTGCCTGTGAGCCACAACCTCCAGCCCCATTTTTCTTTTATTTTGAAACAGGGGCTTGCTGAATTGTGGAGGCTGGCCTCCAGTCTGCTATTCTTCTGAGTCAGCCCCCCCAATGACTGGGATCTTAGGCCTGCACACCCATGCCCAGCCCAAACACAGGTTTTAATTATTCACCTTCTGTTTAACTGAACTAGGCAGATGACTATGAAAGTTATTTAAATGGCCCCAATATAAAGCAATAGGCACCGATGGGGACCTGTGGCTGATTAAAATGAGTCAGTGGCCGCAAAGCTATAAATCATTACATTTAAGCCAAAACAGAACCCATGATGGTCAGACATCCTGACATTTAAACACAACCTGGAATTTCAGATTCTTATGTCCATTCTTTTCATCTAGAATAATGGTTGCTCACAGTTCAGTTTTTGTGCAGGCCGTTAAGTCTTTAGGCTGCATTTGGACCACTAGTTGCACATTTGTAACATTTGTAGTAAAGTAGCTGGCCTAGCAGGAAACTAGTGGGAAAAAAAAAAAAAAAACCTGATCATAGAATTCTTGTCCAGCCTAGAAGCTTTCCTGAGCTCCATCTCCAGGCACATGAATATCCCTCAGGTAAGAGATTCCTTTGTGTTGTGAGAGCCACTGCCCAAAATTTCAGCCTGGAAAGCTACTAAAACTTATGGCTTCTGTATTGGCTTAAGAAAAGGAAGGCATAAAGATGTCAAGGGGAAGGAGACATTGCCGGCCTCTCCTCTGATGACTCTGATGGAGGCTGCCTCCACTGCAGGTGCTGGGTCTATGTGTCTGAGTTTCTTATGGAGAGAAACAGTCTAGACAAACACATTTTTTTTGAGAAAAAAAATTTTCTGTTTCTGAGAAATTTTTTCTGTTTCTGAGAAAGAGGAAGAATTCATTCCCATTGGAAGAGCATCCATCAGTCCACACTCTGCCTCCATGTGTAAGTACGCTCAGCATAAGGAAGGTAGAGCCATATCCAGGTTAAGTTAAGAGTATTTACCCAGCCTGGAGTGCCTAAATCATTCCAGGACTGAACCGACTCTTGTATGTCCATTTATACAGACAGATGGGTATTCATTAAGATATCTGCTTTATGTGAAAAGTCAATGTACCACATCTAAAATTACAAGGTTAAATGTCTGCACAGGAATCCCTCTTATCAGCGTGTTCACTCTGCATTGTTTCAGTTAACCAGAGGCAAGCACAGTTCAGAAATACAGTACAATAAAATAAGATGATATGAAAGATAAATGTTAGATTCATGTAACATTTGTTACAGTGTATTCTTATATTCTGATTTGGATTTAGTTAATGGTATTAATCTTCTACTGTGTCTAATTCACAGATTAAACCTTATGACAGATATGTATGTATGGAAAAATTCAGTGAATATAGAGTTGAGTACTGTGTGTAGTTTCAAGCGTCTTCTAGTGCTCTAGGAAGGTATTACTCAAAGATAAGGTGAGAACTACTGTGTAGACAGCACTCTACCTGATACAATGGAGTTATCTAATCCTCAAATACAAACCATTTTATAAGAGATGTAAATTTGGTTATAGCTCTTGTTGTTGGCAGGAAAAAAACACTTTATGCAAATATAATTTTTTAATTTTATATATATGTATATTTATTTTGGGGTGGTACTGGGGGTGGAAACCAGGGTCTTTCTACATCTGGGCTATACTCCCAGACCTATTTTATATTTTATTTGGAAACAGGGTCTCAATAAGTTGCCGAGAGCCTCACTAAGTAGCTGAGGCTGGCTTCGAACCTACGCCATCCTCCTGTCTCAGCCTCCCAAGCGCGGGGATTACAAGTGTGTGCCACTATGCCCGGCAAAATATAAATTTTATAAGAAATATTGTTATATGTATATGTGTGCATGTTTATTAATTTATTTTGTGACACTGAGCATTCTACATCTGAGCTCCACCCCACCTCTTTCATTTTGAAACAAGATATCCCTAAGTTATTGAACGTCTCTATGTTGGTAAGACAGTCCAAAACTACAATTGTCCTTTCTCAACCTCCCAAGTACTTAGATAATAGTCATGCACCACCATCCTGGCTGTGGGTATATTTTTAAGTTGAAAAAAAAATCATTAGTTTCCTTTCCTGTCCAAATCTCTGAAACTCTGTAAAACTCCTATCAACACAGCATCCCTGTGAGGAAGAAATGTATAGAAATTCCTAGGCACCATCCTCCCAGAACTGAAGAGTGGTAATTCTAGCATCCCTACAACTTTCTGAAATGACAAATCAAAAAGAAATAGCTTGACATAGGGGATACTAGTGGGACTCCAGATAATGGAGGGGAAATACCCCAAAGTTTGAATGGAAGGATAGGAGAGGAGGAATGCTGAACTTGTTTAATGAGAGTCTATATCCGAATATGTGTAAAATTATAAATGTGGCATGGTTACCCTGGAAAATAATTGGTAAGAGGGGTGAAGGGAAAAAGGAGGCAGGAGGGGGAGGGCACCAAGCATAGCTTAAATGTAAACCAAATATGTTCAATAAAAAATTTGTAAAAAAAAAAAAAAGAAATAGCTTGATAAAAGGAAGCATCATTGAAGAAGACTATGCCATCAAACTAATCTTTGAAAATTTTCATTTAGAGAGCTTGAAAGTGTTTCTTATTTGATTTGAAATTCTTGATACAGGACACCAGGCTCTGGGACAGGAATTGGCATGGAGCCCCAAAAGAATTCACTGTGAAAGCGAAACCAAGGCATAGAAAAGTATCAGGGCCAAGATACCTTTGTAAGCATTTCCTGCGAATTAGCTACCAATTGTTTCATATCAGTATTTCACAATGGGGCTACTATTAAGATGTGAAACAGGAAAACCCATCCTTGAAGAGGATTGGCCCAAATAATCTGTTTATCTCTAGCCACTATTCACTACTATAGCAGTGCTTTCCTCCCCAGTAAATATTACCATCACTAGAGCAAAAAAGAAATGTCCCTTTATACTTAACGCTCTTTACACTTTTTAAAGACTGCCAGCCTTAGTTATATCAGTGTTATGTTCAATGATTAAATAGATGGAGAAATCTTTCTATAAAAATTTAGAAGAGCTAGGCCTGGTGGTGCACACTTATAATCCCAGTTACTGGGAGGCTGAGACAGGAGGATCATAGGTCTGAAGTCAGACTCAACAACTTAGAGAAACCCTCAGCAACTTAGTGAGATCCTGTTTCAAAATAAAGATTAAAGTAAGGCTGGGACTATAGCTATAAGGTCAAATATCCCTGGTTGATACCACATGCACACACACACACACACACACACACACACACACACACACTAGTGTACTTATTTCATGAGGTTCACTCTATCTTGTTTTAGCTAACACTCTCTGAAGAAAATAAACACCCTCTATATTACAAAGAAATACCTAGTCCTATCCTACAATCCATCAAGGTGGAATCTAAAGGCTACTGGGTCCACACTATGTAAGTGTCCAGGCTCCATCTTTTCCTCCCAGCCTGAGAACATCTGGAGAAAATTATCATCTCTTTGACTTTGACCTTGGTGTGACTCTGTCTTCATTTATTTTGGGGGACTACACAGAGATGATTTTAGTGTTTTCCTTCCTTTTAATTCAACCCAAATTCAATCACAATGCAGGTTCAGTAAAATCATGTTGTTACCTGTTATAGCTCTGAGACTGTACTGAAAATGATAACCTTGACACAGTGTGGACCTCAAGATTCTCATACTTCAGTCGGGGATAATCACATGGGATTAACAAATAATTAGTGTGTAATAGGACAAATGTGAGATGAGATGACAGTACAAACATGAGACAATAAAGAGAAAGTGAATATTGTGCTCACAAAGGAGGCATTTGAGAGCTACACAAATGCTGAGCTCTGAATGACAGACTCTCATCACACAAAGGAAGATGTTTTCTAGGCACAGATCATTTGCCAACATAGTTTATGAAACAAAAATATATTCCAATATTCCTATTAAGAAGAGCAAAGAGCAGAGGCAGACTAGCCTGAAGATAGAATTAGATTCAATGCATTTAGGACATAATATGTATGAGATGACAATTTCAACTGATTGCTTAAAGCCCTCAAATGGATCTCTATTGCTACAGAACACTACTCAGCAATTAAAAGTAATGGACATGCAACCCCAGGAATGGAGCTCAAAATAAGCATGCTGAGTTGAAGACGTCAGATAGAATAAGAGTGTATTTTGTATGCTCTCATTTGTTTAAAATTCTGGAAAATACCAACTAATCTAAAGTGACAGAAAGAAAATCAGTGGTTGCCCAAAAATGGAAGTGAGGAAGGCAGCAGTTGCAGGAGAGAGAAAAGGAGATGACAGAGGGCTGCAAGGATTTTAAGGAAGATGGGTATATTTAGTGTCTTGATTATGGGGGTGTTTTCATGCATGTATTTATGTATCAGAATTTATGAAATTATATATATTGAACATACATCACTTATTATATACCAAAGACCCTTAAGTAGGTTGTCAAAATCACACAGAAATAAAATGCATCATACATTGCCCTTTACTTCATAAAAGCTGTGTGGAAATACACATACAACTCCAAATAATAGTTCTCTTTTTTAGTATATTAGAGCTGGGCAAATGGGGCCCTGGAGAAAGGTGATACTCTCAATTCAAGTAGCCACTTATTCATTGAGAACCTTCTACAAGACAAAAAGTGCCATCAACATTAAAGATGTATTAGTAAATAATACTGAAAAAGCACCATCCTTGAGAAGTGCAAGAGATGATATAATCACCACTTATGTCGAAATATTGGATTGAAAATACAGTTCAAATAAAATTTTTTTTTTTTTTTTGTGTGTGTGTGTGTGTGTGTGTTGCTGTGGATTGAACCTAGGGGCATTCTGCCTCTTAGCTATACCCCAGCCTAATTTTTTATTCTTTATTTTGAAACAGGGCCTCACTAAGTCGTGGAGGGCCTCACTAAGTAACTGAGGCTGACTGTGAACCTCCAATCCTCCTATCTCAGCCTCCCACGTACTAAGAATACAAATGTGTGCCACCAAACCTGCTACAGTTCAAAAATTTTTCTTGAAATATTTATTTCAGAAATAATTCATTGCAATCATATATATTAATATATTTATGTATGCATATATATGACAGATTTTATATATATAATTTATATATATATAATAGTATAAATATACATTGGTATATTTTCTCTCTTCTGGAATGCTATTCTTGGTGTTTTACATTTTCATTTTTATTAAAAAGTATAAACTATCGTGCTTGATAATGCTATATTTATTAAGAGGATATTTTAATTTAATAGTGTTTTGCAGCATTTCTCTTAAATTTAGTTTTACCTGATACATGAAAATGTGCATAATTATTATGTCATGGTGCAATACATATATGTAATGCACAATGTATAAGCAGAATCTATATATATTTATATATACATATACACATATCTTAAATGATACTCTTACTTTATGGTGAAAATGTTTTGACTCTTTTCCTCTAGCTTTTTGAAATGTACATCATATTATTTTCTGTAGTCCTCCTCTAGTGCAATAACACACCAGAACTCCTTGCATCTATCAAACTGTAACTCGCCCCATTGTTCAACCTCTTCCCAAGGCAGATCTAAGGTTCTTTCTCCTTCATGAAGTCTTCTTAGGCCTAGTTGTACTTGCATTGAGAACTTCCTATGGGATGTTACAACGCCTCTACCATGCTCCAACCATACTACTTTGTCACATTTATTGACAATTTCAACTGCTTGCTTAAAGTCCTCAAATTGCTGCAGAACACTACTCAGCGATTAAAAGTAATGGACATGCAACACCATGAAAGGAGCTCAAAATAACCATGCCGAGTTAAAGACGTCAGATAGAATAAGAGTATATTTTGTATTCTCTCACTTTTCCACTTTTTTGGAGAGAGGGTGATGACATTTTACCTCTGAGCTACACATTCAGCCTTATTTTATATTTGAAAATATGTTCCCACTAAGTGGCTGAGGCTGAGGCTGGCCTCAAACCTGCAACCTTCCTGTCTCAACCTCCCAAGTACTGAGATAATACACATACGCAACTGTGTCTGGCTTCTTTCAGTTTTGAGAGCTAATACTTGTGTATTCTTAGCAATCCTTTAAGAAACCAGCATAATGCTGTACATTTATTGAAAGAAGTAATCCATTCTTGATGCTCTGTGTCCTAGTCTACTGATTCTAAGGCATGGATATCAAGTGCATGGATATCAAGTGTATCTGTAGTGCCAACTCTACCCTGCCACGATTGGTCTACACCATTGAACTGACCAGAATTTTAAATCCAATTCTTCAGGACAGAGCCAGGCCTGCCATGAGTTTGAATAAGGAAACATGAGAACATCATCCCACATTCTTCTGATCTAGATTTATGATGATATAGTTAAACTATTCTATAAAGCACTTTAACTACATTGCCACAATTTTTTTTCTAGAACATGTGTGTTTTTTTTTTTCTATTCGTACTCTGAGTGCTAAAATGGAGACACTCTTTACCTTCCCACATGTCCTTATGTAGAAGAGAAAAGCAATCAGTGACAGATATATGGCTCTATAAAAAGTGGACACTAAATTGGGGGTGGCTGAGAAATGAGGAAAGGGAAAAAGAGGAAGATAGCTCTGTGGAGGGCAAGCAAATAAATATGAGGCCTGAGAACTCTCCCTGACAGCAAAGGCCAGATGATGTGCAGGCACCAGAGGTGACTTCTGAGGCAAATGTGTTCACAAGCTAGTGCTTCAGGAATACAGAAAATTTTATATCCAAAGTCAGGTCAGAGGGAAGAAAAGCACCACAGAGGGCACAGAAACCAAGAGGTTAGGCAGTTTAGTAGAAGCATGGAGACGACAGGGCTGAAAGTTAAAATCAATGTGTAAAAGACACACAAATCTCGTACAAGCCATGAGCTCTCCTAAGATACAGTGGAGAAGTGATGATTTTATGGAGGCATCAAAGGGTAGGATGATCTAGGTTACCAAGTATAGAGTAGGGCTACATGTTCTTTACAGATGGCAAAATGATTTCTGATGGTTATTTTATTGAATTCCTATCATGATTCTGAAAAATAAACAGGTCAGGAAGTAATATTCTTTTGGAAAAAACAAAGGCTTCAAACAGTTTGAAATCATCCTGGAGACAGCCATTAGAGGAGGGACAGTGTGCAACAGCCTGATCTGCCTTTCTTTCTTCTTTCACATCTTTTCCCTTCTTTCTTTCCTTTCTTTGTTCCTTCTTTCCTTTTTTCATTCCTTCCTTCTTCATTCTGTAATGTTGAAATTGAGTTGGGGGTCGCAAAGGAGGTAAAAACCAGCCAAGTTTTGTGTGAGACCAACCTCTTTAATTGGCATCTTTAGGCAAGGTCTGCTGATTGTGGGGGGAAGGGACTGATAACTGGTCAACAGAGTCATGATCAGTAGAGTCATGCTGCAGAGAGGAAGTGAACGTATTTATATGGTTGGGGTCTTGGGGTGGGACTAGAGCTGTGAAAATGCCAGTCTTCTCATGACATTTGGATTATGATCCATGATGTCGGGAATCTCCCAGCATCTCCGCTTCTAGGGTCTGGAGTTCTGCCTCCTGTCTCCGCTGCAGAGTCTTCTGTAGAAAGGGGAAGGGAGAGACCTGACCTGTTATCTCAGCCTTTTGGTGATACTGAGCAACAATTGAATCAATAACTACTTTCTGCTCTCAAAGGAGACATTATTATAGGGCCCCCTTGGCCAAGAGAGGTTGGGTCATTCAGAAGTGAGCAGGCGAGACTATGGCTGCAGCAGGAGTTGATTAGAGGTTACACTGGATGGCTCGATAATGCACATTTGAATGAACTTTAGCAGAAAAGGGGATATTAAGCCGGGCGTGGTGGCGCACGCTTGTAATCCCAGCATTTGGGAGGCTGAGACCAGAGGATCGCAGTTCGCGGACAGCCTCAGCTACTTAGGCTCTCTGCAACTCAGTGAGACCCGGTTTCAAAATAAAGAATAAAAAATAGGGCAGGGGCTGTAGCTCGGAGGTCAAATGCCCCTGGATTCCATCCCCAAACCCGCAAAAAAAAAAAAAAAAAGAAACGGGGATATTAAAGAGAAAAAATAAATTGTGAGAATGCATCTGAGGAGGGGAAGGAGCACAGCAGTTACTGGTCCTTGGAACCCTTCTAGATAGAAGGTAGATTGTCAATATCATGATTTTAGATTCTCTCTTAACTTGTTTAGTGTTTAGACATTTTCCTTCACTCTACCAGATTCATTAATTTAATAGCATTTTTCTTTCTTTTGGGTAGATACCCAGAAGTGGTATTGCTGGATCAAATGGTAGATTTGTTCCCATTCTTCTGAGGATTCTCCATACTGTTTTCCAAAGTGGTTGCACTAATTTGCAATCACACCAACAATGTCTTAGAGTTCCCACTTCTCCACATCCTCGCCAGCATCTGTTGCTGTTTGTGTTTTGAATGATTGCCATTCTAGTTGGAGTTAGGTGAAATCTCAGGGTAGTTTTGATTTGCATCTCTCTAATTCTCAGGGATGTTGAGCATTTTTTCATGCATTTATTGGCCATTTGAATTTCTTCTTTTGTGAAGTGTCTATTTAGTTCACTTCCCCATTTTGTTATTGGATGCTTTGTTTTCTTAGTGTTGAGTTTCTTGAGTTCTCTGTATATTCTAGATATTAGTCCTCTATCGGAGGTGTAGGTGACAAAAATCTTCTCCTATTCTGTCGGCTCTTGATTGAGTTTCTTGACAGTTTCCTTTGCTGAACAGAAGCTCTTCAGTTTCATGCAATCCCATGTATTGATTCACCTTTTAATTTGTTGTGCCTTTGGGGTCTTGTTGAGGAAGTGTTTATCTGTGACTATGTGTTGTAGTGTTGGACCTATGCCCTCTTCAAGGAGCTCCAAGGTCTCTGGATTGATTTCCAAGTCTTTGATCCATCTTGAATTGACTTTTGTACAGGGTGAGAAAATGGGATTAATATCCAGTTTTCTGCATATGGTTAACCAGTTTTGCCAACACCATTTTTGAACAGTCTATCTTTTTTCCAGTGTATGTTTTGGCCCCTTTGTCAAAAATCAATTAGCTGCAAGTGTGTGGGCTTGTTTCTGGGTCTTCTATTCTGCTCCATTGGTCTATGTATCTGTTTTTGTGCCAGTATCATGCTGTTTTTATTACAATGGCTTTGTAGTATAGTTTAAATCTATGTTCATAGCTGCACAATTCACCATAGCCAAACCATGGAACCAGCCAAGATGTCCATCAACAGATTAATGTATTACAAAACTGTGGTATATACACACAATGGAATCTTACTTAGCCATTAAAAAAACTCAATTACATCTTTTCCAAGGAAATGGATGGAACTGGAGGACATTATGCTAAGTGAGATTAGTCAGTCACAAAAAATAAGAAATCAGATGCTTTCTCTAATATGTGAAAGCTAAGAAGGAAAGGGTCATAGGAGGTACTCTAGATGAAAAAGGAAACCCTATAGAGGTGCAACCAAGACAACCTAAAGGAGGAGAAAGGAGGGGGGAAGAAGGAACATCTCTAAAACACACAATTTAGTTAAATATATCGAAGTCAACCACTAAGCCGAGCAAGGGAGGGAGGGAGGGAAGGGGAGGAAATGGGGTGGGAGTTGTGTAGGGGTTAATTCAGTGATGTGTACATGTATGTACACACAAGTTTTTTACTCCAATATGATGTATGAATATAATGCACACCAATAAAAAAATTCTTTTAAATAGCATTTTTTTTTCTGAGAAAGAGACACACACCACCCTTTTTAGTAGTGAGTAAATATGGGTCAGTCTAGTTAAATGGAAGACATGCTATTGGGTCAGGAACATCAGTAACATATTTTAGAGAGAGTTTAATATGTATGGCTATCTGGTATCTAGAGAGGGAGAGCCGATCCCACCTTGTGATCAGTACAATGTTTTATGGAGTGGGAGACAAATAGGTCTCCTGCATGGTGAATTTCCAGACATAAACAGGTGGGCCTGCTGAAATAACAGCATTAAAGAAAATTATGCTGAGAAAAACACAGTTTAGTAGGCCTCAATATTGTGCAGGAGAATTTGGAGAATTTGTCATGAGGCTGTTGTAGTGGAGCCCTCTTTAGCAGAGTAAGATGGTCCAGGTAGGATCACCCAGCAGTGTGGCCACAGTAAGTGCGGTGAAGATCACTGTAAAACCATGTAAAACTCCACCATGGTGGGAGATGTTTGGGTTGAAGCGACTTGTTGGTCTCCTGGCTTAAGAGCCTTGGCTGTCAGGTTCACAACTGTGACTTATTTAGAATCGATTGTTTAAACTGAAATGTACCTCCTCGGGGATTTGTATATATACTCAATTATGTATAAATATTGAAGACCTATGTATGTATGCATGTATACTGTGTGTGTGTGTATACACTTAGGTTCACATCATTTTAAACAAATCCTTTTAAACTAAAACCAAAGAATTTATTTCTTATTTGTGTGGTTGTTTGTGTTAGGAAACTGCATTTAGAAAAGCTCCTTTGGCCAAACACAATGTTGTACTCTAGATAAGGAACTTCTATCTTCTTTGATGAAGACATTTTTTTTCCTCTTTATGGAACTGAACTCTTCTCTAATTCCCCTAGTGGGACATGAATTAATATAGTAGAATACAGTTTACCCTCAACAGCTGCAACTTGCACCTGTGCGGTATTTTTTTAATCCTTTTTCACTGTAGTGTGGCAGAGAAAAAAGCAGGGAAAACCGCTTTATGGGAACTTCCAACTGAGGTGCTTAATGCATTATTAGGAACAGAAATCCCCCGTGGGATTTAACCATGCCTGTTAGGAATTAGGCTCAGGGAAACAAGTAGTAAACATCTATAATGTTTCCCTAGCCTGCACTGAGGTCGGCACTGGGAACTACAATTGTCATTTTCTAGTTTCTCTCCAATCTGTCATCCTATGTCTCCCCAGACAATTCCATCTTCTGCCTTCTTTGATCCACAACCTACAGAGCAGAGGCATTTGTAACACCACACTGGCATTATGTGAAAATCATTCACTGAGACAGAGCACACAATCAGCCTTGCTGCATGCCTGCCCTGCATCATTAAGCATTAATGAAGTGTTCTCTAATTGTTTCTCACTCACAGCTCCCAGGCCTCTTATTGCTTAGTTCTTTGGTGCAGCTATCCTTGGAAGTTCAGCTAACTTTTCCAATTGTTGAGATGGCGGGCACACACTTCCCTGTAGAATCAACAATATTGACCTGCTATGCATTGGAAGGAAAAGGAAGGGGAAAGAATGATCTCGATCATGGGCATCTAAGAGTCATCTTCATTTCTGTGTTGAGCTGCAGATTCTTCCACCTCTGAATTGCAAGTATTGGCTTTGGATAAGGACTTGTGCCAATGACCAAAACTAACTTAGTGTGGCCCATCACTTTTTGGAGATCACTTTGGTGATGAAGGTGAATAAATTTGTAAGTTTTCTCAGAAAACTTCTGTAAGAAAATCTTTGTAAATAATATATATTAAGAGAAAATTGTTCAGAAAATTATAAGAAGTCCACCAATATACAACATCATACAGAGATAACGGCAGTTCATATGCTTGATATATATATATATATATATATATATATATATATATATATATATATAGAGAGAGAGAGAGAGAGGAAATCAATATATATTAATTATATATATTGAAATATATATATTGAAAAATGTTTGGTGTGTGTCTTAGTAAAACAAATATCTTCTATCAGAAATAGAAATAATGATCAACTTAAATGTGTGTTGGGGTAGGAAGAAAGTTTTATTGCTGAGTATTAGAAGAAGACAAAAGGAATAATGTTAATACAAGTAGTCACCACACTTGACAATTTATTAAGTGGAGAATAGAGGAGCACTCCTATCTTAGCAGAGTATTTCATTTTATCTAGAATCTCTCCTATATGGCCCAAATGGCAAATCTAGCTTAGAATTCAGTGCCAACTTTTACACTGGACATATTTGGGAACCTGCAATCTCCAAACTCAGCAAACAGATCCTGTTGATGAAGTAATAAAATAAAATTCAGGAAGAAGTAATGGTGAGTTTGCAAAATTCAACAACCTCAGGAGTTATTAGACAGAAGACTTTTCATTTTTAATGAGGGCTATAGGGGATTTAGAGTATACATATGAAGGTGGTTTTGATTAAAAATATCAGTCACATATTGCATTCAAACATTTAAACTAAGGTTAGCTTGCAATAAAGTTCCTATGGGGTCAGACTATATCAAAATACTTTTCTTTTTTCTTTTTTCTTTTTTTTTTTTTTTTTGGTGCTGTGGATTGAACCCAGGACTTTGCATATAGTATGTGTATACATACCACTCTACCACTAAACTACAATCCCAGTCCCTCAAATACAATTCTAAAGAATTCATTTGATTGATATAAATACATAAGATAGCAAAGGAGTAAAAATTGTATTTATTTTGAAAAGTTAATATTCTATTGGAACCAATAGTATCCATAGACTGTATCCGCCTCTAATGATTCATTCTGCAAGTTTTAGATCACCCTATTCCTCCTTTGCTTTTATGATTCTGTAACAAAACTGTCTGCTGGCCATATTTTTCATTAAATATGCATCTCTGTCTCTTTTACTTAGTCTGTTGCCCTGTGGCTCCAAGGGTTGAATGCTTATGGCAGTGCCCAGCAAGAACACGTGTTGGTGGCCAAGCCTGCTGCCTGCCTGTCACTTCTCTGGCTTGTATTGCACAGTTGAGTGGGTCTGTCCTTTGAGTGATGGTAGGGACAAGGCCTGGGAGAAATCAGAATGACAACTTAGCGCAAAACAGACCTGTTCATCACAGACTGATGTTCTTCAAAGGACAAGTGCCTGCAGCTGGCATTTTCACCACATCTATATGTCTAAAAGTACATATATACTTAAAGTCATCAGATTTTCAGATCTGCATGAGAGCTTAAAGCCTACTAATTTTATAGGTGAGAAAAATGGCACCTATATGAAGGAGTACTCTTAGCTGGTGTCAGGACCATTATTTGAACTTGCATCTCCTGGCTCTCAATACTCCCTAAAACAAGGCTTTTACCATAGTTTGTTAATATTGCTCTATTTTTAATGGCCCCAGACCATGGCAACTGGGCTATTTGCTACAACCTTGATAAGCATAGACTTTTTCTCTGTTTAGAGTAGAGCGTGTCTTTTCCACCATTGAAGTCACCTTGCAAATGTGAACAGCTCATTTTCCAAGGACTTTTAAATAAAACATGTTTCATTCCATATAATTCTACTTTCTTTTGGAGGGAAAGCAGTTCAATGACTAGGTCCCATTGATATTTGATCTCTCCGTATGTTTGTTGATCTCTCAATATATCTATAAAGTAGATAATAAATGTATTTAATTTTATTCAGCTGTTTTCTGGAATTATGGTGGGGAGGAGTATGAAAATACATGATGCACATTCACAAAAATCTCAAAGTCAACCACTAAACCAAACAGGAGGAGGGAGTGAAAAAAGAATGTGTGAAAAATGGAGTAGGGCTAAATGAGCAATGTGTGTCTGTGTGCCTCTACCATCTTATACCCCATTAAAAAGTGTAACTACAATGTACCAATAATAAAAGATATGGTGGGTTGTAGTTAAGTACACAGAATTTGTCCACACCAGCAGAATTTAAGTCTATTGTGAGTATGGAATAGTTCTTCTCATGAAGAAGAACATAAACAGTAGATAAGTAATTCCAGCTGTACTGTATACCTGCCCTTCAATTTACCCCTCCCTGGACTAGGCAGTATAAAAAGAAAGGTGTTAAGAGGCTGTTAACAATAGACTGGGAATGAGGGTTCAATCCATTCCAGATGTAGTAGTTGACACTTTGTCTTGACTTTGTTCACAGTCTAACACCTCATATATCATCAACAGTGGGACTATCAGGAGTCATACTTAACTACTGAGGTGTCATGATTAGGTGCTAATAATTAGGGCTAGAATTTCTTTGACTGAAGAAAATATTTTAGTAGTATATTTCTCAGAGCTTCACACTAGATCTTTAAAAAATAACAGCTTTGCAATTTACACTTTCTTAAAGTCATATTTACAACTCTATTTTTTCTTCTTCTGTTCACCCTATTTGGAAAACATGAGTGTGTGTGTGTTTTTTTTTCTTTTTATCTATCCTATTTGGGAATCACAAGATAGAATTTCCTGAGCTCTGCTGCAGAACATAATTTATCAATAGTTATGGATTTAATGTTGTCTTTTGTACAGCAATAGAATGAAAAAGGCAATAAGATTTTAGTGCTATTTGGAAATTCAGTTTTATCCAAAGGTCCTCTTTTTTTTTTCTATTTTTTTGGTGAAACTATCATATATTTATATATTTATTTTTCAGAAAAAAAAATCTATCCTAATATGTAATATGGACTCTAGATACCCAAAACGATCTTAAAAAAGAACAAAGCTAGAAGATATATATTTTCTGATTTCAAACCATATAAAGCTACAATAATTGAAACAGTGTAGTACTGTTCTAAAGGCAGCTATATAAACCACTGGAGTTAAATACAAGCCTAGAGCTAAACTCTTCCCTATATTGTCAAGTTATTTTTGACAAGGTTTCCACGAACATTTGGTGGTGGAAATAATAATCTTTTAACTAAATATTGTTGAAAAATAATAATTACATGGAAAAGAATAAAATTGGACCCTTACCTAATCCCATATAAAAATATTAACTCAAAATAGATAAAAGACCTAAATATAAATCTTAAGACTATAAACTTTTAGGAGAAAATCTGGGTCATAAAACCTCACAACATTGAAATTGGCAGTGATTTCTTGGATATGATTTCAATGGCACAGGCAACAGAAGAGTATACACACTCCCTAAAAAATAAAATATATATATATATATTGTATATCCAAAGACAATGTAAACAGAGTTAAAAGTTACTAATAGAATTGGATAAAATATTTCCAAATGCTATATCTGAAGGTATATTAATATTCCAACTAGAAATCCTAAAAATTAACAATAAAGGCAAACAATACAATTTAGAGATAGGTAAAAGACTAACATAAATAATGAATCTCCACAGATAACCAGTCTTAGTTGTCTGTTGGATGGAAACTCTTGTTTCTCTGGTTCTGGTGTGTGTTACATATTTCTTCTTTGTAGTTAATCTCTTTGAGTATTTTCTCTAGTGCTGGTTTTGAAGACATAAATTCCTTCAGTTTCTGTTTGTCATGGAAGCTTCTTATTTCCCCATCTAATTTGATAGAAAGTTTTGCTGGGTAGGAAATTTTTGGCTGGAAGTTGTTTTCTTTCAGAGTTTGGAATATGTTACTCCAAGCCCTTCTGGCTCTCATGACTTGGTTTGGGAAGTCTGGAGTGATTCTAATTTGTTTGCCTCTGAATGTCACTTGGCCCTTTGTTTTTGTTGCCTTTAAGATTCTCTGCTTGGCTTCCACATTGGTCATTTTGACAATTATGTGGCGTGGGGATCCTCTTCTCCGATCCTGTCTAAAGGGAGTTCTATAAGTTTCCTGGAACTGTGTATCAACCTCTTGCTCTATGTTTGGGAAATTTTCTGCTATTACTTCCTTGAAGAGATTGTTGATCCCTTTGGTTTCACTTTGTTTTCCCTCCTCTATTCCAATTATTCTTAGGTTAGCTCTCTTAAAATGGGCCCATATTTCTTCAATATCAGATTCCTGCTGTCGGATATTTTTTTCTAGATTAGAAACTATGCGTTCATATTTGGAATGATCATCTTCTAAGAGCGAGATTCTCTTCTCCATGTGGTCTAATCGGTTGTTTGTGCTTTGAATTGAGGCCTTTACTTCATTAATTGCATCCTTTATCTCTTTTTGGCTCTCTCTGAGTTCTTTTCGAAGCACCTCTATTATTTCTACAGTTATTTTCCTGATTTTATCTTCTAGAAATCTCTGATTTTCTGTTTTATTGGGTTCTGATGTTGTGGGGTTGTGGGCATTCATTGCTCTAGTATTATTCCTCTTTCCCATGATTTCGGAGGTTTGTGCCTTCTCTGGGTTCTTCCCTTGGGTCACTATGACTTCACTTAAGGTGTTCTGGATCTCAAGTCAGTAGTATCTCAGACCCCACTACTCCTTTACTGGGTTGTATCACAGAGTCTCCGACCCAGAGAGTCGATAGAGGCTGCTTTAGACTGTGGGGGGTGCCAGGTTGCACGTTCTCCTATGGTGTGATATCTCTGCCACCTCCACTCCCCCACTGGGTCAAGTCCCAGGGAGTACAGTACTGGGATTTCTCCTCTGTGGCCCGCAATTTGACTCACTGTTCTTGAGTATGCAGATGTAGCCGTACTGGACTTGGTGAATTCTCTTCTGCCGCCGCCGGTGGCAATATGATGCCTCTGCCACACCCTCGGCCGTGAGGCTGATGTATTTCTTCTTGGTTTTGATTTCCACTCTGAATCCCTGCGGCGTGTGCTGAGCTCAGCCACTGGGAGCTTTAGATTTTACCTACGGCAAGAAATCCCGCCTGGCTGTTCTGCAGTGGCTCACCTCGGCTTGCTGTAGCCGTCCGGTGAATTTGCCACTGCCTCCGGAAGTATGGCGCTGCTGCCGCGTCCTCGGGCGTGAGGCCGGTTATTTTCTCTGTGGCTCTGAGCTCTGTTCTCAGTCCACTTTCTCTCTGGAGCCTGGTGATTTTTTTGTTTCTCTGGTGATGGTGTTTTCTGGCTAGGAAAGGTGCTGATTTTGTGGTAATGGAGATTGGTTGTTAGCGGGGCTCTTAAGCCCCGCTTTTCTCGGTCGCCATCTTCCCAAAGGTCCTCTTGAAAGAGCTCCAGAACACCAGGGACTATGCTTTGAGAACCACCGTATTTATATTTTCATGAAACTTACTATTATATTCATGGGTAAGTGGAGGAGGTGAAGAAAGAATAGAAGCTTAGAAGATAACTGAAAATTATTAAAATGATAAAAAGGGGGAGAAGAAACTTCTTATATTTGAAAGAGAAAAAAATGAATCAATGGAAAGAGAAAAAGTAAGAGTCTCCTAGAGCTAAGCTTGTTAATTGTAGCAATGCTGAAGCGGTTCTGCAATGAGGGGAAGCCTATGAGAGAGAGAGAGAGAGAGAGAGAGAGAGAGAGAGAGAGATTATTTATCCCAGGTATAAGAACTTTAAAATAATGAAATGTTCTTCAAATCTAAGCCAAAACTGTGTTTCTCCAAAACTCACCTGCAGTGAATTGTAAAGGTTCAAAAGTACCCCAGACCATTCAAAAACTCAAGATCCCTATTAAAACACAAATGAAGACAATTTCTTACCTTAGACTATGAATCCCTAAACTGGAGTGGGGCAATAAATCTAAATTCTATTTTTAAGACAGACATTGTTGAGAAGCTAATATTTGTATGGTGGCTTAGAACAGATGAGATAAGAATGATTCCATGTAGATATCAAAATAAAGATAATTCCAGGCAATGGGAATAACCAATTCAAATTTTCCAGGATCAGAAAATGCCTGGAGTGCCTAGAGAAACTATGAAGAAGCTAGTGTGGCTGAAACAGAGGAGCAGTGGAAAAAAAAAACTATAGAAAATACATTTAAAGAGATAATAGGAAGCTAAATTTGATTTATTTTGTAGGTCAATGTAGAGACTTTGACCTTTGCTCCAAGTAAACATAAAAGCCATTGCAGAATTTTGAGACAAGAACTAACATATTATGGCATATTTAGAGAGGATTAATTTTTTTTTTTTTTGCAGTACTGGAGATAGAACCCAGGGGCATTCTATCTCTGAACTATACCCCCAGCCTTATTTTTTATTCTTCATTTTGAAACAGGGTCTCACTGAGTTGCAAAGGGCCTCACTAAGTAGCTGAGGCTGTCCTCAAACCATGATCCTCTTGTCTCAGCCTCCCAAATGCTGGGATTGCAAGTATGTACCACCATGCCTAGTTAGAAAGGATTAATCTTGATAATTTCACAATAATAAAGTAAAGGAGGGCAGCAATAGCAACAGGCAAGTGAGAGAGTATGGCCAAGAGTCCAAGATAATCTTCATCAAGTCTTCCTTCTTATATACTTGCTGCTTTTCAGCAAGAAGAAGTAAAGAATTCCTGTGTCCTTGAATCTGGATGGACTTACTGGCTTACTTGTCTAGTAAGATGAAAAGAAAGAAGAAACACTATTTTAGTCAGCATTCCCACTGCCACGACCCCCCCACACACACATGATTCTGGAAATTTCAGAGTTTCTGTTCATGTTAAACCAGGTGAAGCAGGGCGTGGTGTCGCACAGTTGTAATCCCTGCACTTGGGAGGCTGAGACAGGAGGATCACACAGGTTCGAAGCCAGCCTCAGCTACTTAGTGAGGCTTTCAGCAACTTAGTGCGACCCTGTTTCCAAATAAAGTATAAAAAAGGTCTGGGAGTATAACCCAGAGGTAGAAAGCCTCTGGGTTCCACACTCAGTACCATTAAATTAAAAATAAATAAATAAATAAATAAATAAATAAATAAATAAACCAGGTGAAGTCTGCAGTTAGGAGAGAGAGAGAGAGAGAGAGAGAGAGAGAGAGAGAGAGAGAGAGGGAGAATATGAGCCCACAAGGGCTCTGCTCTCACATTATAGAGATAAGAAACTAGGGTTCAAGAACACTTGAACAGTCCCCAAGGCCACACCCCAAGTGCCTAACCTCCAGCCACACCCCACCTGACTAGATCACCAGCCAATAAATCCAACACAAAAGAGTCATCCACTAATGAAATCTGAGTCTTTCTAATTTAATTGTTTCAATTCTGAACATTAATATATGAGCTTTTGGGGGAACATTTCATATCCAAACTATAAAAAAGACTTAAAAAGTAGTCCTACAGCTCTGAACTAAGCGTCTGGAAGCTCATTCTCCGGAAGCTCCAGCTTAGAGCCTAGCCAATATGCTGTTTGAAACACAGCAGATGTGGGAGGTCCATGTATAGAAGGCTCCATTAACAGGCCCAGCTGAGCTCTGCTCAGCATCAGCCTCCAAGCAATGTCATGCACCGTATCACTGGGAATGCATCAGAGACCACAGTGAGAACCTCCCAGCTAGCCACCTCAACCCAAAGCACAATTGAGAAAAACAAACTATTTATAGTTACAAGGTCTAGAGTAATTGGAAAGAATGTATGCAACCAGAGATAAGTGAATCATATGTTATTGCTTAATTCATAGAGAGGTCGTAACAGAGGAATAGTTTGACTTCTCAGTACCATTGGTACAGAACAAAAATGATTGTTAACGTCCAAGTAGTTATGAATAAAGAAAGAATTAAAAATAACTAAATAATATTTTACCAGAATCATAGAAGGATAGAGTTTGCTGTCAAAGCATGGGGAAGAGATGGATTTATGAACACAGATTTGAGAAAAGAGTGATTTAGGAGTTTGTTTGCATGAGCAAAATGGAGAAATTAAAGTCAGGAAGATTGGTGGAAAACTTAATTTGAATGTAATTGTAAGGTGAATGTGACTTTCTTAAAAGTAGCTACAGAAGAGAAGGCAAAAAGAAAAAAAAACTTTAAGTTAAATAAAATGTCAAAAGAAACAAGTGACAATGTTAAATGACAAAGAGTACATTATACGGTATGGTGATTATGTGATGATGTGTATAGATAAGCATAGAGACAATGCCAAAGTTGCTATGATTTAGATTAGATAAGTGAAGATTTGATTATAAGCAAGGAATTTGTTATAGCACATGATAAATCCCAAATAAATTTTCCTGAAATAAATGGATAAAAGAAAAAGAAGATGCATATATTTCCCATTGTGGAGAAGGACCACCATGAATTATGATATGTTTAAGTGGTATGTTGGTGTCAGTATATTTTTCTGTATTTATTTTCTGTCTTTGTAGAGATGACAGATGAGATCATGGATTATATTTGTTTGGGGAGGTTAAATTTGTCATTCTTTCTGTCTTATTCCAAAAGGATTCAGATTAAATGTTTGTGGATTTATTTGTAACACAGAGGCACTTGAACATTTGAGGAAAATCCATGTCTTAACAGAATTTCAGTGTAATCCCAATATACTAGTGATCCGAATAGATTTGTTTAAACTTTAGTTATTTTAAATAGCCAAAAGTTAATATTCTTTCTGCACAAAATCCCATGCCCACCTTTGCCCTTCTGAATAAGAGAAAAAGCAAATATAAATATTTCTGAAAGATCACTGATGAAAACAATCAAAAGAAAATCCTAGTTTTCAGTAAAGAACAGAAAATGTGAGGGCCCTTTGTCTTCACTTTTATAATCATGTCTCTTTGCTAGGCCTCCTTCAGAAAGGGGAGCCTAAGGGAGAATAGAGGAAGTGCAAATAAAGACATTATCATTTTATCAAACTGCAGCAAAGATCAGAACATCTATTTCCCTCTTGAAATTCAATTGTCTTAGCAATATAACTCTCTATTTGCCACATAAAACCTGCTTCATTTCTTATTGTCAGTTCTCAGAATCTTTCTTTTAACAGACATAGGGAGTGTTGATTACTTTTTCCTGCATTTTATCTACCTTACAAGAATGGTATCTACTATTTGCAACTAAGTTTTAAGCCTGAAGGTCACTACCTGGTATTGGAAACTCAAACCTATGAATCCATTTTTGTAAGTAAAGATAAAAAATGTGTTAAGATGTATTTATATATTAGTTCTATTAAAACAAATATAGATGCAGAAGGTTAGTTAATAAAACTAATAAGTTTCATTAGTATTCATATGCCAAGGAGTTTCCTAAGAAGTTTGCAATGTATTATAATTTTTTAATCTTGATGGGATTTAAGAGGTAGACACTGTTTACTTTACAGATAGGGAAAATTGGAAATCCATAAAGATCAAATAACTTGCTAGTGTTAAACAGTGAGTAAGCGAGAGAGTGAAAATTACAATGTAATACATCTGGCTATAGAATTTCTACTCCTGCCTCTATACCACAGTGTTTATCTATATACATGAAAAAGAAGTAAGAGAAGAATTGTTATAAAAGAAAGGACTGAGAATTGCTTTGGCTATTATGGGTCTTTTCTCCCTCCATACAAAATCCATAACTGATTTTTCCAGGTCTATGAGGAATGTTGTTGGTATTTTAATGGGGATTGCATTGAATCTATAGATCACTTTTGGCAGAATGGCCATTTTGATTATATTAATTCTGCCTATCCATGAGCAAGGGAAATCTTTCCATCTTCAAAGATCTTCAATTTTTTTTCTTTAGTGTTTTGTAGTTTTCTCTGTAGAGGTCTTTTACATCTTTGGTTAGGGTTATTCCTAGGTATTTTATTGGTTTAGAGGTTATAGTAAATGGAATAGTTTTATTTGTTTTATTGTGGATTCATTGTTGGCATAAAGAAAAGCAACTGATTTCTTTAGGTTGATTTTGTATCCTGTAACTTTGCTGAATTGGTTAATCAGCTCCAGAAGTCTTTTGGTTGAGTTCATTGGATCTTCTAAAGAATCATATCATCTGCAAATAAGGATAGTTTTAGCTTCTCTCTTCCTATTTGAATTCCTTTGATTTCCTTCTCTTGTCTTATTGCTGTGGCAAGAGTCAAACCAGGCAGGAAGCATCACAATCCTGGACTTCAAATTATACTATAGAGCAATAGTAGTAAAAACAGCATGGTATTGGCACAACAATAGGCAGACTGACCAGTGGAACAGAATAGAAGATACAGAAACAAACCCACACATCTATAGTCAATTTATCTTTGACAAAGGGGCCAAACTCATATGCTGGAGAAAAGACAGCGTTTTCAACAAATGGTGCTGGGAGAACTGGCTATCAATTTGTAGAAAGTTGGATCTGAATCCTTACTTCTCACCATGTACAGGAATCAACTCGAGATGGATCAAAGACTTAGAAATTAGACCAGAGACTGTAAAGTTATTAGAGAAAGGCATAGGATCTACACTCCAACATACAAGTACAGGGAGTAACTTTCTCAATAAGACTTTCAAAGCACAGGAAATTAAAGCAAGAATTAATAAGTGGGATCTCTTCAAACTGAAAAGTTTCTTTTCATCAAAGGAAACCATCAAGAACCTAAAAAAGAAGCCTACAGAATGGGAGAAGATCTTTGCCAGACACCACTCTGATAGGGGGCTAATATCCAGAATATACAAAGAGCTCAAAAGACTCTACACTAGCAAAACAAACAACCCAATCAAGAAATGGGTAACTGAAATGAATAGACATTTCACAAAAGAAGAGATACAAATGGCCAGTAGATACATGAAAAGATGTTCAACATCACTAGCCATCAGGGAGATGCAAATCAAAACTATGCTGAGATTCTATCTAACCCCAATCAGAGTGGCAAACATAAAGATATCAAACAATAACAATTACTGGTGAGGATGTGGGGAAAGAGTAACTCTTTTACAATTTTGGTGGTAGTGCAAAGTAGTTCAGCCACTATGGAGATCAGTACGTAGATTCCTTAGAAAACTGGGAATAGATCCACCATTTGATTCGGCTATACCACTTCTGGGTATCTTTCCAAAGGAGTTAAAATCAGAGAACTATGTTAACATATGCATACCCATGTTCATAGCAGCACAGTTTGTAATAGCTAAACTATGGAACCAACCTAGATCTCCATCAACATATAAATGGATTGAAAAATTATGGGAAATACACACAATGGAATTATATTCAGCTATAAAGAAAAATAAAATAATAGCATTTGCAAGAAGATGGAAGGAACTAGAGAACATTATGTTAAGTGAGATTAGTCAAGCACAGAAAGAGAAGGGACATTTGTTTTCTCTAATATGCTCAAGCTAGGGAGTAGTGGTAATACCAGAGGGATTCCAGATAATGGAGGGGAAATTCCAGCAAAGCTTGAACAGAAGGATAGAAGAGGAAGAAAGCTGAGGTTGTTCAATGGAGGAGCTACATACGAATATGTGTAATAGCATAAATACAACATGGTTAACCTGGACACTCTCTATTAGGGGGAGGGGAAGGGAGGGGGAAGGGCATGAAGCACAATGTAAATGTACACCACTCTCAATATGTTCCACTTATAAAAAATAAAAATTAAATTAAAATAAATAAATAAATAATAAAAAATAAAAGAAAAGACTGAAAAAAATTCAACATTATACATTATTAGAGAACTATAAAAATTTATTAACGCCTGTGATAAAGCCTTATTAATTGAGTGGCAGGGCCTAGGACTGGGAGGAGAGACCATAATGGATAGCTTAAGTAAATTTTGATGTGTGATTGAGTTGCTCTGAATTCTGAAACAGTATTCCCTAAGTTTCATAAAATGTATTGTCTAGAACCAGGGTGCTGGTGTACGCTTGTAATCCCAGCATTTAGGAGTCTGAGACAGGAGGATCACAGTTTGAGGAAAGCCTCAGTTACTACTTACTGAGGCCCTTTGCAACTCAGTGAGATACATTATATATATATATATATATATACATATATATGTATGTATGTCTGGGAGTGTAGCCCGGAGGTAGAAGGGCTTCCAGGAACCCCAGTACCACCAAAAAAAAAAAAAAAAAATAGGGCAGGGGTTGTATCTTGAAGGTTGAATGCCCCTGGGTTCCATCCCCAAACCTGCAAAAAAAATAAAATAAAATAAAATAACCCAGAGTTGTTCCAACCCTAAGCTACACCCAAACCTTATTCATACATATATGTTATTTTGAACCAGGGTTTTGCTAAGTTGCTGAGGTCTTACTAAGTTGCTGAGGGTCTTACTAAGTTGCTGAGGCTGGCCTAAAATTTAGGATTCGCCTGTCTTAATCTCTCAAGTACTGGGGTTACATGTATGCCACCACACCTGGCACCAATTTCTCTTTAATAAAGTCTTTTCATCCTTTCTTTTCAGCTAGCAACCCCAAGCCCCTCTGGTCTTTGGGATATCAGCATCATGCTTCTCCTGAGTTCTCTGAGTATCAGCTAGATCAGTTGTTCCTGAAGCTCTATTTCTGCATATATTCTGAGAGTCAGATGATCATATTGTGTTAATGAAAATCCCAGTGACTTTGATTAAGGCAGAATAAAAGCTAAAGTAAACTGCAAATCTGCAGTGTCTCATCTACTCATCACTTCATGGGCATCATTTGATTTTTCTTTACAATAAGCCTATAAAAATGGCAATTCAATCTTTTTTTCTGTACTGGGGATGGAACCCATGGGTATTTTACCTCTGAGCTATACCCCCAACCCTATTTTTTATTCTTTATTTTGAAACAGGGTCTCACTGAGTTGCAGATGGCCTCACTAAGTGACTGAGGCTGCCCATGAACTGTGATCCTCCTGTCTCACCCTCCTGAATGCTGAGATTACAAGTGTGTGCCACCACGCCCAGGATTTTTTTCTTTAGTATGTGAGACAAGAACAGATGTAAAATCACTTCTCTAAAAGAAGGTTACATATGTTAGAGCTGGGATTTGAATGTAAATTTGTTTCAAAACCTAATTAATTTTTTTTGAGAAATTTTACACTATCCAGGCACATAATTTTTTTATATCCCACAGGAAAGTAAATATTTTTATGATTACTATTATTATTTTGTACTGGGGTTTGAACCTAGGGCCTTGAACATGCCAAACACATCCTCTACAGCTGAGATAAACCTCCAGCCCAAGATTCACTATTTTAAAATTTAACTTAAATTACTTCAGCACTTTTTAGACTATGTGCTACTGTTTCCTGAGAAAGACAATGATTGGACTTTTACCAAGTTAAATTTTGGGTGATGCAAAAGGCTTTAAGTGCTTTTTTTTTTTTTTTTTTTTTTTTGGTGGTGGTGGTACTGGGGTTCCTGGAAGCCCTTCTACCTCCGGGCTACACTCCCAGACCTATTTTTATATTTTTTATTTGGAAACAGGGTCTCGTAAGCCAGCACGCGCAGCTGGCTTTGAACCTGCGCGATCCTCCTGTCTCTGCCTCCCAATCGCGGGGATTACAAGCGTGCGCCACCACGCCCGGCTTTTAAGTGCATTTTTTACATATAGTCTCTATTATGGTTAGATATAGAACTCCCTTGAATAGTGCACTGTATTAATGTTCAGAGTTGATATAATTGTCATGAGGGATAGAATCTCATCAGTACAGAAACCCATTGTAATGAATGCGTTGGTGTAATCTAAGCAATTAGGGTGTAGAAGAAAGTGGGTCATCTTGGGTGTGGCCTTAGGTTTTTGCATCCACTTACTTTCTTGTGTGTTCTCTGTTTCTAGCCACCATGACATAAGGACCAGAGCCCTAGCTCTTCCACTTTCAGCTTCCTACTGCCATTCTCTGAGCTCCATAGACCAGGCCTCACATGGACTAAAACTGCTAAGACCATGGGAACTCTTGGGGATGGACTAAATGCGTTTTGCATTCTGAAGTGGGCATAAGCTTTTGAGTGGCCAGGGTTCTTGCATGTGATGTTGGTAAAAGAAAAAGAAAGAGCAAAAAATTATGTGAGATTATTTTTCTTGCAGGTTTGCTAAAGTGACTAATGGAAGCATTGTTACAGGTGATTCTAAAATGAGAATTCTTAATGAGACACAGTCTGGAGGGAAGCTCATTTCTTCTTATTTGCTATGCAGGATGCTCAGGCCTTGCCCAGTCCTAAAACTACTTGGTAAAACTCAGGTATCCTTGCAGCAGGAATTGAGAGAATTTGAGCATTTTTGTTCAATACCAAGACTTCTTAATAGTGCTAGAAAATTATATCTTTTACGATGTGTTGGAGAATATTTATAGTAATTGAGTAAGGGCTATTTGGGTGATGTGTGCATGTATGCCTCTCCATCTTGTACTCCATTAAGATGTACAACTACAATGCAGCAATAACAAAATTTAAAAAGATAAAATAAAAAAATAAATGAGTGCTAATATGAAGAAAATTCCACTGTACCAGATATTAAATATCAATATTTTCTCTTCAACTTTTCTTTGTCAGTATTAGAGGCGAGAGTTCAGGAAACAGTAAGAAGTACTATAAATATTTTACAAACAATAATAAAGTGCTAGTCCTTACCCTCCCCCCAAAAAATAACACTGATAATTCGACATACGCCAATCACTAGAGCTAAGATAAATTTTCATATTCCAATCTCATAAACATCAGAGATGATTTTAATCACATGCATAGTGAGAGAAGTCATTGAGTCAGATGTGCTCATAAGCAACTCTTCTGCATTGTTTTTCTTCAACAATAGCAGCTACTGGATTTATCTTCATTACCTTCTGGTGAAAGAACCTATGTCTATAGTTTACCCTACACTACCAAGTCTTGCATTTAGCTACTCAAATCAGATATTTGCTATGCACTACTTGAAATTTATTCTGAAAGTATAAAAAGCTTTGTTTGGTCATTTCCCAAGTGCACTCTCGATTATCCTTCAAGCAAGTTTCCGTGGATGAGTATTGATGAGATTTGTGCTCACGGAAATTCAGCTGACATGCAAACAAAGACAAGGAGAAAGCAGGGCTGAAAGCTAGTACCATCCATAATAATTGACCTTGTATTATGAATTTTAACTGTTGAGCAATTGAATTTCAGACTCCATACAAGACAACAAATGTTATGTGTTTGTAGAACTAGCATTTTGAGATTGCACAGATGTGAACAAGGAAGAAATTAGGAGTTATACTATTCATTAGTTTTGTAGGCATGAAGGTTATATGTAAAAAGCCTTTTACATGAACAGAATTACAATTAGAATTCAGATAATAAACAGGTTCATCAGACACCAAGTCAAACATATTAAATTCTCTTCTCAAAATATCAATATGCAGCAGCATTTTTTGGAACAAAGTATAGTGATTCAAATTATGATAGCCAAAATATCCAAGTCCACTGATATTATAGTCAGTGTTACTGAATATAGGACAACCTGATAACTCTTTAACTCTGGAAACAAAATAATGGCTTTAAAGTAGAAATGATTTGGTTAAACTTTCATGACTAATATTCTATATGACTGAATAATTTTGGACTTAAAAACCAGAGGCGAATCTGTATTTTCAAAAAGCTTCCCCAGGCTGGGTGTGGTGGCGCACACTTGTAATCCCCACGCTTGGGAGGCAGAGACAGGAAGATCGCGCAGGTTTGAAGCCAGCCTTGCTGGCTTAAGAGACCCTGTTTCCAAATAATATATATATAATATATATATATATATTATATATATAATGTCTGGGAATGTAACCCGGAGGTAGAGGATTTCCAGGAATCCCAGTACCACCAAAAAATAAATAAATAAAAATGTATGACTCAGTGCACCAAAAAAAAGCTTCCCCAAAATTGGGTGTGGTTATGCACACCTGTAATCCTAATTCTTAGGAAGCTGACAGGAGGATCAAAGGTTTGAGGACAACCTCAGCAATTTATCAAGGTCCTCAGCAACTTTGTGAGATCTTTATTCACAATAAAAAATAAAATAATGCAGGTATCATTTAACTCAGAATAGAACACCCCCAGGTTCAATCCCCTCTACCACCCCAAAAAATAAAGCTGCCTTAGTGATGTAAAAGATAAAATTTGGAAATGATTTCACTATACTCACCATAGCCTTTAAAAGACAAAAAATATTTCTCTCTTTTCACAGTGCTATTTCTAGTTCTTGAAAACTGACACGGAACCAGGAATCAACAGATATGTGAATGAATCAATTATTATTCCTTTCTGGAAAACATAGATATTAAGCCTCATTACAGTGAAGTTGCAGATTATAAGAGATACATGTCATAGGTTACTGTGTGAACAAAGTGCCCATGAAAGAATAATTTAGATCATAATTAATTTACCCTATTTTATTGTGGCCCTAGTATGGTGTGATCAGTTTCCTAGATACCTAAGATGCGTAGGCAAAAATTCATTTTTTCCTAAGTCTACTAAGAAAAGACTTGTGTAAAATAATTGCAATTTTTCAGACTATAAGTAATTTTAAAATTCATGTTCTATAGCACTGCTAATACATTAAATTAAGTCTTAGATATTACATTATTAAGAGAAACCCTAGTTGGCAAAACTAATGAATTTCAAAATTCAATATTTCTGCATGCAGGTGTTTCCAGATGGCAGAAAGTTGATTTTACTCTGTGTGTTATTCAGCCATCTGCTTCCTTAGACATTCTCTGTGGCCTTTCATTCTCTGTATTGAGTTGAAGGATGTGGAAAGAAAGCAGCTGAAGGACACAACCATTTCTCAAACACCTTAACCTGAAATTAGTAAGCACCATTGAGATCCACAGACCATGGCAAAAGCTAGTTAAAGGTTCACATAGATGGCAAGAAAGCTGGGCATCAGCATTCTGCCTAGGAAGCCACTCTTGCTATTGCCATTGGGTAGACACTTACAACTGCTTTTTGAAGCAAGTCCCCACAATAAGCCAGCACTGACAGAGAGTCAAGGGTCCTTCACAGACGCGGTGGTATAAGCACTGAGACTTGAATCATGACGAGGATTTATCCAAGAGGCTAGGTAAGAAGAATGCAGGCTAGAGAGAGCAGGTGTGGTCAGGAAAATAGGAGACTTCCATCCTGCTTCTACACAAATTGTGTAATTGTGAGTGCTGGAGAATGAGGTTAGGCACTTAGATAAGGAGCCTAAGATAAAGAGCCAAAATGTCATTATAGGAACACCCTATCTCCTCTTTCAACCCATGCCCTTCCCTTCCGTATTCTCATTGACTGGCTCTAGGTCCTCACAAACTATTGTTCTCATTCTTGTTCATTCATGAGGATAATCTCCCTGCTAGACAGGGCCACTAAAGGGAAATCTTTCCTATTGAATGACTGACCTTTTAATTCTCCCAATTGACTGTGTAGATAAAGCCTGGTCATGTGTCTCAGCCAATTGGCCCTCTATTGAGAAAAGCAGAGTGTGGTACTGTCTCTGACACAGAGGTAACTGGAGTGCACCAAGGACATGGGCAAGCCGTTCATAGAGCATCTGCTAATTAACTGCCTTTTGAAATGTAGGCAGTTCAGCACATTGTGGGCTGGTATTGTGTTTCCTTGTCGATATCCTTCAGCCGAGAGAGTACAATCCCCAGTGACAGCAATATGTTCATTTATTTTTAATATTCCATGACCTACTCGGGGTTATGGCCTCATTAAAAAACGATTGATGTCGTTGACATAAGCCTGCGAAGTGTCCTTGTTGTCTGCATTTAAACATGATGAAGAAGAAAAGAAAATGAAAGAGTTGCCCTAGATCTTTCCGAGAGTGTAACAAAATCTGACAAGAATAATTGTTTGCTACTTCAGGGACTACGAAAATAGATAGCCAATCAAATGAGGTCAGTAAATTTTGCTTCTTCTATATATGGTTCAAAAGGCATTATTTTTAAAGTTTTAAATTGCTAACATTAATGGGAAAGAGCTGGCTCTCTTATTAATCTGACTTAATTAATTTTCTGCAGAATACTCAGATACTAGAATATGTAAAATCTTTTTTTATCTTCAGGTTATCTATGTAAATCCCACAAATGGCCTTTTTTGATCTCTCTATAAATATTGTACTGAAGAGACTCATGAATAATGTGCATATGTGCATAAGCCTGTATGCATAAGCCAGTATGGTCCATGCTGAGATTTTAAATACTGACAGCTGTCAAGAAATGTAACTATCCCTAGATTATTTGAAAACTTATAAGCCATTACAGTATAGGCATTGCTTTAAACAAAATATGGTCTGATGATTGCTGATGGTTGAAAAGTGATATTCACAGAAATATGCTTCTCCTGAAACATTTCTTAATCCTGTACACTCTTCCCAATGACACAGGAAAATGGCATCTGGTTGAGCATTATTTTCCTAATAATTCAATTGTATGATAAGTTGATTACATATTTGAAAACTAGATGCCAGTGTTTGGTGCATATATTAACCCTCGAACTAACTGAATATCTGCCAAAGAGTAAAGAGGAGTTGTACTGCCACACTGAACACACTAAAGCCCCTGACTTTGAGATGTTCATGGTTCAACAGGAAAGACCATATGTGAAATGCTTTTATTGAATTTATTTAAGTGTTACAACAAAGAAGTACATAGTCCTTTGGGAATAGTGAAAGAGAAAACAAATTTATGTGGGATTTTAGAGAAATAGAACTGTATATTAGAATTCTGCCGAAATCCACTATATCTGTCTCACGTATAAGGGTGGTATGAGCTTAAGTCCAACACTTTTCCCCAATCTCATGGAGATGCTCAAATACAAGATGCTATCAGAGTTATACAGAATAATATATAAAATATCAAAAATAATATCTGATTGAATATATTGTAAAATTGCTAGTTCTTGGCTCTATGTGTAGATATGGGCAGTACATAAGATGTGATATTTAAGATGGGTGTGATAAAAATAAAAGTTTAATAGGTAGAGAAGAATTGGAATAGACTATTCTAGATATGAGAAAAAATACAAATTCACAAAACTATATACAAGAGAGATCAGTGACTTAGGATTCTATTTCCTTTGCTTTAAGCAAAATATTTATATACATATATCCAATTATCCAATTTCTATTTTAAGAAGGAAATAAGAAAACTAATGCATACTGAAGATTATCTACATAGTTTAGGAAATCCTAAGTTTCAATATTAATGGACACCCTAAAACGAATAGTTCGTAACTTGCGCTAGATTATCAAACAATTAAGTAAACCCTAAGATTAATCTTGCCTCCAAAATTTATGCCATTTTCACCTTATAAAAACTTAAGTTATGCTTTGACAATTCTAATTGATGCTGTAAGAGTGATAGAATTTTTAGCACTAAAACTTATGAAATAACTATAAAAACTTTCAAGTGGATTTCTTGACTAAATTCTCTGGCAGTCTTTTATTTAATTCACAACAAAAAAGAAGTATAATTATCCTCTGTTGAAAATAAGGCTCAGAAAGATAACACTTAGGTCTCAGGTACAAAGAATAAAGTCAGAAATTTAAACATCTCTAGTCACTAGCAAGTGGTGAAGTTGAGCATTATCTTATTCCATTCAGGCTGCTAAAACAAAAATATCAGGAAACACTTATTTTTCAAAATTCAAGAGACTGGAAGTCCAAGATAAAAAATGCAGCGATTTTGGTGTCTTGTGAGGGCTGCTTCCTGATTCATAGATGGCAAGTTGTCTCTGTGTTTTCACATGGCAGAAAGAGCAATAGTGCTCCAAGAGATCTTTGATAAGACCATGAATCCCATTCATGAGAAATTTCCTCTCATAACCCAAAGATCCCAACTTCTAATACCATTTGTTTTGGTTTAGATTAAAAATGTCCCCAGGACCTCATGTGTTACACAAGGCAGACATGTTCAGAGGAGGGATTTGGCTGCCAGGAAGGGTCCCTCAGGATGTGGCCAGGGAAAATGTTTTCCCAGTTGGCTACTCTAACAGCTTGTTCCTCCTCTCTTCCCTGCCACTGAGCTCTCACAAAAGTGCTCTCTCTCCTTCTCCTTCTCTCCTTCTCCTTCTCGTCCCAATGCTGCTGCTCTTCTCCTTCTTCTTCTTCTTCTTCTTCTTCTTCTTCTTCTTCTTCTTCTTCTTCTTCTTCTTCTTCTTCTTCTTCTTCTCCTCCTCCTCCTCCTCCTCCTCCTCCTCCTCCTCTCCTCTCCTCTCCTCCCCTCCCCTTCTCTCTCTCTCTCTTTCTCTCCCTCTCTCTCTCTCTCTCTCTCTCTCTCTCTCTTTCTCTCTCTCTCTCTCCTTCTCTCTCTGTCCCCTGCTATGATGCAACCCTGAAGACCTGCAGAGCTGACCTCCTGATCTCGAGACTTGTGAACAAATAAACATCCTCCATCCTCTAAGTTTTGTATGTTCCAATGATAAGGATACTTCCCACTTGAGATTAGGACTTTTATATATGAATTTGGGGGAACACAAATATTCAGTTTATAGAAAGAATAAAACCTTCCTCTATCTGCCTTTCAATTCTTTCTCCATCACATCTGGAAGCCACCTTTGACATATAATTGGGTCAAAGCTTATCACTAATTGGAACAGACTGCATTCAGACACATCTAAGGATCTTTTGGATTGCTTTGTTGTATATATCACTGAAGATCAATATCGTGTGTGTGTGTGTGTGTGTGTGTGTGTGTGTGTGTGTGAGAGAGAGAGAGAGAGAGAGAGAGAGAGAGAGAGAGAGAGAGAGAGAGAGAGAGAGAGATCTTCTTTGCAGGAAGAACCACATTTAGATAAATAAACCAAAAAAAAAAAAAATGCAAGCTCACACTGGGTGACAATATGAGTCAGGCAATTTACAAAGTAAAATCCTTCATCATCATTTGTTTAAATGGTGTCTTATGTTTAAATGCTGATGGCTTCTGCCTTCATGCCTTCAAGCTGGTCAAAATGTGTTTCTTGGAGATAAATTTTGCCCAAATGACATAGATAGTTAATACAAAGCCAACCACATTCTAACATTCAAATTTCAGATTCGTCATTTTATCCTCCACAAATATAATGATTTCCAATTTGCTGTAGGATCAGAGGTAGGCTTATAAATAAGATTGTATAAAGTATAATATTTTATTTTAAAAAATATTATACTTCAGCAGATAAAAATTTAAGTCTTTATGTACTATGTATAAAAATAAGAATTTATATATAAATATATGTATGTAGTATACAAAATAGTATTAAATATTTGATATACATGTGTGCGATTTTTCTCTTAGGTCACTTTTGAGGATATATAGTGGACAGAAGAAATTGTGACTATTTTCAATTAAATCACAAGTATTATTTCAAGAATGAGGACAAATAGAACTTGAATATGGCTAGAATCCACATTCCCCTTTTATTAATTGTTCTTGTTCAATAAAAACCAACATTAATTAAGCACTGGCTCTGAGCCAGATAGACTTAAGAAAATGTGTGCATTTTTTTACGCAGTCCTTAAATAATCCCTAAGAGGCACTATTATTGTCCCTACATTGTAGATGAGAAGACCGAGTCAGGAATAGGTTAACTAACTGCTAGTGTTCATGCAGCTGATAAGGAAAAGAGCCAGGGTTTAAATGCAGGCAATCTAGCTTCACAGTCTACACTTGATTTCCTCTCCAAGTGCTCATTTGGTATATAACATGTGGTAGGCCCCGTGCCAGATGCTTCTGCTACCATATAGCCCACCCCATTCTTTCCTTTACCTCCAGGCCACTTGTATTTGAGACAGATCAAGTACCTCACCAGCCAAACACATCACTTGCTTCTTTCTCCTATCACCCTAGAAACTTGAAGTTTGGATAAGGAATGATTTCTGCAGAGAGAAGACTGGCTACAGAAAATATCGCAATGTAGTCTAAGTGCCTTGTGCTCCCAAAGTAACTTTTGGTCAGGGGTGCAAAACAGATAACAAGGCATGCAACCTTTTGAAGTTCAACCAGATGAAGGAACAGTCAATGGCCCAGCTGCAGAGCACAGACCTACAAAACTCCTCTGCCAATTCCCAGTCATCTTCCCAGGGAGCCACATTGTTCTCATCAGCATGCACCATAAATTTTGCAGTAGGATGCAAGCTGCTGGCTCAAAGCAGACACTGATTGAAAAACCTCGCCCCGGGCCAACTGCTCTAAGGAGAAAACTTGGGAGGTTCAGAGTTTGTTGTTTCACAGATTTGTCAGCATTTAGAGATCACAGAAGAGATAGAAAACACCAAGATAAGACTAATTCCCCAAGAGAAAATATTGCAGGGCTGTGATTTTTTTTTTTTTTTTTTTTTTGGTCAAGCAAAAATAAAATTCAGTAACTGGAGACAAAAAGATTGCTCTTGATAGTTACAAAAGCAGGTAAAGGAGATTTGGCCTGCCTTTATTTTCCCCCTTCCCAGTGAACTTTCTTCTTTCTACCTTCAAGCAATAGGGAGTGGTCTAGGCTATAGAAACCTAGTTTTCTCTCATTAGAGAGTAGCCAAGGGCTCTT